>NC_088688.1:63261611-63564642 GCF_028017835.1 Emys orbicularis | reverse complement strand
CCCAGCCAGCCCTTCTGCTTTTAGCTCCTGGGCTTTATAGGCCCTGCGTATTCCTGCCCAGCTGAGCCTCCTTAATCAGCTGCCTAATTGGTTAATTGTCCCATCTGGCCTGCATTAAACCGTGCAGGGTGAGTGTTGGAATGTTGGACATGGGTGTCGAATTGCTTTCCAAACTACTCAGCAAATACTGCCCTAGTGAAGTTCTCAAACTGGCCCCAATGGGCCACAAACAGAACAAGAGAAGCCCAACCCATGACCTCCCCATGTCAA
The DNA here is from genome assembly GCF_028017835.1 of Emys orbicularis. Lineage (NCBI taxonomy): Eukaryota > Metazoa > Chordata > Testudines > Emydidae > Emys > Emys orbicularis. The sequence continues at coordinate 63,564,372 of NC_088688.1, read as the reverse complement.
TCAAATAAAAAGATCTAGCCCAATCTGCCATGATCCCCTACCAACCTTCCTCATACAAGGTCTGGGGGTCCATACAAGAACATCACAAGCCAAGGCCCCATGTATTTCATGATTCTCCTACTATGGAATGCTATTCTTAATGCAGAATTGTGCACCAGAATCCCAGCTTTAGATTTAAAAAATGTGTTTAGACTTTATGAGTGTAAATATAACCTTTTAAACATGAACCGAGTGAAAACAGAGGAAGGGTTGTCTACCTGAGTTTGCGGAGAGCCAGAAACAATCATTTCAAGAGTCATGAACTATGTCATTCACCTTAATCCCTTTGGATTCTACAATTCTATGACCAGGGAATAGAATATTTTTCCAAGATGCCACAAAATTCAGCATTTTTGCTGCAGTTGGGCACCCAACATTTTCTTCTCTGTCTCTCTTACTTGGCCAGGACCTCCCTGCATCCACTCTCTGCTCTCCAGTTTTGCTCACAAGGGACAGTGAATTGGTTTACAGTGTATACTCTCTGCAATTTTCCATGAAGCTAAGAAACAGGATATTGGAAGCCAGACCTGTGGTCTAGCTTGCAGCCAGTGAGCAGGGCAGACCAAAAAAATGGAGTCTAGCCAGCTGGGCTGCCTAGAGAAGAGTAGAGTAGCTAAAGCTTGAGGAGAGGGGTAAATGAAAACAATAAAAAGCTGTCTCCTTACCTGGCACATGTGAGGTACGAGAAAGTTGTGGGCCTGGGTGTCTGGATAACATCACAGGCTCCAAAGCCTGAGGAATGGAGCTGGGCTGTGTGGAAAACATGAGGAAATCCAACATCAGAAATAATCGCTGAAAAGAATCATTGAGTGTTTTTACATTGAGTATTTTCAACTAACTTTACATCTATGAGCCACAGTTTTGCTTTTGTGTGTGTGTAAATTGGAAAGTTGGGAATTAACTTTGTCACAGAATTTCGATTTTTTATGCCAGTTAGCCCTACTAAATCCAAGTCTAGTTTGAAAAAAAGTTATTTTTTAAATTTTCATGCACCTTTGCATTTCCTGGTTCCACCGGATATCAAGAGCAGAAGTACAAGAAATCTCATGGGTGAGCCCAGTTTTATGAGATCTGCATCCTGATTTTACCAAACCTTAAAACTTTTTAGTAGTAATCCAAACTGAACTTATCGGCCTTTTGAAGTTCACCTATAATTAAATAACAGTGTAGTTAATACTACAGTAACATAGGAATAAGTGTGGTTAATTGTGTAAACTGACCAAAATAATAAATAATAATAGTGGTGTCTAACTAGAATCACCAGACCATTATACTATACTAACATAAGTGTGGACATGTATTCTATATGAAATGCATGCCACAGAATATCTCAAATATCACCCATGTACACTACCATTATAGCTAAAATTCTCTAATGTAGGTAATAGAGTCTATAGATTTTTCATAATTTCATTCAAAGCAGGAAGATGATGAGAATTTGAGTAGATTAGGCAGTCAGCTAGTAAAAGAAAGTAGGGCTGTGTGCTAAATACCTCTTCACCCTGCTCCCTGCCACATTACAGTATATTCCTGTATTCAGAAGAAACAAATTTTGGTTTTTCATTGTAATTTGAATGTCCTCTGTTTTTGTACATGGATTTTTGTTTTATGTTTCTATGAAGACATCCTCTACCATCCTTCTGTCATTCATAGTTCAGAAGATCCCATTCTGCTAAGTGCTCTTTCTAGGAGTAAAACCCTTCATTGTATGCCACTGCTTCTGGAATTGTCCCTTCAATGCAGCTAAAAGGAAACAAATTAACATCGAAGGCAGGACAGAGAAGGTCTTTAAAAAACAGCTTACTTCCCCATCTCTTATCAGCTCCAGGCATTTCCCTATAATGTTATGATCTCTTTTCACAAAGAGACAGAGACTGTTTTCTCAATGTACATAGTATGCCAAAACCTGCAATTCAACTAAAGGATCTCTGAAGACATAATATGGAAGGGCTAAGCCTTCCTAATATGAACTCTACTTCTGAGCAACTCAAGTGGAATATATAACAGGATGGACAAAATGAGATTTAGAACATCATTGGACATAAATTGAACAGCCTCCAGCTGGTACAGTTAACCCTGTTATCCTACTACATGACAGAACAAACATCCACCCCCCCCCCCCCCACAAGTAGCAGATACTATAAACCCATCATGAAAGGTAACATCCAATTGTGGACTAAAATAAAACATGAATGGTAAAATATCCTGAACAATAGCTTGGATAACTGTCATTCTGCATGTACAGGCCAATTTCAATTAGTGGGCTGAGAAGATAATCTTTTTTTGTAATGACCTCCTAAAAGACAACCAAATTGTTGTCCCATGAAGAACTTAACTGAATTAAGACTGTCCTATGAAAACAAATATTTTATTATCTTCAGGTCCAGGATTATGTATTGCAAATGCAGCCTACACGTAAAATCCTGACCATATGCAAATCTTGTCGTTTCAATAGGAGTTGCAGATAAGTAGCATCTCCCAGGATTTGATTGTATGTAAATAATAAGATAAGCTTCCAGAACATCCTTAGAATCACTACCAGCTTGTCTTGTCTCTCATAAGCATTATATAGCTAGGCACCAAAATACATTGAAGGACTACTCATTACTAAAATTTTAGCATTGACAAGACTACCATAAGGAGAGATGAGAAAAAAGAACAAGCACCTGAACTATACACACATTTATAGCTAAAAAGAACTTATGACAACACATCTCTATGGAATAAAGATCCATCTTACCTCATCTTTACAACTCAGTACATAAAATCATACCTAATACATGTCACAAATGTTCCCAGATGTCTTCCTCCTTATCTCAGTATCTTAGCCTCAGTAAGACTGTGCCTTATTGTGCCTCTCCGTTCAGAAAATAACATGCAGCACAGTAAGCAATAGATTTAATATTTTTAGTTTCCAGCCATGCAAAGATATGGGTCAACATTTTCAAAACTGCCTGTGTATCTAGGTTTTCTGTTAGTCATCCAGGATTAGTGTGGTTCCTTGCTTAGAGATTTTTAAATAAGTTTTTAAGCACAACTCTAAGAAAATCTGATCCACATATTATGCAGAAAAGATTTGAGCATCTGGCTACCTAGAGGTATTATGCAGAACCAGGATTTTTCAAAGAGCTTGTAGGTAGTATACAGCTACCTATGACTTCCCTTATAGTGCAAATACAATAGCCAAGCTTTGACTTTGCAATAAAAGAAGGTGGAGCTTGCACAGATGTTGGACACAGCTTAGTTTAACTTAACTTCTTGTATTTTGTAGCTGAAATATTGCAAAGTTGGAATGATGTGCTTAGGGACAATTTTGCTAGCATGGCATTTGGTGCCAAAAATGTCATTTTCCTTCCCAAATTACTATAGTTGAAAAATAAAATGATACTTTCCTAGAAAAAAACCCCAACATTTTTGTTTAGAAGTGGTTGAAATGGACTGCTTAATTTTTGTAAAGAAATATTATCTCACCCCTACAAAAAAATAACTGTTTCTGATCATTAACAATGAATGAATAAGTAAGGCATTTTTCTTTGTGAAAGTTTTGGTTTTTTTAAAAGGCCATTTCTAATGCAATATACGCCATTTCTAATGTTATATGCATCCGAAGAAGTGGGTTGTAGCCCACGAAAGCTTATGCTCTAATAAATTTGTTAGTCTCTAAGGTGCCACAAGTACTCCTGTTATTTTTGCGGATACAGACTAACACGGCTGCTACTCTGAAACATTTCTAATGTTAATATTTTTAGTTTGAAATGCTTCAACTGGCTCTACAAAATACATTCAACCTTTCTGTGGAGGGCCAGCAAAAGACCTAAGTGCCATTTAAGTCCCACAAAATCCCTCAAAATACAGAAGGCTCAGGTACACTCAGGGGCAAAAAGACTGAGATGGTGCCCAGTTACTGTGCAGGGGTTTTGTGGGTGAGGTTTTCATAGGTGTTCCTTTGTGCGTCTCTATTCCTTGTGCATTTTCATGGCAGCTGAGTAGAATGCCCCTTAATGTTTAGCCCAAACTTTCACTCTTTATGTAGCTTTATTTATATCAGTTTATATAATAACTAGAGTATGTTATACCCTAACTAAATATCACATTTATTGTTCAGTATCATAAACAGGCCATGTGATAGTGTCCAAAATTGAACTTAAATAAATTGCTTTTAATATGAGCTTCCATTAAGTAGGTTTAATTGACTTTATTAGTGAAGTCAATTTTCAGCATTAGCAATAAGTGATTTAACCTTAAAATATTCACCATGAAAACTTAATGTGCTAATTGAATATTTAAATTCAACTACAATAATGCACTGTAAATGTATAATTATCTGCTCAAACTATGCAGATCTACTGAATTAAGGTAATAGGTTAAGTTAAATAAATTTTCTTAGAATAATATGTCACTAAGTGGCACAGTAAGGGGGACATGCATTTTAAATATCTTCTTAATTAATTAGAAACAAGGGGAAGTGACTGAAGGGCAAATCAAGAGGATGTGACAAGAGAAGAACCTGCAACTCCTTGAAAATCATTAGAAATCATTAATATTCTGAGATGTGTCATTTCATAACATTTTTAAGATGTGCTGGCTCAAGTTACAAGTCAGAAGAAAACATGCATTCAATATTTTCTAGACACAATAATATGAACTCTGCAGTATATACATATAGTACCTGGGAGAGGTGAGAGGAGCTTAATTAATGGGATGAAAATAAAATATGCATGAACCTTCTGAACCATCTGTATTTCCTGTGAGATTACCAGGGCCCAGGATGGTGTGTGAGTGTGTGTGAGTGTGAGAGAGAGAGAGAGACAGAGAGAGATACAGATTTGAATACAAAAGAGCAAGTTTAATTAGAATGTTGAAAAATGAATGAGAGAGATCCTTTGGCTATGTTACAATCTTACAAAACGTCTCATATGTAATGAAGAATAAATATAAATTGGAGGTGAAATTTTAGTCCCATTAAAATCAATGGGAGTTTTGACATTGACTTCAGAGAGGCCAGGATTTCACTTAGGAAAAACAGCATATGAAAAGAAAAAAAAATGCAGAGATAATGTGAAGTGGCCTAATTCTAACCCCAAATGAAAATTTAAATTGTTTGAGCTTTTTTAAATTTTTTAATAAAATACAAATAAAATTGAAGTACATTGTGAAATGAAAAAAGTCATTTTGAATAAAAAATGTGAACACTTTGGAAAATGTCAAAACAAAACAGATCTTTTTCAGATTCTTTTAACATTGAAACAATTTGATGAAATTAAAACAAATTTATGAAGAATTCATGAAATGTTTAAGATGACCTGAGCCTGCATTCTTCAGTGACAATTTTCCACCCAGCTCTAGCAGAGAGTCTGCACAACATCCTAGAATATGCACCTATGCACCACTTAAATCCACAGGTTATGCACCATAGTTGTGCATGGGTCTTGTGCTTGGCCTCTGTGCATGTGTTAATTTCATTCAGGCAGGGGAACCAGACTGAGTTAGAGGAACTCCATTGAGGAAGGTTGAACCATTCCATGGCTGCTACTGTGTAGCCTGAGGTATATTCCTCAGCTTCTGTTCTACAGAGGGGGATAAGAAAGTGGCTGGTGGCTTCATCTAATCAGAGGTTTTCTGGCCCTGCCCAGCCTTTCTCACTTCATGCTGGCCATGGCACTCAGACACTCTGCTCAGGATCCTCATTTTTCACAAACTCTGGTATAGAACTGCACAGCTTCTGCTGAGGTGAGGACCTTGTGCAGATGCAGTAAAGGGGCAGAAATTTATCCCATTACAGTAGTGTATAAATCCAAATTTTATGTTTGTTCAAATATGATTACTTATAGGGTCATGAAATAATATTCTGGTTTAGGCAAACAGTATCATGAAGATAGCACATGCAAGAGTTTGTGGTTAGTAATCATCTTAGTTTCAACAATACAATTATATTAAATTTCCGTTAGACAACTGCTAAACATATGGGACCAAATCATAACACCCTTAAACAGCTTCCACTGATTTCAGTCAGTTTTATTTAAATACATACACAACTTTGAAAATTAATATAACTGAATTATAATTCAGTTACATTTATCATAATTTCAAGTTTCTATTTGATAATATGTTCATAGAAGCATAGAAGTGTAGGACTGGAAGGGACCTCCATAGGTCATCTTGTCCAGTCCCCTGTACTCAATGCAGGACTAAGCAATAATTAGACCATTCCTGAAAGGTGTTTTTCTAACCTGTTTTTTAAAGTCTCCAATGACAGAGATTCCACAACCTCCCTAGCAATCTGTTCCAATGCTTAACTACCCTAACAGGAAGTTTTCCTAAACTTCCATTGCTTCAATTTAAATCGATTGCTTCTTGTCCTATCCTCAGAGCTTAAGGAAAACATTTTTTTCACCCTCTTCCTTGCAACAACCTTTTATGTCCCCCACACTCTTTTCTTCTCTTCTCCAGACTAAACAAATGCAAGTTTTTTCACTCTTTCCTCATAGGTTGTGTTTTCTAGATCTTTAATCATTTTTGTTACTCTCCTCTGGACATTCTCCAATTTGTCCACATCTTTCCTGAAATGTGGCACCCAGAAATGGACACAATACTCCAGCTGAGGCCTTATCAGTGCAGAGTAAAGTGGAAGATTTACTTCTAGTGTCTTGCTTACAACACTCCTGCTAATATATCCCAGAATTATGTTTGCTTTTTTTGCAACAGTGTTACACCATTGACTCACATTTAGCTGTGATCCACTATATCCCCAGATCCTTTTCCACAGTATTCTTCCTAGGCAGTCACTTTCCATTTTGTACATGTGCAATTGATTGTTCCTTCCTAAGTGGAGTACTTTGCATTTGTCCTTATTGAATTTCATCCTATTTACTTCAGAGCATTTCTCCAATTAGTCCAGATATTTTGAATTTTAACCCTATTCTCCAAAGCACTTGCAACACCTTCCAGCTTGATATCTTCCTCAAACTTTATAAATTAGTTAGATAATAGTATAAAGAGTACACTTATAAAGATATTGAACCAGACACAAGACTGATCTTTACGGGACCCCACTTGACCGTGAACCACTGATAACTACTCGATGGGAACAATTTTCCAACCAGTTATGCACCCATCTTATAGTAGCTCCATCTAGGCTGTATTTCTCTAGTTTATCAAAAACCTTAGTAAACTCAAGATATACTACACTTACTGCTTCCCCCTTCCACAAGACTTGTTACCCTGTCAAAGAAAGCTATTAAGTTGGTTTGACATGATTTGTTCATGAAAAATCCATGCTGATTGTTACTTACCACCTTATTATCTTCTACGTGTTTGCAAATTGATTGCTTGATTATTTACTCCATTATCTTTCTGGGTACTGGAGTTAAAATGACTAGTCTCTAATTTCCCAGGTTGCCCTTATTTCCCTTTTTATAGATTGGCACTATTTTTGCCCTCTTCCGGTCCTATGGAATCTCTCCCATCTTCCATGAGTTTACAAAGATAATCGCTAGTGGCTCAGATATCTCCTCATTCAGCGACTTGAGTATTCTAGGATGCATTTCATCAGGTCCTGGTGACTTGAAGACTGCTAATTTGTCTAAGTAATTTTTAACTTATTCTTTCTCTATTTTAGCCTCAGATCCTACCTCATTTTCACTCGTGTTCATGTTAGACATTTGATCACTCCTAATCTTTTTGATGAAACTGATTTTTTTTAAGGTACAGAAACTTCTTGGCCAAGATACACTGGGATAACTTATAAAACAGAGTAAGTTATCAATAAAGAGGAAGCTGGCTAAAAACTGGTCACCATACCATTAAGATTAGAATAAAAAAACATTGTAAGTCATCTAAAGGAGAAAGACAGAAAGCCCTGGAAGCACTGAAAAACTAGAGGGCTAAATAGTAATTGGTTTGAAATTGAGCTTTAGCGTTCACAAAATCAGCCTCATTGTTTTAAAACCTTTACTAGATTTTTTCCCTCCAACAAGAAGCAGTTTCTGGCATCAACATGATTAATATTTTTTCCATGGGCAGAGACTCTGATTTCCAGCCTCATACAATTGCTACCTATCAATATATAAGTTCTTTCCCCTTGATAACGGCAAACAGTATTTCAGATTTTGTGCTTTAAAGCAAATATAGTCACCCCCCAAAATATTCCCAACATTGTATCTATGAATGCATAGTATATCTGGGAACAAAGGGAAAAAAATGAACACGAAAAGAAAGGGGAAGAGGATTTGGAAACAGGCAGGTAGTCTAATGACAGGTTTAAATATTCACTCTTTCATCAATCAATTAAGAGTAAGCTAAAGAAGACATGGTTCAGGATGGGAATGCCGTACTGAGATAAATATCCTAATAGCAACATTTTAAGCAATCTGCATGTGATATAAGGCCTTATCAGAAAACTCAGCTAGTAACAACTTACAATAATCAAATTGTAAAAGCATGTACCATCATATATACATCATGGCCCATAATCAGTTCCATAAGCAAGCAAAACTTGTAGATAATTAAATACAAGCAGAATGACTTCATTAACATTATAAAAGTGAGCACATTAACACCATGAATTACCTTGGGAGGAACAATCTGATTTCAGAAAGAAGTGTAAGGTTTTTAGTACGCTATGAGAGATTATCCTGCACATTGTGATTTTGATAGCAATATGTCTTTAGTAAGAAGTAAGAAGTTCTGTGTAGCTTGAAAGCTTGTCTCTTTCACCACCAGAAGTTGGTCCAATAATGAATATTACCTCGCCCACCTTGTCTTGCTCATATCCTGGGACCAACATAGCTGCAACACAGCAAACAACAATGGAAGATATCAAATTTTGCCATTTGAAATGTAAACTCCATAACATGTAGAATGAAGCCAAACTTAGCAGCGACATTTACTTCCTGACCAAATGCAAAAAACAAAACATCATCCCCAGTAGACTCAACATCTATAACCCTCTGATTACTATATACAACTCTAAATATGCTGAACAGCTCAGCAAAAGGACTTCAAGAAAAACTGAAGAACCATCTCCTGTACCTCACATACTCCAGAAGGGATCACCTCAAACAAGAAATCATTACATGCTACCACATACTGGAAGGAAAAAAATAGGACTCCTACCTGAAGATAACGCAAGAAATCCTGAACAACTATCAAAAAACACTGATGACATCCATCCAACACAAACACAAAAAGTGGAACCAACTACAACAACTCCACAGACACCACCCTCCAGGAGAAACCATGAACAACCACATGGACAGTATAGGACATCCTCAGCATCATTGTCTAGACTCTCCAAGGGACTGTACCTGGGCCCCACCACAGAACCTGATACCATAGTAACATGTGAAGAACTAGATGGATTCTTTCACCGACTCTGCCTCAAAATTCTTTCACAACAAAGGTGACACTACCCTCAACTACCATGTCCCCACAACCAGTCATATGAAACAGAAATAATCTGATTTGACACCGCTCCCCGCAATGGATGAAATGACACTTGATCACTACATTGATTGCTTCAGGAAAAAAATTGATTGTGAAATCCTTAATAAATATCACTTCCACCACAATCTCTCCACTGCCTAGAGCAGTCCTTCTCAAAGTCGGGCTGCCGCTTGTTCAGGGAAAACCCGTAGAAGTGGTCCAGGCCGGTTTGTTTACCTGCCATGTCCACAGGTTCGGCCGATCACGGCTCCCACTGGCCGCGGTTTGCCGCTCCAGGCCAATGGGGGCTGCAGGAAGCGGCGCGGGCCGAGGGATGTGCTGGCCGCCCTTCCCGCAGCCCCCATTGGCCTGGAGCGGCGAACCGTGGCCAGTGGGAGCCGTGATCGGCCGAACCTGCGGATGCAGCAGGTAAACAAACTGGCCCAGACCGCCAGGGGCCTTCCCTGAACAAGCGGCAGACCGGCTTTGAGAAGCACTGGCCTAGAGGACAGCCATACAGTCCCTGAAGTCCAACCACCAGATAGTGACCAAACCAACAAACAAAGGGGGTGCCATCATAGTCCTCAACTGTGATTACTATTGTCAACAAGGCAAACCAACAACTCATCAACACCACCTACTATAAAACAGCTCAAAGAAGACCCCACACCACACAGGAATTTAAGGATATCATCAAATCCTTCCCCAAACAATTCCAAGAGAAACTCTACAATATTTTCACCTCATGAGCCCACCCCAGAGACCTTCTATATGCTTCCCAATATACACAAACAAAGGATTCCCAAGTAGACCCATCATATCTGGCATGACACTCTTACTGAAGTAATATGAGGACTGATAGAAACCATCCTTAAACCACTCACCACACAAAGGGCCAGTTTACTCCAGGGCACAACCAACTTCCTCCAACGTTATCAGCCTACCTCAGAAAACCATCCTTGCTATTATGGATATCACTTCCTATACACCAACATCCCTCCCATTGATGGAATTGCTACCTGACTCAAATATCTACAAGAACGGATAACACTCTTTTACAACCTCAAAACACATTGCCAAACTCATCTATTTCATCCGCACCTATAACAACTTTACGTAACTTTACATTTACATTTTGTCCAAACCATGGGAACAGCCAGGGGTACCAGGATGGCTCCCCAATATGCCAACCCTTTCATGGGCCACCTTGAAGAAGAATTTATTGAAAAATCCATCATTGAACCAATGATATCCCTGATATACATAAATGATATTTTCATTCTCTGGACAAAAGTCAGACTCCATCAGAGATTTCCACCACAACTTCAACAACCACCACTTATCCATCTCTAGAACAGTCCCATACCAACAACAACTTTCTTGACACCACTATCAATTTAAACAATACAGACAACTATATTAAAGAAACCCATTGATCACCATACTTACCTTCACAGACACAGGAACTCAGATACCACAAAATATGCTCTAAGGATACAATCCAGGATACACACATTAACACACACTTATGAGCACTTTCACCAAACAAGGACATATCATGGACTGGGCCTGCTTCAATACAGGGTGAAAAACCCTTACACCAATCTTATAACCCTACTTGTCTCCTAGCACCCCCCATTGGAACCCATACATATTATCAAACAATTGCAACCCATTCTTGATGGGGAACACATCCTGAGAGAAACCTTTCCTTAAATCCCCTCTTCTGGCCTTCCAGCAACCCTTCAACCTCACCAAATTCATCATCAGAAGCAAGTTCCCCACAGACCAGGACATACCAACTCAAACACGGCTGCTACTCTGAAACAACTCAAAGCAGTACCAGACCTTGCTAGAACAACAAATGAAAAACCTGTAGACGTATTTCCACTGCTATAATGATCTATATTCCCCTAAATTTTCAAGATCCATGGGTCCTCACCAACAGAAGTTGGTCCAATAAAAGATATTGCCTCACTTACCTTGTCTCTCTCAAGAAGTTCAATCACATCAGTATTTCTATTTTGGCTACACAGGGTATGGTTACAAACCAAAGAAAAGCCTGCAGCTGGCCCATGCCAGCTGACTCTGACTGCAGGATTGTTTCATTGCTGGGTCAACTTCCAAACTCAGGCCGGATCCCGAACTCTGGTATCCTCCCACCCTTCAGCATCCTAGATCCCGGGCTTTAGCCCAAACCAGGAAGTCCCCATAGCAGTGAAATAGCCCTGACGCCCAAGCACTGAAATTGCCTTGGCTGTCTTAAATAAACTATAATTCGTCTGGGTATGGTTGACATAAAAGTGGTCATTCCCTGTAAAGAGCCTAAAAAAAAAAAAAAAAAAAGAACTTTAAAATTAACTGAGCCCTGATCTACACTAGAAAATTAGTTCAGCATAACTATGTCATTCAGTAATGTGAAAATTCCACACCAACCTAAATCCCTGTGTAGACAGTGCAAGGTCAATGGAAGAATTCTTTCATCAACATAGCTACTGCCTCTTGGGGAGGTGGATTACCTACACTTATGGGAGAACTCTTCCCATCGGCATAGGTAGTGTCTACACTGAAAAGCTACAGTGGCGCAGTTGTGCTGCTGTAGCATTTTAAGTGTGGACATACCATAAAATTCTCTGGTAAACATTTACTGAAAACACTGGACCCAAAATTCTATAAGCCAACATAATGAGGATGTATCAGGAAGTCTGCAGATTTCCAAAGTGGGTTAATTGAAAATTGTTAAATATTCATAAAATTCTAAGTGTGAATACTCATTTTGTAGAGAATTCACAATTGATCCCATTTTTGCAAAACTTGCCTGACATGGAACTTTCATGCTTACATGGGAGCATTTTTATCATGGTTGGTTTTCTGGTCAAAGCAATACAGATAACATCATTGTGTGGGGTGTTGTGTGTGGGGGAGTAACAAAATAAACAAAAAAAGCCAGCCCCCAAAGGGCACACACTAGTACTTGCTGTAAGCTACATTCCAGATGCCAGTTGTGTTCTAGTTCTGAATCATCCTTCCTATGCTTTCCATCATTACTCAAGACAAATGAAGAATTCCCCCTCTTTTCTCATCAGAACATATTAAAACAAAGCTGGTCAAATTATTCATTTTGAAGAAAATTATCTGACATATGTAGTCCTTTTTTCTGTTTATGAATCATTTGTCATTGTAGTCATTATTCTCACATATTCATCACAATTTATGAATGCAAAATATTTCTCTTTCCTCTCCCCATCTATTCAATTTGTGTTTGGCTTTTGGGCACCTAAGTCACATGGTCCTGATTCTGCTCCCTGATTGGATTATTGAAATTTTAAGCGCAAGAGAAACAAATAATACTGAATAGCAAATAGTACAACAAATAACAGTGAATACTCTTGTTTGCATATTTTTGTGTGCAGATATGGGTATTTATATTAATACAGTCATTCCCTAAATATTCATTTTGAAAAACACTTTTTTGGCATAAATGCTCTTAAATAGCAAATAATAAGGGAAATGTCCATGGTCAAACTGAATGAATATTTCATGAACACTGTTTCTACAGTATCCAAGCTGCAATATCTATTATTATACTGTATTATTTTTGGAGCAAGACTGGAATGATATCTTTTGTACTGTGAACTGGAGCAAGAAAGGAAACTGGAATGGATATTGAATATATATCAAAGTTTCATGTCAGGAAAGTTTGCAAACATGGGACCAATTTTCAAGTCTGAACAAAATGAGCATTCACAGTTAGAAAAACCCATTGTCCAATAAAGTTTTAGCAGCTTTTCAGGTGTCCAGAATTATTGCAAACTTTATACAATTCTTAGCTATTTATACTTGACACACCAACCAATTGCTCCCATATCTTCAGTTAATTTCACTGTGTTGGCTTGTTCAGCCCAAAACTTATAAATCTTTGGATCAGCTCATCTCTGCCAAAACCATATTGTAGCAGAAGATATTCTGCTTGAATGATTGCCTTGCCATTTTTTCATAGTCAAAGGCATATCAGTCAGGATATTTAAGGTGACAGCAAGAATACAAGGTGATGATGTACCTTTTTTAATGTGGCGCTGAAGCTTTCCAGAAACCTTCTATTGTTGACCTAGATTATCCCTTTATGTGTTTCAGCAGTTCCTCATCCATTCCATACTAGCAAAATAGGTTTCCAGTGAAAGTATATTCTTTGTTTAACATTTAGCTTATAGAACAACTCTATCGATCAGAAATAACACTGGTTCAAGGCTAATACACAGTGCTTGTGATCACATGGTTCAAACATTTAAAATGTAAATTATGTTGCTTTTATGTAAATCAGCTTTTGGAAAACAAATTGGGTGATTGCTTTTTTGACCCAAAAATGCCCATAAGCAATGCAAGGTCTATTTTCATCCATAACTCACTGATTGGTCACATTACCTTTGCTATGTTGGGTCTCCAGCATGCAACTGTGAAGCAGCAAATACTGACTCATCCAGTGGTTTAGTAACTAGTCTGGAATTTAGGACACCAGCATTCAATTCTTTGCTCTGCCACAGATTTCTTCTTTGATTTTGGGCCCAGTCACTTAGGCCCAGATTTTTAAAGGCATTTAGGTGGTGAAGCACTCAGTGTTGCAACGCCTAACTGTTTTAGGAGCCTAAATCTCATTTTCAAAAGGGATTTAGGCATTTCAGAGCCTAAATCCCACTGACAGACAATGGGATCTTGGCTCCTAAGTGCCTAAATCCATTTTGAAAGTGAGGTTTAGGCACCTAAATCAGGTAGGCATTGCAAAACTGAGTGCCGCACCATCTAAATACCTTTAATCTCTCTGTGCTTCAGTTCCTCACCTGTAAAGTGAATATAATAATACTTCCCTATATTACAGGTGTGTTGTGAAACTAACTACTTGAAAAGACTGAGGTGCTCAGATGATATACCAATGGCTATATAAACTCTGGTTAAAAAAAAAAAGCAGCATGATTTTTGCAAAATTGTCTCAATTTTTTTTCTCATTTTTCAATCAGCCCTAGTTAAGAGTTGTGCCAATTGTCTTTGGAACATGGTCAGAATCTATTTTCACAGAAATCAAATATAGAGTTTTCTTTCCCTTATTGTAGGTGAACTACCAGATGAGAGACTTCTATATGTCCTTTACTAATGCAGACCAAATTAACCAGTTGTCTTCGCCTATGAAAGTCAGAAATACAGTCTCAGACATGACTTTTGAGCACCTTTTGCCCTGTAGTAAATTCCGGAGACTGGAGAATGCCAACTTGTGATGTTATTGTGGCTAAGACATCCCTATATAGTTTGGCTTCTCTAGCAACATACCAATTTTGTAGTTAGAATGAGCCAAAAAACACAAGTCAAGTGATACCAGTGAGCTGGAGTGTGAACTGAGAGGATAAATAAGGGGTTCTCAAACTGCGGGTCGGGACCCCTCAGGGGATCGTGAGGTAATTACATGGGGGGGTCATGAGCTGTCAGCCTGCACTCCAAACCCCGCTTTGCCTCCAACATTTATAATGGTGTTAAATATATTTTAAAAGTGTTTTTAATTTATAAGGGGGGATTGCACTCTGAGGCTTGCTATGTGAAAGGTGTCACCAGTACAAAAGTTTGAGAACTACTGGGATAAATCATGGATTGTTTTAATTCATTGTCAGTGGTTTTCCCACCATGGTTTTGGAGAACTCCCTAACCCACAAAGCAGCTCTAAATCTCTTTTTGTAATACTGTAAAAGTCATTCAGCTTTTTCTCTCTCTCTATTTCCTTGTACTCCTCCTCCCACATGCTTATTGCCATTTCACACTTCAAAATTTCTGCCTTCATCTACTTTGCCTACTTTGTACATTGCTAACTCCCTTAAGACTTCCTGCCTTGGTTCAGAAAGGTATTTTCATTCCATGTACTGTATTTAAAGTTATAACAGTACTTTGATGCTGTCATGTTTGATTACACAGAAATAATTGTACTTTTTAAAGTGTTCTTTGAAGGAAACTACAGGATAAGGTGATTTTGCCAAAACCTGAAGAAGAGTTATATGGCTCGAAAGTTTGTCTCTTTCACCAACAGAAGTTGGTCCAGTAAAATATATTATCTCACCTTTCTTGTTTCTCTACATCTAGGAACAGGACAAGCTTTCCATGCAAATCTACCAATGTACTACAGTACATCTTGTAACTGTTATTATTCCAGTTCTCAGCTGAAAGGCTATACACTTACTCACCATGTACTCTCTTTAAATATGTAGCCAGAAGGCAGGATGGAGGGACTAAGAAAGATTCTAGTCAGAAATTCTACAATGAGACAGAGAAGCTTTAGGGATAATACTGTTATCTGGTTCTAATTTTCTTGTTCAGTGTTAGAAGAAAGCAACTCTGTCACTTAGATACCACCTACTGACACAACCTCTCAGAAATCACAGATGTACACAGTCTCTCTCTGAAATGGCTTTGTGAAATAGAAGTTCGGATCTCAATTCTGATACTAGGTGTAGGTATTGCAGATGTTCTGATTACTTTTTAAGCATGAACTTAATAGATGCAGGACTGATTATCAGTGCAGAAATGAGCTGAATAATTAAAAAATGTGTTAAAAAAGATCAGAAAGCTGCTCATGGACAATTTGTGAACAGTTTAAATTCATTAGATAAATTCTGAGATTCTTAGATTACTAGACCTCAAGGGACCATTGTGATACACTAGTCTGACTCCTGTTATAACACAGACCACAGAACTTCCTCAAAGTAATTCCTACAGCAGATCTTTCAGAAAAAAACATCCAATCTTGATTTAAAAATTGTCAATGATGGAGAATCCACCACAACCCTTGTTAAGTTCCAATTGTTAATTACTCTCACTGAAAAATGATGTCTTATTACTCGCTCTTCAGCATCCAGCCATTAAATTGTGTTATGTATACATTAAATGTATATTGTGGTCTTCAATCCCTGCTAGATTGAAGACCACATTATTAAATATTTGTTCCCCATGTAGAAACTTACAGACTGTTAACAAGTCACCCCTTAACCTTCTGTTTGTTAAGCTAAATAGATTGAGCTCTTTAGTCTATCACTATAAAACATGTTTTCTATTCCTTTAATCATTCTTGGGGCTCTTCTCTGAACCATTTCTAATTTATCAACCTCCTCCTTGAATTGCGGGCACCAGAACTGGACACAGTATTCCACCAGCGGTGGCACCAGTGCCAAATATAGAGGTAAAATAGCTTCTCTACTCCTACTTGAGATTCCTCTTTTATGCATCCCAGAATCTCATTAGCTCTTTTGGCCTCAGTATCATATTGGTAGCTCACATTCAGCTGATTATGCATTCTCCACAAATCTTTTTCAGAGTTCCTGCTTCCCAAGAGAGAATCCCCTATCCCAAAAATATGGCCTACATTCTTTGTTCCTAAATGTATACATTTACATTTAGCTGTATTAAAATGTACATTGGTTTGCTTGAATTATTTACCACTCCCCCTATTTTGTGTCCTCTGCAAACTTTATCAGTGGTAATTTTTTGTTTTCTTCCAGATCATTAATAAAAATGTTAAATAGCATAGGGCCTAGAATTAGTCCCTGCAAAACCCCATTGGAAACATCTGCTTGCTGACAATTCCCTGTTTAAAGTTACTTTTGAAACATACCCATTAGCCACTTTTTAAACCATTTAATGTGTGTCATGTAAATTTTATATCTTGCTAGTTTGTTTGTTTTTAAATCAAAACATTTTGCGGTACCAAGGCAAATGCCTTACAGAAGTCTAAGTATATTACACCAACGCTATTACCGGTATCAACCAAACTTGTGATCTCATCAAAAAAAAGACGTCAAGTTAGTTTGACAGGATCTATTTCCCATAAAATCTTGTTGATTTGCATTAATTACATTACCCTCCTTTAACTGTTTATTAATCAAGTCCCAGATCAGCTGTTCCGTTATCTTGCCCAGGATTGATGTTAGGCTGAACATTTATAATTACCAGGGCATCCTGTTTACATTTTTTAAAATTGGAACAACATTGGGAAAGTTCCAGAAGACTGGAAGAAACCTAATGTTCTAAGACTTCTTAAAATCAACATTAACAGTCCAGTGAGCTCCGCAGCCAGCTCTTTTAAAAAAACTCTTGGATGAAAGTTATTTGGACCTACTGATTTAAAAATATCTAACTTTAGTAGCTTCTGTTTAACATCCTTCAGAGACATTAGTGGAATGAAAAGAGTCACCCTCCCCCTTCCCTTTTGTCCTCTCAATCCTACATAGATTAGAACCATTTATTTTTACATTCCAGACATATGAATCATCCCACCGGTTTCAGTAATACCAGCTAGATCACATTTATGCTCATGAATGAGCAATTTCATTTTCTCTTGTTTGTTACCCAGGCTCCTAACATTGGTTTATAATCAGTTTAAGACTTTGTTCTCTTCATGTCCTTTGGATCCTTGGTTAATTTTGCTCTCAACATTTAGATTTTATGCAGTGTGCTCATATCGTCCCTATTTTTACCTACTCCTTTTGGTATTACTTTAATGCTCTCCTGCCTACTCTAGGCAGCCTGTTCAGAGGAGCTGGGTTCCCCTTCTAGTGAGGTGAAGGCCATCCAAACTATATAGCCTCCTTTCCCCATAGAAAGTGAACCAATTTCCACAAAACCCAAACCCTCCTCACTACATCATTAATGTAGCCAGCAGTTCACACCCAGAATTGTCTCTCTTTGCTCACAGGACAGGAAGAATCTCAGAGAAAATAACTCAGACCTTCTTCTTCTTCTGAGTTACCTGAAGTCACCGATTATCTGTGAGATCCCACAACACAGTGTCATCAGTGCCAATATGAACCATCACCAATGGAACCTTGCCCATCAACTTCAGAAACCTAGCCAATCTTAAAGCATCTTGTCTCTGGGAGGCAGCATGCTGTCTTGTTGTCTGCTTGTCTCTTGCAAAATGTTCTTTCAATTCTTCTGAGAACTGAATCTCTAATAAGGATCATCTTAGGATCATGGTTGGAGAACACTGCTGTAAAGCTTGATTTTTTTTTTTTACTGGTTGGCGTGAGCTGCTATCCATATGATTCTCTATGAATTATTTGCTCTGCTCTAGTATTTACAGTGATTAGACACTTTTTCAAATCTCTTCATTGTTTGACATTTCAGTTTCAAAAAAAGTGGTTCAATAGATACTGAGCAACGAAAGATAGATGGAATCCACAGTATTTTATTAAAACAGTATTAATTTTCTTAACTCCAGAAAATTCACTGGTGGTGTTACTCTGGATTTACATTAGTGCCCCTGAGCTCAAAATCTGGCCTCGTTGCTTTAAATTGTCAAGTCAGCCTCAAACAGGCATTAAGAAGAATATGCAAACTTCGAAGAGAAACAAATGAAGGGTTTTTTTCCCCCTCAATACTGAATATTATTTAAAACAAACTTTCTTTTCCATTGCTTTTCTGAACTGACTTCATTGGTTTCCTTCTATTGAAATGTCAATTGTCACGATAGAGCAAAGGGGAAAGTAGATTTGGCACAGCAGTGATTCAAATGACCTGATGGATGTAGAGGAGGAGAGGGAAATTGATTAGTTATTGATTTTGAACATGGAACTAATCTTATAAAGAAGGCAAAGAATTCTTAGGAAAAAAATGAAGATGCAAATAATTAGAGCAGGCCGGGACTGCTATAGATATTATGAAATATTTAATTTAAGCTGAAATGATAAACCATTTAGTTTCAAACATTAAAGGAAACCCAATAGTAACAATCCAGGCATGCATTCTTTTCCCTTTTTTGTGGCACCAGGTAAAATCACTCAGATGATTAATCAAGAGGGGTCCTTTTTGTTATGAGTGCAAATACATTTGAACCAACAAACAATAGTCAGGGGTAGGTTGAACAGTTCAAATATTTTGAATTAACTCCATATAGTTCAAATTCATACAATAATGAACTTGGGCATTCACTAGTTCCCAGGCACATGAAAGAAAAGCATTTTTATTCTTTTGGTATCTGAGTTGTGAAGTTATGTTGAATTGTGCTGCATTTCATGTTATTCTTCCAAATTGTATTGCATTATCAATTTACATCTTGTCAATGTTAATGGCAATCTGCTATCTAAGAAGAAGGTGTATAATCCTCAGATTTGCTTTAAGCCCTTCCCTTCAGAGAGTGAGCATTCCTCCCTTTTAGAAGCAAGGTTCTAAAAAACTCTAGAGAGTTCATGCATGTCCCACGTCCCATGACAGGAGTGAGGCCCTATATTTGGAGAAAAATTGAGATGTGTTTTCTTCTCATATCAGGAAATAGAAAGCATTTGAGTTTATGAGCTACATTTTAAAAAAAATGTTATGACACTAAATTGAATTTACGTGTCGACAATGACGGGCATAAGCTGTATTTTTGCTCATTGAGTTTTGCGACACATGCACAAATGATTTTCTAGCTCATCAACTTGGCTCAAGCGACACTGGAGATCCAACTTTTACCATGAATAACTTCCCTCAAAGGGGCTGTGGGTATTGGACACTGCTGAGATCAACCTGAAGTGTGTGATATCAGTTTTTGGAGGATGAGAGCCAAAGTTTGAGTCCCAACTATGTGAAAGAAAATTCCACACACCACATTATAAAACACTACACAACATTTTAATGCCATGTGAATTAATTTTAGGGGAGTCTAACCACTACTCAAACAACCTCAAAGGTTGACCTTTAACTGTGCCTTGTGCCACCTTCAGGCATGGTGGTTTTCAGAACAATCTGAGTAAGAATGTGGAGTTTGGCGCATTTCGAAAAATGAGCGGTTAAACAGTAAGCTAGTCTCCACCTTAATTATAGTGGTACAACTGCCCCTCCAAATTACTTTTTGTTTTTAATGTTTATTTTGAGGGGCTGTAATAGCAAAATATTATTTTTAAAGTTTGTTTTCCTTGACTGTGGACTGCAATGGTTTTCCAGCAACGTGTTTGTTTATAAGTCCTGATACCACTTTAAGTTAGAATTAAGTTGGTGCTTTACACTCACTGCCATTTTTCAGATAGAATTAACTTGTCCTGCTTTGTATTTTCCAGACATGGGAAAGGTGCTTGTTAATGTCAGTAGTCTTTGCTAGATTATATACTAGATGTAAAAAAAAAAAGAAGGTTGTTCCTAACGGGATTTGGCTTGATTAATCCTACATTTAAAAAGATGAATAAAGAACTTGGCTGGTTTTCTGCAGTTCTTAGAAAAAATATTTGTTAAATTTATCCTTCAAAAGCTTTGCACTTTTTTACCTTATTTTATATGCTAAATCTCAATTTTGTTTAATAAAACAAGACCTCTAGCTTTTGATTATAGAAACCTTTCTGCTTCCTCCCTCCTGCCCCCCAGCTGTATTGTACTTTGCCAAAGAAAAGAGTAACATGGTAAATGTTAAGGGGCAGATACTCTTCCTTGAATATCTGCACTCTGACTGAAAAAAAGGAATGCAGACTCAAGATCTATAGTAACATTTAATTATTTATTGCAGTCAATTAGATTTGCAATCCATTCTAAAAACTTGTTTTAGTTAAGGTTGCCACATCAGAAAAATATCTGACCTTTTTTGTGATAAGACTTGATCACAGATTTAGACTAAATAAATTATTGTTCTAAATTTTTCTTTTAGGAATCATAAAATGTAATGGTAAGAAGTGGTTACAGTAAAAAGTAATTAAAAAGGAAAATGTTGGCTACCTATAAACACACACTTAACATAGTTGCTTCCTATATTAGAATTTAGGCAATGGTAGGAGGAGCCATGGAGCAATGGAATAGGCAAGGGCAATTAATTTAACACTCCAATATATATAGAAAACACCTAGAGTTAACAATGTGTGCATGCCATCCTCCTGAATACTCTGGTTATACATTATATCCCTTCCCCCTACCCCCATCTTCAGGGCTTGCCAAAATTGACATTTACTGGTATAACTACATCGGTATGATACCACTATAGTTAAGCAGGTATCACTTCCCATGTGGACATTCTTATTACAAAATAAAAATAATTACCTGGAGAAACTTAATGGTATAATAATACCAGTAAACAAACCCCTAGTGTATTTATGATTTTTTTTTTTTTTTTAGTCTGAACTGTTCAGGGTAGGGACTTGGTCTCACTTTGTATTTAGACAAGGTGTAACACAATAGGGAATACTGCAAAACAAATAGATAATTATGATATAGTAAAGTCAGTGGGAAAAATTGTGGTAATTATAGATATTATTAACATTTTGATGTCAACCACTATATGTAAAAATGGTACCTTCTTACTCAATGAGTTGGTTAAGGACTACAGGTATGGATGTTTTGGGAATACAGAGTCTGCTCCTTGTATGTATTCCAAATGCTACCTGCCTATGTTGCTGGCAAAAGTGAGATTTTACTATTTTTTACTCTTGCTAACCCTTTTGAGCAATTATGGATGTGGGAATATGGGAATGAGAGATGAATTTTCATCTCATTTCTGCATTATCAATAAATTGTCAACTAAATTCTAACTACATTTGTACAAAGGCTTTATATGAACTTTAACTGTAATTAATACACTACAGATAATTCAGGGTTTCTGGTGATAGAGAAGGCAAAGAAATCAGCTTGACTTTCAGATTTTAGGCTTAGCAAGCAACACTGGAATGTCAGGAAACCCATCTTTCTAAGTATTCAGATAGCACAGTGAAGAGCATACATTAAAAACCCAGAGGGAGTAGAATAAAACTGAGGAAAATTACATATTTGAAGCATTTTGGTACAATCAGAAATAAAACCCTTACAAAGCAATTTGATAGTCACTTTATTATAGGAGTTGTCAGCCATATTTTCAAGTGAAAAATGGCAAAAGTTCTTTTCCCTCCAACATTAGAACATTTTTTAAAATTTAAAATTAAATGCTAAAGCTTTGTTTTGCAATGCTTCTGAATTGTTCACTTATATTTAGTTCTTATACTCATGCAACTTTAATATATGGGTTAATGAAGGTTCAGAGAATAAACTGATTTTTCGACTGTCACACACCAGGGCCTCAATTCAGGAAAACACCCCTACTAAGTAGTGCACTTAATCATGGGCTGAACTTAAAGCATATTCATGTATGCTGTCCTGAACTGGGACCCAAATTACTTGACGTACCAGAAGAGAACTCATGAGTCCTCCTGACACCTAGTTCCTTGTTCCAATTGTAAATATTATTCCCCCCATGCAAAAAATAAAATATCATTATCTGAAATGGGAGATGAAGAGTATAACTGTTTCAGACAGTTTTGTTCAGCATAAATCTGGCTTGGTTATCTTACTGCAAGGTCAGGTCAACATCAGTAATTGTTTGTAACTGTAATGATGATGATAATAGTTATATAGTAATTTTCAGAGCTGCTGTTAATGATGAAATAAAAGCAAAACAAAATTTAAAATCAGCACCTTTGAACATTAACTTGCCCACATAAAAGTATATGTTTCAGGCAAACACATTATGAGCAGAGCCCATAATCAGTTTGCATTTGGCTAACCTCTTACCTTGAATTCTAAACAGTATGCATATAGAATACAAAATCAAATACAATTATTTTCAGTGCCACATTTTCTTGTTTATCTTCCCCTACTCCACAGGG
Source organism: Emys orbicularis (assembly GCF_028017835.1). Lineage (NCBI taxonomy): Eukaryota > Metazoa > Chordata > Testudines > Emydidae > Emys > Emys orbicularis. Next base: position 63,541,288 of record NC_088688.1, on the reverse strand, counting down.
TGGATTAAGTTAATCTGGTGACGGTATTCTTATTTATCATGTTGAAAGATAAAGAATGGAAGTGCCCCATCATTTGACACGTCTTTTATATTATTTTTGAATACCTGTTCCATTGTATCAGCTATTATACATCTCAATTACCCTCCTAATATCGTCAGGTATCAAACAATCATAACATGCTCTTCCTGTACAACTGGATATTAAATGCACTCTGGTGAAAATAAAGATCATAACTGAATTTAATATTTAGGACTGTGTTTTATTGCACATTGTAAGATTTGTGGGGATGGTTATTATTAGGCTGTTATTTCTAAACTTTTAATAGGGTTTGGATCTTTTCACATTTTCCCTGTTTGGGCTGGAGAACCACCCCTAAAGTAAGAACCACACATCTCCTCCAGTCCCTTTACACCAAGTAAAAGATCCAGGCAGCATAAAGGTTCCTAAAAGCCCTGTATTCAGCCAGGGGAAGATTCCCCTGGTACAGGCACTGAAGAAGACAGATGTAAGGCTCTCTTCTGAAGCATCATTTAAAAACCTTGGTATAGGAAATATGATGTGGAAGGGGGAAGAGCATTGTGGGGGAAGCCGGACAGTGCTGAGCCCTATAGAGCAAACCAGGGAGCCCACTTTAATTTAAACAGATTGCCAGGGTTGTCTTGATTACATTGCTGGTCAGTCCATCCCACAGAGTAGCCCAGGGCTGGGCAATTGTAAAGGTGGTGTGATGGGACACCTGCCCTGCACTGGCCCTGAGAGGGTTAAAACAAGCCTAGGGAGGGTGAGCGCAGGCAGCCAAAGGAGTGGCTGCAGGGGAAACAGCCAATTAGGGCAGTGACTGGACCAGCCAAACAGAGCCCAGCCGACCCATATAAAAGGAAGCTGCAGACCAGAGCGGAGGAGCCTGCTGCTGGGAGCACTAGGGAGACGACTGGCTTCCTCGAGGGCTACAGAGAGACCAGCACCTGGGGAAGGGCAGGCGCTAGCAGGGACCGGGGGAGCTGATGGGCTGCCAGGACTTACAGGCTCGAGGCCCAGATAAGAGGGCAAAGGAGCTGGAACCAGAGGAAGGAGCAGAAGAAACTGTGGCTGCAGGGAGGTGGCCCAGGGAATAGACAGAGTTATCTGGAAGGAAGAGGCAGCAGGGAGCTGCTGTTTGCAGGGTCCCTGGGCTAGGACCCGGAGTAGTGGGTGGGCCTGCCCCCTCCCACTAGCCACTGAAGGAGCAGCCCCACTGTAGACTGCTAAGCCGCTATGAGGAGTGACTGGACTCTTGTTGGAGGAGTCTCCCGGAAGGGGGGGAGGGGGAGAACCAGATGATGACACGGCCGGAGGGCTGTGCCACGAAGCAGACACCAAGCAGAAAGAAGATATAACGGGTCTACAGGCAGAGGTGAGGCTGGGAGAGCCACCATCACCCAAGGGCACATCCGCTGGGACTGAGCTAATTTCCGAAACATCCAGCAGGAGGCACCAGTGTGCTGAGTGACCCCGTGACAGGTGGTTTGAAGACAACCCCTTGCTCTAACTCACCTTTCCTTTAGGAGTCTATTTCAGGTAGGCAGGACCTCCCCTCATCTTGAGCTAGTGAAATTGGGCAGAGATTCAGAGTAGAGCAACTACTATCCTTTTATGACCTTCCAGTCTCCTCTATCATGTTGCCTCCTGATCCATCTCAACAGGTGAGAATAGGTCCCTACCAGGTGACTACCAGTGTTGTAAGCAACACATGAGAAGCAATTTTTCTGCTCTACTCTGTGCTGATTAGGCCTCAGTTGGAGTATTGTGTCCAGTTCTGGGCGCCACATTACAGGAAAGATGTGGACAGATTGGAGAAAGTCCAGAGAAGGGCAACAAAAATGATTAAAGGTCAAGAAAACATGACCTATGAAGGAAGGCTGAAAGAATTGGGTTTGTTTAGTTTGGAAAAGAGAAGACAGAGGGGACATGATAAGTTTTCAAGTATATAAAAGGTTGTTACAAGGAGGAGGGAGAAAAATTGTTCTTCTTAACCTCTGAGGATAGGACAAGAAGCAATGGGCTTAAATTGCAGCAAGGGAAGTTTAGGTTGGCTATTAGGAAAAACTTCCTAACTGTCAGGATGGTTAAGAATTAGAATAAATTGCCTAGGGTGGTTGTGGAATCTCCATCATTGGGGATTTTTAAGAGTAAATTAGACAAACACCTGTCAGGGATGGTCTAGATAATACTTAGTCCTGCCATGAGTGCAGGGGACTGGACTAGATGACTTCTTGAGGTCCCTTCCAGTCCTATGATTCATTGCCAAGTGACCTTTTTCCTGATATACCAGTTCTCCTGGGTAGGAGCCAGCCTTTTGTCTAGGGTGCTTATATTCGAATAGAGGCCCATAAAATTTTAACCACATTCTATGGTTAGCCCTGAGCCACTACCGCTTGAAATTTGAGTCCTACATGGAGGTAAAGGGACAACAGAGAAAGCAAACAAAGCCTATATTCGAAACGGAGTGATCTGCAGTCTGACACAGATACACATAAAGAGCCCCCAACATCAAACAGAATTCATAAACTGTACAAAGACAGAGTCCCCAAATTGTCATGCTTACACACAGCCTTAATGAATATATTTTGAGATTCTTCCATAAGTGTGATATGAATAATGTGAAATATAATGGGTCCCAGGTGAGTAAGTCATGCTTACTCAAAAGTGTGGTTTGAATCTAAAAAGTAACTATAAATCAGCATTGTGATGTACCATGTTTATTGTTTCGCAGTGATTTCCTTAAAATGCGCTGAATTTATGAGGTTTTTTTTGTTTTTTTTGTTTGTTTGTTTTTAACGCTAGCCATGCAAATTCAGTCTGGGATCTGGATGTCAAGCTGGGCTCTTCCCCTGTAAACATTGCCACTGGTAATAAAAGTTATGTAGTCCAAATGATGCCCTTGTTGATATCCAAACAATCCAACTGTCTTCAGACTATATTCTCATTGACACCTGTGCAATCCGATCTCAGTGAGCTTGCACAATTGTAACTGACTGAGTAAATGGAACATGGTAAACAATTCTGTTGATACACAAGAAGAAATAGGATTCATCTTGTACCTTTTGGAGGGCGCTGCAGTTCTAACAAAAAATAAGTTGTAGTAAAACTTATTTGGTCCAGTTCAGTGGGAATTGCTGAGTGTTCAGTAATTTTGAAAATCAGGACACTTATATAGGTACTTAAATAAGGACTTGAATGACTAACATTAGACACCTATTTGTGTTGGTTTTGTTTAAATCTTGGCCTTAGTTCTTGTAAAAAAGCAGATATAAAGCTGAATATGCACAGGGAGTAGTGCTGCTCAGGAAAAAGGTGCAATTTTTACAAAGTCACTTTTCAATTTATTTGATGGCCACATTATGAGCTTTCAGAGGAGTTACATGCAGAAAAATAACCTCAGGCAAATATGCAACCACTGAAACACTGATATGAATATTTGACATATGGATCTAACGTTTAATTTAATTACTAAAATTCTTATTTCTAGCAGCTTCCAGCATATAAGCAGGCTCTTGATGAAATTTTAATTTGCAATGTACTTTAAGGGCTAATAATGGTTTAGACTAATTAAATTTTATTAGCAGAAGGATATGAAGTTAATTTAAAATGAAGGTTTCTATTTTGTTAGTAAATGTCTAATGTTTATTAAATGTTGTTAAAGTTATTTGAGTTGCCTTAGCAGGACATAAATGGCAACGGATTGCCCGCACTTGTCTTGCAATATCATTGCTTCTGATGTTTTTGTGCAAGAGAGATCATGAAACAGAAGAATAAATTTGCAGTGGTGCAGCTACAGTGGTAATCTCAATGTAGACTCTTCCATAACTTTCAAAATTCATAAAGAAAGTAGAAGTAGATGTTCATGAACTCAAAAAATGAATATCATGTCTATCAGACAACTTTTGCAGAACTCTGTTCAATAAATTATTCCATCTTGTTTCTTCAGCCTCTCATGATTAGGGCTGTTAAGAAAATAAGAATTCCATTTAATAAAAAAATTGAGGTTCCATATTTGTTTTCATTCCAGATCTGAACAAAAACCAGACATTCTGATATTTAAAACACACCACATGAGCACCACTTTTCCAAGAATACCAGCGGCTGAGAAACTCACTATGATGTGGGAAAACCAGGTTCAAGTCCCCACTCTGCCCGATTTGATATTCTATTGTTGACCTGTGAAAACTTTCTGACAAAATTTTCATCAAAACTAACATTCACACAAAAGATTTTGGTTTAAGTGAATTGGCATTTTTGGATAAAAAAAGTTTAGTAGAAAAATTCCACAACTAACTCTACTGGTATCTCAGTCATCACATGCAGAAGGCCCTTGAAATGTAAGATTTCAATGGAATGGTAGACTTATCCCATTGGGGGTACATTGGGGGGGGGGGGGAGGGAAGAGTAAGAGAAGAGCACCTGCTAAATGTATCCCTTCATAATGCAAAGGGAACCCAGGAAAAGAGAAGTAGCTATTATTCTTGAGAGGAAGGCATTATAGGAGATGGGTTGAATCAAGACCCTGAAATGTGTCTTCATTTGCTAGGTGAACCATTCCTACTATGCACACCTCTTAAGGCTAATTCTTTGTGCCTTTTTATATTAATAATGGAGATTACAGTGTTGGATAATTTAGTGATAGAGTTGATGGAAGCAATCATGTTTTCTCATCTATCATCAAAACCTACAGTTAAAGTTAAGTGGCATCCTACTTTTAAAGATAATGTTAATGTTCTTGATTATGCTTGAAGAAATGTTACAATCACTCAGCTACATGACAATCTTAAAGTAAGTCCCCGTAGGAAGGTTTGTTGAATCCTATATTTTGTCTTTCACTTGTCATATCATTCTTTTGATTGTAACATGGAGTAATAAGCTGACAAAACATACTTAGTTTTAGCCACTGAAGACGACTGGATAGATATTATTTATAAAAACCCCACATTCACTATAAAATATAGGCTGGGCAAAATTTTATATGAAAAAAGAGGCACTGCACCCCAGGACAAAGTGGAAAACTTTTATAGGATAAAATGCTAAAACAAATCTAATGCCATTCTAATTAGAGTTTATCAGGAATTTTTTTTTTTTTTTCCAAATCAGAAAATTATAATTAGACAAAACTGAAACTGTTCATGGAAAAGGGTTGATTTTGACAAATTTCCAGTTTAAAAAAATTGAAAAGTTTCAAAATGATTGAAGTCTCCTGTTGGACTTCTGGGAAATGAAAGTTCCATTTTTTCAAGTCAAAATTACTTTTACTTTAGAAACTTTAACATATAGTAAAGAATGCAAATAAAAAAATAAAAAAGGTTAAAATAGAAACAAAATATTTCACTTGATCCAGTTGAAATTTTCTTTGGATTTTCAGATCATGAAAATTTGAGATTTTGACTTTGTCCTGATTTGGGACAAGTAACTTGATGACATTTGGAGCTATGGAATTTGGAGGCTAGCCAGAAAGCAAAGTGATTTTAATATTTTTTTGTCAAACTCCCTGGGACTGGTGAGAATTCACAGGTTCACACACTTGTGCTTCTGCTACTCTGAGAGCACACACACATACTGCACACACTTTTGATGCACTAACCTTTGCATGTGCAGGTGACAGAATTTTCCTGTGTAAACCCATCACTTGTCCAGGCATGTGTCATAACTGTTCAAATGCATGGGCAGGTGTTAATTCAGTAAACTGTCTGTTCAGCTGTGTGTACTCAGATTTATGCATGCTCAAGCTGAAAGTGAAAAATCAGCTCCTTGATCACTTGACTCTCAACCAGTAAGAGCAATAGTGCCTGAATAATAGAAACATCTACTGAACAATGATTTATAGTGACCTTTCAAAGACTAAACAACCTGGCTCAAATACTGCCTTGCCCAAACCATCTTGGCTTACTGTTCCCAGATTCTGTCAGGCCTTTTGTTCAACCCCTCCAAGCAATTCTTACTTTTGCCAAGAAATATGAGTTCTGGGAAGATCCCCAGGACACTATTTGGCTCTTTTTTGTTACTGAAACTTATTTCTTTAAAGATAAGCAGCTTCCTGGTAGCAATTCTGAATAGAGAAAAACAAATGAAAAAGCCTCACCCTTACATTTTGAAGCTGATGCATGGAGTATACCCATGAATGGGTGTGATGGGGTGTCCACCCCCACACTAGCCCAAAAAGACTAAATGAGGCTGAGAAAGAGCCAATTAAGTGGATAGGCCACCCCTGATGGGCAGGGTTTTGGCCGCCCCAAGCAGCCAAAACAAACAAAAAAAAAAAGCCGCGATCGCGATCTCCAGCGGCAATTCGGCGGGAGGTCCTTCACTCCGAGCAGGAGTGAGGGACCGTCCGCCGAATTGCCGCCGAACAGCTGGACGTGCCGCCCCTGTCCGAAGTGGCCGCCCCAAGCACCTGCTTGGTAAGCTGGTGCCTGGAGCCGACCCTGCTGATGGGAATCAGGTGACTTAAGTAACCCCAGATTGATGACTAGCCCAATTGAAAAGGAGCAAGTGGGGCTACTATAAATGAAGGAAACTGGCAGCAGAGAAGAGCTATAGGGAGGGGGTCTGTGGGAATGCACACATGGCCCAGAGGGAAGCAAGTAAGCAAGAGTAGAAACCCTAGTAGATCCAGGCCCTGAAAGAAGGGTTTATCTAGAAGGGTGGAGGAGGAGGAAAAGACTCAGGGAAACACCAGCAAAGGGGGACATTGTAGACTTTGGCTGCTGATTAGAGGTCTCTGAGTTGGAACCCACAGTAGAAGGTGGGCCCAGGTTCCCCTACCATCCACTGGGAAAGTGGCAAAATCTGAGAAATGAATGGGAAGACTGCTGAAGACACTGGAGAGGACAGGGTGTATGAGCAAGCAACAGAAGGGGGCGTTGGCCCTGGCAAGAGCTAATTCTCAGAGCAGCCAGGAAGAGGTGCTCTTGCAATGAGTGGATCCCATTACAATGGCCTATTAAATTCAGTGAGAAACACTGATAAATGCTTTGAAATTATAGGGATAATTCTTTAATTGAGCCTAATTGGCTCAAAATACAATAGGTCACCTCTTGAGATGGGCGAGTTGCCATTAGCAGATAAGGCCTCTTCTCAAATCATTATAATAGTTTGTTGTTTGCTGCTGGGTATAGTTATAGGTGTCAAAGTCCCAAGTGGTCTTGACTTCTTGAAAATAAGACCTTATTTCTTTGTGGCAGTTGATATTTTCCCATTGTTGGCTTTTAGGTTTAACCTTTCTGGGGCCAGCAGCAGAGCTCTCCTTTGGGGCATACCTCAAGGCTTAACTAGCATAATTAAAAACAAGATAACTATCTGCTTCTTAACTCTTTCTGGATCTGTCAGGAAGGATATGAGAGAGCAAGCTTGACTGTTTTCTTATGATTTACTCTGAATGATTTCACTCCTTGATGCTGTGTAATCACAGGAACAGTGACGTGCAAAATAATTATGTACTGAATCATGAACATAAGGTTATTTTTTTTCAATTACTGGATCTTATAAGACTTAGTTTACTATCTGGTCCTCAATAAGGCCCAACCATCTGACTAGCTATGCACTAACTCCCATTTTCTTCTGTATTGTTTCAATCCCAGCTACTCCCATCTCTTTCCCCAAGAGGCAAACTAACCCCAAGACATTTGGGATGTCAGTTACATTCCACCATGTCTTATAAATGGCCTGTCTCTTTAAACCTGTTTAAAGCTGTGCTGCTTGTTACTAAAACATAACAGGTACATGGGCAGGAGGCAACTTTTTAGAGAGGAGCAGATTACTGAGTATTATAATCATAACTCTGTAGAGGATTCAGCGGGAAATTTCTGAGATCTGAAGGTCTCAGAGAAATAGAACTTCTGGCAGATGAAAACAAAGCTAGCTCATTAGCAAATTGGAGTCTGCTAGCAAAGTTCTGCTTCCACTTGGAGTCTAAAAACATCCAGCTCACTGAATATCTTGCAGACTAGTGATTAGTGAAGTTAGGAGGAATGGGCTTCCTTTCCAGAGACCCAGGCTTCACGTGGTCCAAATTCAAGGCTGTAATCAGCTTTAAAGCCATCTGTGATGCACTTTGTGATAGGCCATGTTCTGTGGCCACCAGTTCTGAATGGTCATATTGGGCAAAAAAATTCAGTTGCTTAGGAGGGTCTTGGGGTAGGGACTGTAGAAAGAAGTCAAGAGAGAGGAAAAAATAAATCCCAAGAAAAATGTAAGGATCCAGAGTCAAGGAGAAGAGGAAGGATGAGACTAAATTCAAAGGGAAAAAGAGAGAGAGAAAAAAAGGGCAGTTTAGCATCAAACTGAACAAGAAGAAAATCATAGAATCATAGGAGACTAGGGTTGGAAGAGACCTCAGGAGGTCATCTATCCAACCCCCTGCTCAAAGCAGGACCAACCCCAACTAAATCATCCCAGCCAAGACTTTGTCAAGCTGGGCCTTAAAAACCTCTAAGGATGGAGATTCCACCACCTTCCTAGGTAACCCATTCCAGTGCTTCACCACCCTCCTAGTGAAACAGTGTTTCCTAATATCCAACCTAGACCTCCTCCACTGCAACTTGAGACCATTTCTGACTTGTTCTGTCATCTGCCACCACTGAGAACAGCCGAGCTCCATCCTCTTTGGAACCCCCCTTCAGGTAGTTGAAGGCTGCTATCAAATCCCCCGACTCTTCTCTTCTGCAGATTAAACAAGCCCAGTTACCTCAGCCTCTCATCGTAAGTCATGTGCCCCAGCCCCCTGATCATTTTTGTTGCCCTCTGCTAGACTCTCTCCAATTTGTCCACATCCTTTCTGTAGTGGGGGGGCCCAAAACTGGACGTAATACTCCAGATGAAGCCTCACCAGTGCCAAATAGAGGGGAATAAGCTCTTCCCTTGATCTGCTGGCAATGCTCCTACTAATTCAGCCCAAAATGCTGTTAGCCTTCTTGGCAACAAGGACACACTGCTGACTCATATCCAGCTTCGCATCACTGTAATCTCCAGGTCCTTTTCTGCAGAACTGCTGCTTAGCCAGTCGGTCCCCAGCCTGTAGTGGTACATGGGATTCCTCCTTCCTAAGTGCAGGACTCTGCACTTGTCCTTGTTGAACCTCATCAGATTTCTTTTGGCCCAATCCTCTAATTGTTCTAGGTCACTCTGGACCCTATTCCTACCCTCCAGCATATCTACCTCTCCCCTCAGCTTAGTGTCATCTACAAACTTGCTAAGGGTGCAATCTATCCCATCGTCCAGATCATTAATAAAAATGGTCAATTCTAACATGAAGGAAGAGCCCAAACCTAATGAGAGAGGAAGTATTTTAAGAGCCAGTTGAATCCTCTTGGCAGTCTTGTAGATTCAGATAATCTACACTGTCCTACAGTGAAAGTTACATGTGAGACCTCATTGGCTTTTCAATAGAAGTGATTCTGAACTGAGGGGAGATATGCTGGCAGACACTTAAAAAGTTAACATAACGGGCCTTACTCCACCAGTGGTAGTGCTGCTGCCTTTATCACTTCTGGATTATTCCTAATAAAGCTCTTGCTACTATTGTAACCATACATGCTTTTCTGTGCTTGCTGCTCTTGCCTGCACCACAATGTGACAGTAATTTTTGTTTATTATTGTGGTACCCTTACAGCAATTCAGATAAAGTAACCAGAAGTATTTTGTTGTAGCTGATGGAGCTCAACCCAGCACATTTATCACCATTAAGGAATGGACTGCCCCAGTACTTCCTTCTGGAGTGGTTTTGGTTTGTTCTGTTGTTTGAAAGTTTTTTTTTTAAAATGTTTACACTGCTTTTCAAAAGATAGATAGATAGTAAGTACACCTAAAAAGCCAAGTTAAATGGACAACTTACTCTTCTATTCTAGCAACAGTTGTAATGCCAGCAGGATAATTACAATCTCTTTTTTTTATGGAAGATTAGTGAAGATATGTGCAAGAGGAATAGACAGATTATCTATGTAACATCTCAAGATGTCTTTCACCTAGATGAACGTTGAGATATGGTAGGACTGGGGATACAGTGTGTGCCTTTTCAACCCCAGACATGGTAAAATATAAGATTGAAAACTTAGCTTGAGGCATAGCATAGATGGGGTAGGCTTTCAGTGCTGTGAGGAATTAGAAAGCACCTCAGACTAGATGGGGTCTACATAGATAATTAGTAAGTGTCCCTGCAGAAAGGGTAGCTGGCACTGGTAAGGAGTTTAAAGTACTGAGGGACTGCCAGGAGAAATAAGTACATAGAGAATAAGAATTAGGCTGGGAAGAACAGGAGTATTATGAGAATATGTACAATGAAAATGCATGTTATGTACTTGCAGTTGAAAGGAATTAGCCTAATTCTTGGATTGTTGGTTAGTAATATGAAGAGAAATAAATTCAAAGAAATTAAAGCATATGTATACAAAAGGAAGAAAAGTAATAGCAATGTGGGATCAGGAGTCATATGTACTTGGGGGCAAGTATATTGTTATCGACCTAATGGAAATTTGCATGGAGGTAAATAAGTGGGAAGGTCAATGCAGAAGCATAGATCCTCATCTGAATAAACTAGAAGCACAGACGAAGACAACTAAGGAAAATACAACTAAACTTTGCTTGTATTACTTATATATAAGGATGTCTACCACACAAACAAATTTAATATCTGGCCTCCCACATTATTTTCTTACTAGAACAAAACTGCATGTTGAAACAGAATTATTGGTTGAACAGGAGATTGCTGTAGTTTGAATTCAAACTCAGGAGCTTTGTGATGGGTTATGACACAGATATACTGTTCACACACAAACAAGACAGGACAAAAGTGATTTAAAATACATTTCTTAGATTAGCAGGTTAAATTGATCTTCTTTGATGATACCTAGATCTTCTAGAGAGATTTGAAAGACTCAGTACCTTCATTTTTTCTCCACTGCATAAAAGCAGCACAAAAAGAGTCAAAATAGTTATAACAAGGCTGTCATGGAAGTGTTTCATGTTACAAGTACTCAGTTACTGGATTCTTCATGAGTTGAGGCAGATGAGATTTTGAGGGTTAGAAAGCCTTGTGGGTCCATTAGTTTATTATATATTTATCTATTTCATGTCAGTGGTATTAGACCCTTTGAGCCTATACCAGGATTCTTAGCAGAATACATCAGATAGTTTCTGATATCCGTTATACTAGTGCAAATCATAGTAATGCCATTAACAAAAAATCAGTGGATTACTGCAGATTTATACTGGTTTAACTGAGATCAGCATCTGGGAAAACTAACAATGGACACAGATGCAATGGCAGTACAGGGGAGATATGGAGACATGGTCACCACTCAGGAAACTGGTGATAGTTAGTGGCCCTGTATGCAAGAACAAGGATATTTAAGGTTAGGTTCAGCTCAGTAGACCAAGAATGATCTGATTGTATTGGCTTCACAGATGTTTTGGAAGTTTTCCTTCTCCCCTCTTGTGTAGCCTACATAGCAAGAGCTTTGAAGTTGAGCAAATTGAGAAGTATTGATTTATTGAAGATTTAACAAAAGTGGTCTGGAAAGTTTTATATATTACTTTATCATATCTTTGTTGCAAGGTGGTTCAATTTTTTCCTAAAATCAATAGCAGGCCTGACAGAATTCTTAATGCATGCCTTAAAGCTGCTTTTTTCTAAATAAAGAGAGAGCCTGCGTTCTATTTAACAGACTGACAAGTATAGTCTTATTATTTTAGAGAGAACTTTACTGAATCTTGTCTTCTAAAAGCAAGTTTAATGCAATTGTTAAGTAAGTCACTGGAAATAAAAGTTTGTCTACCAAAAGGAGAGAACAGCAGCTTTGTGTATCCAGTACAGTATATATCTCAAATGAAAAATATTAAATTAAAAGAATCACTTTCAGCCAAGAGTAATCAGGTCTGACTAACCTTTGTAATTCAATAGGGTTTTCGCTGCTCTCACAGTTAATAGTGGGCACATTGGCTATACTTTCTCCAAGTATATCTTGTGATGGTTTCTAAGCCCTGGTCTACACTACAGGGCTAGGTCGAATTTAGCCACTTTAGGTCACTTTTATAATGAACGCTTCTACACAAGCAACCCTGTTCTGTCGACCTAAAAGGCTCTTAAAATCGACTTCTGTACTCCTCCCCGGCGACGGGAGTAGAGCTAAAATCGACCTTGCTGGGTCGAATTTGGGGTAGTGCGGACGCAAATCAACATTATTGGCCTCTGGGAGCTATCCCAGAGTGCTCCAATATGACAGCTCTGGACAGCACTTTCAACTCCAATGTACTAGCCAGGTACACAGGAAAAGCCCTGGGAACTTTTGAATTTCATGTCCTGTTTGGTCAGCGTGGCGAGCTCAGCAGCACAGGTGACCATGCAGTCCCCTCCAGAATCGCAAACGAGCTCCAGCATGGAGTGAATGGGAGACACTGGATCTGATTGCTGTATGGGGAGAAGAATCTGTGCAGGCAGAACTCCAATCAAAAAGAAGAAATGCTACTATATATGCCAAAATCGGACAGCGTATGATGGACAGAGGCTACAATAGGGACACACAGCAGTGCCGCGTGAAAGTCAAGGAGCTCAGGCAAGCCTACCAAAAGAAAAAGGAGGCAAACGGTCGCTCTGGGTCAGAGCCCCAGACATGCCACTTCTATGATCAGCTGCATGGCATTCTAGAGGGGACCCTACCACTACCCCACCACTGTCCATGGACACCTGCAAGGGGGGAGTCTCACGCAACACGGAGGAGGATTTTGTGGATGAGGAGGAGGAGGAGGAGAATGCGCAGCAGGCAAGTGGTGAATTTGTTCTCCCCGGCAGTCAGGACCTTTTCATCACCCTGGAGCCAATACCCTCCCAAGGCGGGATCCCCGACCCTGAAGGCACCTCTGGTGAGTGCACATTTGTAACTACAGTACAGGGTTTAAAAGCAATAGTGTTTAATGTTTGATTTGCCCTGAAAACTTGTGATGCATTCACAGCCAGTACAGCTACTGGAAAAGTCTATTAACGTGTCTGGGGATGGAGCGGGAATCCTCCAGGGACATCTTCATGAAGCTCTCCTGGAGGTACTCTGAAAGCCTTTACAGAAGCTTTCTTGGGAGGGCTCCCTTATTTTGTCCTCCACGGTAGAAGACTTTACCATGCCAAGCCAGTAGCAAGAAGTCTGGAATCATTGCAGCACAAAGCATGGCAGTGAATGGTCCTGGGTTCCTGTCGCATTCAAGCAACATTCGGTCTATAACTTTCTGTGTTAGCCTCAGGAGAGTGATATCATTCATGATCACCTCGTTGAAATAGGGGAATTTTTATAAGGGAAAAGTAAAAGCATGCTGGGCTGTTTGGGCTTGGCTAAAAGGGATCATCCCAGAAAATAGCCAAGGGGAAGGGTGAGGGGATCATCCCAAATAGCCAAGGGGAAGGGTGTGGGTAGGTGTGTGCTGCACATCCACCCGAAAACCGCAGCCCCTCCTTTTAAATGGCAAACCCAACCGGCATTGCTTGCTATGGGAAAGGAGGGTGCTGCAGTCTGAAAACATTTCCACATGTTATCAAGGCGTTAGAAGCCAAACCCACGTACCCTTTGGTTTACCATGGCTGCCTGGAAACCAAATTCTGTTGCCCAGCCATGTGTGATGTATCACCATACCGGCAGGCGCTCAATATAAAAGGCAAAATGCGACCTTGTACTTAAAGCACATGTGCTGTCTGTTGTGACTTGCTTGATTCACTGTGAAAGAATCTCCCTTTTGTTCTCAGAAATGTATCATCTTAAATTTTACTCTCCCTTTTTATCCCCCACAGGTGCAAATGTTTCTATGCTCCCCCTATCATCTTTGTCCCTGAGGTTATCGCAGATTAGAAGGCAAAAAAAATGCACTCACAATCACATGTTTTCCGAGCTCATGCAGTCCTCCTGCACTGATAGGGCACAGCTGAATGCATGGAGGCATTCAGTGGGAGAGTCCAGGAAAGCATTAAGTGATCAAGATGAGAAGAGGCAGGATGCAATGCGGAGGCTAATGGGGGAGCAAACGGACATGCTCAGGCATCTGGTGGAGCTGCAGGAAAGCCAACAAGAGCAGAGACCGCCGCTGCATCCACTGTACAAACACCTGCCCTCCTCCCCAAGTTCCATATCCTCCTCCACCCAGACGCCCAAGAACGTGGGGGGGGTGGGGGGCGGGAGGAGGCTCCAGGCACCTAGCCACTCCACTCCAGAGGATGGCCCAAGCAACAGAAGGCTGTGATTCAAACAGTTTTGATTTGTAGTGTGGCTACAATAAGCAATGTGGCCTTGTCCTTCCCTCCTCCCCAGTTATCTCCCTTTTTAAAAAAAATTAATAAAGAAAGAATGCATGGTTTCAAAACAATAGTGACTTTATTTCCTTCACCTGCTGTGATCGAAAGGAAGAGGGTGGTTGGCTTACAGGGAATTAAAATCAACAAAAGGGGCGAGTTTGCATCAAAAAGAAACACACACAACTGTCACACCGTAGCCTAGCCAGTCATGAAACTGGTTTTCAAAGCCTCTCTGATGCGCAGCGCGCCTACCTGTGCTCTTCTAATCACCCTGGTGTCTCACTGTTCAAAATTGGCAGCCAGGTGATTTGCCTCAACTTCCCACCCTGCCATAAATGTCTCCCCTTTACTCTCACAGATATTAGGGAGCACACAGCAAGCAGTAATAACAATGGGAATATTGGTTACAATGAGGTCTAACCTAGTCAGCAAACAGTGCCAGTGAGCTTTTAAACATCCAAAGGTGCATTCTACCACCATTCTGCACTTGCTCAGCCTATAGTTGAACTGCTCCTTACTACTGTCCAGGCTGCCTGTGTATGGCTTCATGAGCCATGGGAGCAAGGGGTAGGCTGGGTCTCCAAGGATAACTATTGGCACTTCAACATCCCCAACAGTAATTTTCTGGTTTGGGAAGTAAGTCCCTTCTTGCAGCTGCTCAAACAGCCCGGAGTTCCTAAAGATGCGAGCGTCATGCACTTTTCCCGGCCATCCCACGTTGATGTCGGTGAAACGTCCCTTGTGATCCACCAGTGCTTGCAGCACCATTGAGAAGTACTCCTTGTGGTTTATGTACTGGTTGGCAAGGTGGTCCAGTGCCAAGATAGGGATATGCGTTCTGTCTATCACCCACCACAGTTAGGGAAATCCATTGCAGTAAAGCCATCCACTATGACCTGCACATTTCCCAGAGTCACTACCCTTGATAGCAGAACGTCAGTGATTGCATTGGCTACTTGAATCACAGCAGTCCCCACAGTATATTTGCCCACTCCAAATTGATTCCCGACTGACCGGTAGCAGTCAGGCGTTGCAAGCTTCCACAGGGCTATCGCCACTCGCTTCTCAACTGTCAGGGCAGCTCTCATCTTGGTATTCCTGAGCTTCAGGGTGGGGGGAAGCAACTCAGAGTTCTAAGAAAGTGGCCTTACACATGCGAAAGTTTCGCAGCCACTGGGAATCATCCCATACCTGCAACACTATGCGGTCCCACCAGTCTGTGCTTGTTTGCCGGGCCCAGAATCAGTGTTCCACTGTATCAACCAGCCCCACTGCCACCATGATGTCCCAATTGCCACATCCTGTGCTTTCAGGAACGTCTGTTTCCATATCCTTCTCACAATCGTCCTTGTACTGCCGTCTCTTAGCCAAGTCCTGCACATACTGCAGTATAATGTGTGAGGTGTTTACAATGCTCACAACAGCAGCGGTGAGCTGAGCAGGCTCCATGCTTGCCGTGATATGGCATCTGCACGGGTAACCCAGGAAAAAAGGTGTGAAATAATTGTCTGTAGTTGCTTTCACGGAAGGAGGGAGGGGAGATTGGCGACATGTACCCAAAACCACCCGCGACAATGTTTTTGCCCCATCAGGCATTGGGAGCTTAACCCAGAATTCCAATGGGCAGCAGAGACTGCAGGAACTGTGGGATAGCTTCCCACAGTGCATTGCTCCATGAGTCAATGCTAGCCACGGTAGTGAGGACGCACTCCGCCGACTTAATGTGCTTAGTGGGGACGTACACAATCGACTATATAAAATCGATTTCTAAAAATCAACTTCTATAAAATTTACCTAATTTCGTAGTGTAGACATACCCTGAGTTTAGTACATTCAGACATTCCAGGGAGGCTGGTAATTAATTTCACTGATTACATTCAAATTGTTTCAGGCTAGATACAACCTACATTTATCCATTTCATTGTAAGAAAAAAACCAACACCTGGGATATGACATTGTCTGCTTGTTCAAATTGCAAAAATATAATTTAACATCCAAAGCAATACAATAAACTCATTAAACAATATGACACAACCAACCCTCTTGTAATAACTGAGTAAATATTCAAAGGGAGGCATAGGCAATTCCTTTTATGCTCTTTGTCTAGACTCAAGAAGGGCACAACGTACCTCTAGCTGTAGCAGTTATCATAACTCACCACCTATCTAGCTATTATTGGATGGCACTTCACTATATGCATTGTGGAAGAAGTGAGTTTTGAGGAGAGACATGGAGGAGGATATGGTGGTAACTGTACTGATTCTGGATTTAAAATAATCCCACTTGTAAAGGGCAACACAGAAGTAATTCTGCTGCATTAACTGTATTATATGAGAATAAAACCATTCTAAGGGAGATCAGAGTTGCCTCCCTCCCCTACATGCCTCAAAAATCAACTACTGGCTCCTGGGCAGCTCAGCTCACTTCCTCAGAAGCCTCTCTCCCCTCTCCTTTAAGTGTATTTTTTGGGTGGGGGGAAAGTGGAGGAGGGGAAGCAGGGGAGAAGGACTGGGAGAGAAGAATAAGAAGCCCATCTGCTGGAGGAAGGTCTTCCTCTCTAGAACTCCACTACTGTTTGTTTTAGCTCTAAAAAAATAAAACAAACACACATCAGAGAATCATAGAAATGTAGGACCGGAAGGGACCTCGAGAGGTCCGCTAGTCCAGTCCCCTGCACACGTCAGGGCTAAATATTATCTAGACCATCCCTGATAGGTTTTTGAGAATAGACTAAGACCTTCAATGAGGGAGATTCCACAACCTCCCTGGGTAAGTTGTTCCAGTGCTTAACTACCCTGACAGTTAGGAAGCTTTTCCTAACGTCTAACTTTAATCTCTCTAGTTGCAATTGAAGATATTACTATTGTCCTTTCCTCACCTTATCCACTGAACATTTATTGCCCTCCTTTTTAGAACAACCTTTTACAGATGTGAAAACTTGTGTCCCAACTCAGTTTTCTCTTCTCCAGATTAACAAACCCAATTTTTTCAGTCTTTCCTGGTAGGTCATATTTTCTAGACCTTTAAATCATTTTTGTTACTCTCCTCTGGGCTTTCTCCAGTTTGTCCACATCTTTTCTGAAGCGTTGTGCCCAGAACTGGACACACTACTCCAGTTGAAGTCTTATCAGTGCTGACTAGAGTGGAAAAATTACTTCTCGTGTCCTATTTACAACACTCCAGCTAATATATCCAGAATGATGTGTTGTTGTTGTTTGCAACAGTATTACATTGGACTCAGGTGTAGTTTATGATCCACTATAATCCAGAGATCCTTTTCTGGAGTATTCCTTCCTAGGCAGTCATTTCCCATTTTGAGTTTTGCAGTTGATTGTTCCTTCCTAAGTTTAGTACTTTGTATTTCTCCTTATATCATCTTATTTATTTCAGATAATTTCTCCAGTTTGTCAATCATTTTGAACTTTAATCCTGTCCTCCAAAGCACTTGCAGCCCCATCCAGGTTGGTATCATCCACAAACTTTATACATGTGCACTTTATGCCATTATCCATATCATTTAGGAAGATACTGAATAGAATTGTACCTAGGACAGATTCCTACAGGACCCCACTTAATACGCTCTACAAGCTTGACTGTGCATCACTGGGAAACCATACTCAGTAGTTGTCAGCTAATTGTGCACCCACCGTATAGTAGGTTTGTCTAGGCTATAGTTCCCTAGTTTGCTTCTGAGAAGGTCATATGAGACAGCATCAAATGCCTTACTAAAGTTGCGCTATCACATCAACTGCTTTCCTCATATCCACAAGGTTTGTTACCCTATAAAGAAGGATATTAGGGTGGTTTGACATGACTTATTCTTTGACAAATCCAATGTTGACTGTTACTTACCACCTTATCTTCTGCATTCCATTTCCAGCTGCTTCATATTCAAGTTCCAAACAAGCTCATGCCCTACTTTCATCTGCCTTAGCTTATCCATTTCTCATCTGTTTCCATTCTAGAACTCAGTCCAAAATATGGCAAATCTGTAACCTTGGAATAACCTTGACAATCCCTCAGTGCCATCATTCAGACTTTCCAAGAGTTGTGGGTTTCAAAAATAGCACACTGTTACACCCACCAGTAGCTATCTGTTAATATATGTGAGAAGATTTTATATATACACTGCACCGACAAGAGTGCAGGAAGCCAAATTTGGCATGGACTTAATCCAGTTAAATCAGTAGATTTCATGGAGTGTGAACTAATGCAAACTTTGATCTGGAAGCCCATGGTAAAATGAGGAGGCGTTTGCCAAGTGAGCAGGAGGATCTCACCCAGTGACTGAGTAACTATTATGGTGCTTATGGAGTAAACTTTCGCTATACCTGTACTTTGTGGCAATTTATAATTTATGTGACAGCATTTATGAGCTACTTCTCTATCTAAAAGCAACATCTCAGCAATGTTCTGAACTGTTGATATGTTGATTTTGTTCTCTTACCTATAGTTTGGAAATACAGGAGGGTAGATTTGTATGTGTTTTTACTTTATTTCCCTCAATATGAGGAGACCTCTATGCTGCTTCACTTCATGGCCATTCTGTTACCAACAGGTTGCCAATTTAAACTCCTCTACCCTAGTAACTATACTGATACTATCAAGTCATTTCAGGCTGACCACTGAACAGTACTCAGATGGTTTCATGTTTTACTCATTGATCACTATCAGCCTCAGCCAGGTTTGAACAACTAAGCCTAAAGTGAAAGCCTTTGTATCCCATTACTAATGTCATAAACCATTCAATTCCCCACACCTTTCACTTTGTAAAACTCTTTGTCAGATTATGTCTTCTCAGTTTACTCAGAAAGGGGGCTTTATTCTTTAATACTGACATACAAATTGATCTGAAATGCTTTCACCTATTTTAGGAAAGCATTAACTTCCTATCCTATAGGCTACATCTTTTTTGCCCTTTATTATTATAGAACTATTGAATACATAGTGCAGATAGAGTCTTTTAAAAATAACTTCAAGGCCATCACATCTCCTTTTCTCTTCATTTTCTTTATTGACTGTCATTGGTAAATCTGAAAGGAGCTTTGGATTCCAAATGGCAGAGTACCTGTGGGACTGGCTATATCCTATATAATCTCAATTCTTGCTGATAGGACCCTATTTTTTAAAGCAGATTTGAGTGGTCACAGTGTTTACCTAACAATAATTTAAAAAGACAAGGTGGGTGAGGTAACATTTTATTAGACCAAGTTTTGTCACGGCAAGAGACAAGCGTTCGAGCTACACAGATCTCTTCTCTGTTACCTCAACTCCTCTCTCTCTATTATCCTTGGACCAACCCAGCTACAACACTGAAAACAATAATTTAACATGCAGATGTCAAATCTGCAACATGTGAGTATGACCTTTAGTCTTAGATCTGACTAATGAAAAGCCAGAAGGAATCTTACTTCTGATCTCAGCTAAACACTGAAAATCACTTCTTGACGTTGATATTTGATTTAATAAATAAATATAAATATTCTATTGCCTAGAAGTGGAAGGGACCTTGAAAGGTCTTCGAGTCTAGCCCCCTGCCTTCACTATCAGGACCAAGTACTGATTTTGCCCCAGATCCCTAATTGGCCCCCTCAAGGATTGAACTCACAACCCTGGGTTTAACAGGCCAATGCTCAAACCACTGAGCGATCCCTCCCCCCCACTTGTGTGTCAGCCATCCCAGCTCCAAAATTGGGTAAAATCACAATCTCTCTCTCTCTTCCCCGCTCGTCCTCCTTAAATGAAGATCAGGTGCTGTTTCTATAGTAGGCTGAGCTTTCATGAATAAGTACATTCCCCTATAGTGTGTGTACACATGGGTTGGAGAATGGCAAATGAAAACCAAGAAGTGTGGATCTTGCTTTTCATATTTATTTAAATAAACCTTTTTAACTTGTGAAAGTTATTATATAAATATAATTAACAGTGTTGACTCTGGCTACTAATTTATCTTAGAGTGCTCTGTAATAATTTCTTTATCTCTGTTTAACTGCACAGTCAGATCTGATCAAACAAAACCTTTATTTGCATTCTGAAAATTATGAGCAACAAATATTTTATTCTTGTGTAAATAGCTAGTTAACCTTAAAATCATCAGGGTATCTTCAATCCAACTCATCTAATTTTTAAAGCACATTTATTTTTGATATTTATCAACAAAAAATATTACATTCTGCTCATGTTGTGAAACCACCACCAAGCATGGAATGAATTGAACCAAAAAAGCATTATATGCTGTGTGCATATTATCATGTACTGTGCACACTATCATGGAACTGCCTGCTACTCATCGTAAGTCTTTCCTTGCATTTCATATAAATACTCTAAATCTGGAAGTGTATTTTCTTCAAGGTTCTTATTTTAAAACTGTTCAGGCAAACATAATTAACCACTCTGAGTTCTAAGTTCAGAATGTAATTAGCCTTAAAAGCTGCAAGTCCAGAAGAACTACAAGTTCCAACCGAATTGTAAATTTCCACAAGCGTATTATAGCAGTTGCTGGTCATTAGAGCTATAGTTAAAGGTTGAAAAATGGCTTCCAACAGAAGCCTATGAAAGCTTTTCAAGACATGTTTTCTAAATATGCATTTTTGTGTTTAGTCTCTGCCTCAAGAATTTATTTATTTATTTTAATTTTTGAGGTGGGGCATCAAAATCCTTTCAGCCATTGAGTTATGGAAGCACTTAGACACAGAAACCCTTTCCTTAGATTTTTACATTTTTCAAAACAGTGTGTCGTCCATTCATCCAGATAAATCAAAATTGCGTGAAAGTGGAAAGCATGCAGGGATGTAAGGAATCGTTGTTGTGGAATGTGTACTCTGTTCAATTTGAAAAAAAAAAAAGATAGGTGGGACACACAGCATTAAAGCATAAAACAAAGTCATTCTCCCCCCCCCCCCCCACCCGATGTCAACTCTGTCCACATAGCTATTCAAGTGACACCATCATAGGACCTAATCACATCAGCCATACCATCAGGGTCTCATTCACTTGCACATCAACGTGATATATGCCATCATGTGCCAGCAATGCCCCTCTGCCATATACATTGGCCAAACCGGACAGTCTCTACGCAAAAGAATAAATGGACACAAATCTGACATCAGGAATCATAACATTCAAAAACCAGTGGGAGAACACTTCAACCTCTCTAACCACTCAGTGACAGACCTGAAGGTGGCAATTTTGCAACAAAAAAACTTCAAAAACAGACTCCAAAGAGAGACTGCTGAACTTGAATTAATATGCAAATTAGATACAATTAACTTAGGTTTGAACAGAGACTGGGAATGGTTGGGTCATTACACTAACTGAATCTATTTCCCCATGTTAAAATATCCTCACACCTTCTATGGGTCATCTCGATTATCACCTCAAAGGTTGGGTTTTTTTTTTCTCTCTCTCTCTCCTGCTGATGATAGCTCATCTCAATTGATTGGCCTCTTACAGCTGGTATGGCTACTCCCACCTTTTCATGTTCTCTGTATGTATAAATATCTTCTTTCTGTGTGTTCCATTCTATGCATCCGATGAAGTAGGCTGTAGCTCACGAAAGCTTATGCTCAAATAAATTTGTTAGTCTCTAAGGTGCCACAAGTACTCCTGTTCTTTTTGCGGATACAGACTAACACGGCTGCTACTCTGAAACCTCTACTTATTTTGTTTACTTTTTGCATTTGAGCACTGTGTCAAATAGAGGCTTGGCAGAGTTCATTTTCCCCCCCCAAATTTTGATAACTTTTATTTAAGATTTGTTTGGTTGATTTTTCTTTTTACAATTGCTGGAAATCAAGAGGGGTAGGGGCAGGGATAGGGCAGCACTGAGAGTGAAGTTGCGAAGGGCTCCCAGCACTGACAGTGGGAGCCAAGACACCAGGGCACGAGGTGCAGGGGAGGCAGTGGTCAACCTAGCTCAGTGGAGCAGAGACCAGAACTGAAAGAAAGATGAGCCTGGGCATGGGGTACTGCTGAAAGGTTCTCCCCCAAAGACAGCTCACTCACTCCTGGCTGGTGAGTGAGTGGAGCAGTGACAGCCAAGCTGCAGAGAGCTCCCTGCATGTCTGCAGGCATGGTGACCCCCAATCCCTGCAGGTTCAAGGTGTGGGGGAGGCTGTGGTCCTGGCGGGGCAGAGCAGAGAATCCCAGCCTGTACTGCAAAGAGGACAAGTCCTGGGCAACAGGGGACAACACCCCCCTGCTGAATGCTTCCTGCCCAGGAACAGGGACTTATTCCCATCCTTGCAGTCTTGGCAAGGGGTCTCTGCTCCACTTGGCCAGGACTGAAGCCTCACCCACACCTTGTGCCTGTAGGGCTCAGGTGTCACTGGCCCAGTGAACCCTCCAGCTCCGCTGTCATTTATCCACTCTCACACTCCTGTGAGGGCAGGGCTGCAGCGGGCTCCCTGTGCTGCCACTGGACCAGTGACACCCCTTCCCTGCAGGCACACCCCATTACACTGAAATTCATGGGGGGGAGGGGAAGTCAGTATCAGCTGAAATCAATGTTTACTAACATTTATTGATTGAAATCCAATCCTATAAGCAGATTCACTTTTTGTTTGTGTACATCACAACAGGGGAGAGAGAAAAAATATGACTGTGATGGTACAGCCACAATAATTTTAGATGGACTCAGGCAGGTGTAGTACCCAAAACTATTTTTAAATAGTTTTTTAAGCTGTCTACATTTCAAGTTGATAATGGCCCTTTAAAGTGGTCTCTAAGATAGGGAATGTCCATTGGAAGTGACTCTTGTTGGTTTCACTTTATATTAGAAGAGTTTTCCTTAACATAAAGGACTCACTTTTCTGTCCTCCTCTCACACACGAGGGTAGGCAACAGCTGGAATTGTAATTTTAGCCCTCAGCCCCACAAACTAGTGCACACAACTCCATTTGTGCCAGTAGGCCCATTGATTTGATGGGAGGGCTTACAGGAATACGCATATAACTGTTTGCAGGACTGAGGCCATAGTTTGTTTTTGTCCCTTGCTTTCTCAGAGGGAGAAATCCATTGTGTAGCCAATTATTATTTTTTTTAAGACTTTTAAGATTCAAAATCAACAAGAATTCTTTCACAAAAGCACAGAACAGTTGACAATGAATTTCAGAGTAGCTTTGGATTTCCTACAACATAGATTATGGTGTACAGCTGGCCAGAAAAAACTTCAGTGGAACTATATTCCATTGGAATATACAGTTCCATCAAAATCTAAACACTTTCCAGCAAAATCAGGTCAATTTTGCTGGAGTTTTGTTTACAAAGAAAATGGGCAAAAATGTTCTGACTGTCAGAACTTCCCATTTTGACATTTTTTGAAAAATGTTTTAATGTTTTGGTTTTTTGTTTCAATGTTTCTATTTATGTAATATATTATAATGCAAACTAAACATCAGTTGTTGAAACAAAAACACTTTGACCCAAAACAAGGGTTTTTTTCTCCCCTAGAATTTTCCTTCACAGAAAATTTATTTTGTTTTCATTCCAGTTCAGAACAAAACCAAATTTCAAAATCCTTTAAAACAGAATAGTTTCTCCTCCACCATTCTTAACACACACACCCTTTACTGATTTACACATTAATAAGGAACCATTCCTACAGAACCATTCTGGTCTCGCTAGTAAACCAAATGCAGCATTTTTTCCCCTGCCCTCAGTACATATTCACCCAATAACTAAATTTAGTCCAGCAACCTATATAAATGTGTTTTATAACTAGATTTCACACTTATTTTAAGCATGCCACTTACCAGCTGGTGCTAGTGGCTAGATGTGGTGTAGTCTCTCTCTTCTGTTAGTGCTCCCCCTTGATAACTGTTCAGGCCCTGTGAATGTTTACTGCTTTACATATAGGCTCACCCCTTCCAGCATAAACCTGTAGTCCAACAACTTCTGGTGTACCAAAGAGTTTCTCCCCCCCATCATGGACAGTCTTCCCATTCACTGACTCATAGTGCCACTCCCTCAATATCTGGCAAGGGAATTCTGGCCTGCCCTCTACTCTAGGTTCCAGCTCAGGGTCCCTTTAACCAGCAGTCAAGGTCTTTCCCTCCTGGACTTTACTGCCTTTCCCTAAGCCTTTTCTTTTCCATTTGGTACTCCCCCCTCTCTAGGTTAGCCAGCCTCTTAACTCCCCCATCTTGGTGGGGGAGGGAACTGTGGGCTATCTGTCCCCATAGCCTCCAAAAATGCATCCCTTCTCCCAGGGAGTTACTGCAGACTTCCCCAGCAGTGCCCTCAGCTGCCCATTTCCTGTCTTTAAAGTCCAGTCCAGCTTGTTCCTCCCCAGCTGGGCTCCCACCCTCAGTCAAGTGATTGCTTAGCCACCTGATTCCTCTCAGCTGTGGCCTGTTGGGTTAGTTATCCCCCTTTTCAATCTGCCTTAACCCTTTCAGGGCAAGTGTTGGATGGGCACCCCATCACACTTACTACTTTTTTGGGGGAGGGAGGTTCTTCTCCACCTTCCTCATTAGGTTGGTAGGGTAACCCAGGCACTGGGTTTTGGTCCGGGGACCCTTGACTACCCAGCCCTGACTGCCTCGCTGGACCACTTCCTACCTTGCCCCCATCTTGGCCCAACTTCTTCCTGGGTTCCCAGTGTATCAGCTCTACTCTCTCTAAACCTCCTCCGCTGACTCAGTGTAGAGCTTCTTAGCACTTTCTGCTGATCAGCTGGAGGGGAGTTTTCTACCTGACTCTGCTCCCTGTAGACCCCTCCACCTGTGTGCAGTATCCTGGGCAAACTCATTTCCTGCTGCACCTTCCCAAGTGCCGTGGGCTCCCTGTTGCAGGTCTACCTTCCTTCAGGGAGGCTCTCTCTGCCAGCAGTCCCAACCAGCCTTCACTTCTGAGGTAGAGCCAGAGATCTGCTTTCCTTCCTGGTCAAGCCCTAACTGAGCCAGACTCAGTCCTTTTAACTACTCCCTCCAGGCTTGACACCCAGCAAGGCTGGTTGTACTGACAGGCTCTCATTAAACCCTTCTGGCCCACTGTAAATTATACACTGGCCCGCTGTAAATTATAATAGTAAGTGATGTTGCTTGGTACTCTGAAATCATTTTGCCCTTTTTGTGTTTGCATGGTACCTTCTGGTCCTTCTGTGTTCTCTTTTGAAGCAAGAACTGCAACACTCTCAATAACATGTGAACTGCTTATGAGGATTACCACCTCTGTTATCTGCCTTTGTGTAAGACAACCATGATTGCTTTCTCCTCAAAAGCACCAGAACTTTTCCTCAGATAAAACTGTCACATCCTATTCTGTTTAGGTATTTAGTGAAAGTTATTACAGAGAAATTGTACAATAAAGGTGTTTTCTTAAAATGAAAACTGTAACAGAAAATGTTTGTCTACACCTGTGCCTTTTTCTCCTCCTTCAGTGTGAAGATTATTTCATTTTACCCACCCCACCAAGAAAGTTTTATATAAAACGTTACCTACATTTTCAAAAGTGACTAGGGCTATTGTGTGTAAAACTTGAGATACCTTAAAGAGGCCTGATTTTAAGTGGACTTGATATGTAAGTTGAACACTTCTGAAAGTCAACAATTTTCAAATGTTTCAAAAAAATTCAAAATTGGAAATTCATCAAAATCAACCTTGTCCTCTGAAAAGTTTCAGTTTTGATGAACTGGCATTTTGACAAACAATTTGTTGAAAAACTCCTGACCATCTCTAATGTTGATTCTTCCCAAAAGAAGTATCCTTCTATTTATCAGGGGTTGAGTTAAGCCAGCCTTTAGCAAAACCAAACCCGTAAATTACCTCCCCCGCAAAAAAACCCCACACCATGTCATACAACATCCTACTTTCCCTTAAGTGAGTAAAAACTGGGAAGCTGCAGTTCAGTCCCTTGTGTATTTTTTCCCCCTAAGTTCTCCAGTCTTTTTTGGGGGGGGGAATTAAAACATGAGGTCTCTAATATTAACAAAAAATAAAAAGGAAAGCAACGTTTAGGGATTTTCATGAGTATATAGAATGAATTCAGAACCTATTTATTAAGCAGTTCACTTTTAAATGCCTGACAGGGAGTTCAGAACAGTTCTTGGAAGCTGATATTAAACTTTTGTTTAAGACCAGTATGTTTTTCCAATGTAGTTTAAACCCCTGAATCTCTGCTAGTTAAATCTGTGACTTAGCCCTTAGCATGTCACATCCTCCTTGGTTCAGGTCTAAAATGGGAAAGTGTCACACCTCCTTCTGGCAGTATTTGGGGATTAGCTCTACCAGACTGATGCTCCTTCCTGCAGTTGCACTCCATCACTCTCCTTGTCTGGCTCACTTGGGACTCAACTGCTTCCTGGCGTGGCCCTCTGGCCATGTCATTGTAGCCATCCCCTTCCAGGGTATCAAAGTCTCTCAGGACCCAATGTCCAAAACAGTCTTTCCATTCACTGACCCTGAGTAGTGCTACTTCCACAATAGCTAGTAGGGGAACCCAGGCTCATCCTCTAGGCTGGTTTCCAGCCCAGAAACTCTACAATGAGTAGTCAAGGTCTGTACAGTCCTGAACCTTACTACTGTGTCCCTGGCCTATTTCCTACCTTACTTTCTCTCACCCTAAGAGTAATTGCAGTTTTTCTCTCTATAGCCTCCTTCTACTTTCAGCTAACGAGCTTTATACAGGCTCCTCCTGTTCCTGTCTAGCTGAGCTTCATCGCTAATTAACACTCATCACTTCCTGGCTCCTTCTCCAAGTGAAATCTACGCAGTTAATTGGCTCACCTGGTCACCTTAACTTCTTCAGGCCTCGTTTGGGTGAACACCCCCTCACAGGAAGTTTACACAAAAATCTACTGCTGGTACCACCACTAGTGTAAATAAGGCTCTGATGGCTTTCAGTGTT
The DNA here is from genome assembly GCF_028017835.1 of Emys orbicularis. Taxonomy (NCBI): domain Eukaryota; kingdom Metazoa; phylum Chordata; order Testudines; family Emydidae; genus Emys; species Emys orbicularis. Next base: position 63,514,149 of record NC_088688.1, on the reverse strand, counting down.
TTCATCACCATGTAAAAATGGGTCCAGCACTGGAGCTTTATCTCCACTAGGATTCCCAGTGGCTCTAAAATTGGATCAAATCAGAGAATCCAGGAGAAAAGTTTGGAAATTCTGTAGACAAGGCTTTAGAGAGACTATCATGTCTGCAACAAAACTCCTATTTTAATCTGAAGGTGACACAATGAATAAAAGGTTGTACTTGCTTTGTTGCATCAGTAACTAAGTTGTGACACAGAATACTAACTTAAGATTCTCTTGCTTTTGAAATTAAGCAAAAATTACACATTACTTTAATGTGGTACAAGATACATATTGACTAGCCATTAAACTGCATCTTTGAGTTCATTCCCTAGTCATACTGACACTTATATCCATTTCAAATGCCTCTTTAATCTAGGGTAGTAATGGTATAATTGGTATAATAGAATAGTACGTGCTTCCACATTATCTAGTCTTCCTAACATTAAAAAGAATATCTTTGAACTTCAAACCCTTAAAGTAAATCTTTGCAGACATGTCTGTCTTCCAGTTTCCAAGACTCTGCATAATTTTTAATTAACCCTATCTTTATATGACTAAATGAATCCTATTAACACCTTCCTGCACAGAGCTTCATTAAAACATAAGCAGCACATTCATACCAATAATTCATTTCTTCAATGGAGAGCATAGTTCATTTGTGCAACAAATAGCACAGTTCTCAGCTGAAAGAATACAAGCTTGCATATCATAAATACAGACACCAAAATGATTAAAATTGGACAGGTTGGTTATACTTGTCCAAACTGCCAACCATGGTCAAGTTGAAGTGTGGAATCAAAGTGATTGAGATTCTGATTTGGTTAAACCAATGTAGAGCTAGATTAACTCCACTGGAATTACTTCAATTTTTTTTCCAATTTAAATGAATCAGGATCTCACCCAGAGACAAACTCACAATCACATTCTTCTCCTTTTAGTTTTCTGGGTGAACCTAGGAATTGAAAGGAGAAAAAAGATCTGCTGAAGATGTGTTTACACCTGTGTTCTCCCATCCACGATATATGGAGTAGAGAGAAATATATTACTTTTAGCCAGGGCCGGCTCTAGGATTTTTGCCGTCCAAAGCAAAAACCATTTTGGCCGCCCCCCCTCCCCCGTTTTTTTAATTACCCCACCCCCGGCCCCGACTCAACTCCGCCCCTTCCCCAAATCCCCAGCCCTGCCTCCTCCCCCCAGGCTGTCAAGCCTAGGAGGGAGGGGGAGAAGCGGCACCCGCGCCGCGGCCACTCGGAGTCTCCCCCTCCCTCCCAGGCTCTCAAGTCTGGGAGGGAGGAGGAGCAGCGGCGCGCGAAACAGCTGTTTCGCGCGCCGCAGCCGCTCAGGATCTCCCCCTCCCTCCCAGGTTTGAGAGCCTGGGAGGGAGGGGGAGACTCCGAGTGGCTGCGGCGCGGGCGCTGCTTCTTCCCCTCCCTCCCAGGCTCTCAAGCCTGGGAGCGGCAGCAGCAGCGGAGGTGAGCTAGGGCGGCCGGGGCACATTTTTAGGGGCGTCATTCTGGCGCTGGCCATGCCGCCCCTAAAAATGTGCTGCCCCAAGCACCAGCTTGTTTTGCTGATGCCTAGAGCCGGCCCTGCTTTTAGCCATAAAACGGAACAGTAGGAGCTAAACTGAATAGTGAAGCACAGAAAAATGTGTGCCTTGATTCACAGGCAAAGCCACTAGAACAAACAAATGGACAAAAAAATGAGCTGAAAACAAAGGTGCCTTGAAGTTAAAGTGCAAATTCCATGACACAAGATTATGAGGTAAAAATCAATTAAACTTTACAGGCAAAATAAGGCTCCTGCCCTGCAAATACTTAGGCACACGTGTAACTTTATTCAGGTAAGTAGTGCCATTTATTTCAATGGGACTATTTATACAAGTAAAGTTACAAATCTAAGTGTTTGCAGGATCCGGACCTTAAACTCCTGGGTCAGGTATCCTGGCTTGCTATGTATATGTGCACTACCTACGATGATGGGGGTTTACTTCTGGCTACTGTATATATTTATATTTATTATGGTAATAGACAAATATAAATGAACAGTAGGTGCCTCTAAAGTCACAAGACAGAGACATGAACTATGACTCTTTACAGGTTCCTTGTCGTAGAGCCAGTTGGATTTTTTTTTAATTTCAACAAGAATTTTTCAAGCAAATTTTTCATGAAAGCTGACTGCTATTTTCCAATCAGCTCTATTCTATAGTCCCATTCAGGCCAGAACATGAACTTCTGTTGACAGCCTCGTGTACTGTTATCATTCGGCAAATTGACTTAGGCTATGACAGCAGTGAGATTTACAGCCTCTGGAAACATTTTGGGAGATGCTACAATGTTTGTAGCTGCCACTTACAGTCTACTTGTAGTCACGTTTGATTGTCCATTGTGTTATGCACCCTTCATACCTTTCCAGAAACATAGAGGGGCTGCAAAGCAGGATGACCTGGTGCTGGAGTATATCTTAGTGTAGAGGATTCCCTGGGTGGCTAGAGATAGTGCAGGGGGAGTGGCCAGGGAGAAAAGGTGTAGCCAGATACTGCTGCACTTATGCTATACTAGGCTGTCAGAAAAACTCCATGGACTGCTCTAAATTATGCCCCAAGACTGTTCAAAATACGCTAGGGGCTGAGCAAGCCCAAGGTTAGGAGAAGCAAGAAGATGGCTTAAAGCCACCTTTGTCCTCCTACTCCTTCAACTAGTACATCTGTAGGGATATTTCAATCATAGTAACGGTTGTACAACATCACAGCAAATAAATATATTTGTACAAGTTAGAATTAAGAGAGAAGAATCTTCTGGGCTAATTCCACAAAGGAACTTAGGCTCAGCTTCACAACACCTAAGATAAGGTGCCCAGACACCCAGCACAAGTCTCAGCCTGAATTAGGCACCTAGACTCCTTATACAATGCATGGGGAGAGTCAGGGGCCTACAAATGGGATTCACAGCATACTGAGTGGGGAGACATAAACTAGCTAGTAGGAAATGCTGAAGACAGCTGTGTGGCCTAAGGGCGTGCCCCTTAAAGGGAGTTAGGTGCCTATCTCCAGTCTGGTTTCACAGCTATGAAACCTCTTCTGGAGTTAAGTGCCTAAGCCAGGAAAGCTCTTTTTCAAGAAAAGAGAATGTAGAGTAGGGGGTAGTGGTGCTGCCCACACTTATAGTCCAGTGGTTAGAGCACCCACCAAGTCTCCCACATCCCAGGTTAGTGCCCTGAAGTTGGGCTATAGGGCATGTGGGTAGGGGGGCACTTCCTCCTTGAGTTATGTGCGGGGCCTGATCTGGTATGCATGTTCTAAGGTGAGCATGCCAGCTGGATCAGGCCTTGCAGGCAAAATAAGCAAGCTAACATGGAGTTTTTAAGATACTGTCAGGGCTGATGCTGCAGCTTGGCAGCATAAGGACTCAGGTGGCTTTGCACATGCCCACAGACAGAAATACAAGCACTAGGGTACTTTATCAATAGAAACATAGGTGGCTGCAGGGCTTGGATGCCTCTGAGCAGGGGTTTTGTGGATATAACTTTTAGATGTAAGCACTCATCTCTTTGTGGATCTAACCCACCGTGTTTAACATTTGTGTTTGGGCTGATAACCACACACGCATTGCTGAAACTAATCAAGCCATTAAAATACTATGTCACAGGTTCTCTGTCCACTCCCTTTGTTCAACTTTTCTTTTAATAAAACTGTTTGTATCAGAAGTGGGCCTTCAGTCTTTCAGATTTTATCCCCTGAACTCTTAACCAGGGTGGCTCTAGGATTTTTGCCGCCCAAAGCAAAAATAATTTTGGCCGCCCCCCCCCCTGTTTTTTAATTACCCCACCCCCAGCCCCGCCTCAACTCTGCCCCTTCCCCAAATCCCCAGCCCTGCCTCCTCCCCCCAGGCTCTCAAGCCTAGGAGGGAGGGAGGGGGAGAAGCGGCACCCGCGCCGCGGCCACTCAGAGTCTCCCCCTCCCTCCCAGGCTCTCAAGCCTGGGAGGGAGGGGGAGCAGCGGCGCGCGAAACGGCTGCTCGGGATCTCCCCCTCCCTCCCAGGTTTGAGAGCCTGGGAGGGAGGGCGAGTAGCGGCGCGCGAATCAGCTGTTTCGCGCGCCGTGGCGCGCGAGCGGCAGCAGCAGCGGAGGTGAGCTAGGGTGGCCGGGGCACATTTTTAGGGGCGGCATTCTGGCGCCGGCCATGCCGCTCCTAAAAATGTGCCGCCCCAAGCACCAGCTTGTTTTGCTGGTGCCTAGAGCCGGCCCTGCTCTTAACTAGAGTAGGCGTTCTCCATGTTGAATATCTCCCAGTGAAAAGAACTGCCTCAATGAGCTTTCATTCATTAATCGGCCCACATAACTCGAAAGGAAGAACTTGCTAGTTAATCTCTGTTTCAACAACACCAAGCCTTTCCATCTCTTCAGTGTCAAGTATGAGTGACTTGTTAGTTAGTAAAAGCGGTACCTCTATTTTTACTGAGTTCCTTACTAATACTATCAGCTAGAAGACTAGATTGTCATGTCTTAGTATTTAAAAAACAAAACAAGTGGATCATTTATCCAAATCTGCCAGTGTGGATAAAAGACAATTTAAAACAAATCAAAATTTAAATCACAAAATTCTTTTTAAAAATAAATCTTTTAAAAATTAAACTGGAATTTATTACACACTATGTTAAGACCTAAGCTTACTGTCATCTATGAAAATGATATATATATAAAAAAAATTGCTTTCCACTACTTTGTACTGCTGGTACTAGCACACTTCCGATGAGCTGCATTTTCATTTTTATCTACCTCAGCAAAACGCAGCCAGGTTTATTACCCATAAATACAGGCAAGCAAAAGTGATCAGTGTGAGCACCAAAGGTCTGTTTCATTCATCAGTTAGGTTGCATGCTAAGTGCTAGGTAATTTTATTTCAAACTTCAAAAAAAAAAAAAAAAAGTTGAGTGGAACACAAGTCACCACAGGTTAATGATTGTTTATTGTAATTTAAGTAGGGCTGTTGATTAATCAGTTAAATCACGCAATTAATTCAAATTAATTGTGATTAAAATAATTAACTGTGATTAATCAGTTTTAATTGCACTGTTAAACAATAGAATACCAATTGAAATTTATTAATTATTTTGTTTTTTTCTATATTTTCATATATATTGTATTCTGCGTTGTAATGGAAATGAAAGTGTATATTTTTGATTATAAATATTTGCACTTTAAAAATGATAAAAGAAATAGTATTTTTCAATTCACCTCATACAAGTACTGTAGTGCAATCTCTTTATCATGAAAGTGCAACTTACAAATGTAGATGTTTGTTGTTGTTACATAACTGCACTCAAAAACAAAACAAATGTAAAACTTTAGAGCCAACAAGTCCAATCAGTCCTACTTCTTGTTCAGCCAGTCGCTAAGAGAAACAAGTTTGTTTACATTTACAGAAGATAATGCTGCCCCGCTTCTTGTTTACAATGTCACCTGAAAGTGAGAACAGGCATTTGCATGGCACTGTTGTAGCCGGCAATGCAAGTTATTTACACGCCAGATGTACTAAAGATTCATATGACTCTTCATGCTTCAGCCATTGTTCCAGAGGACATGCTTCCAGGCTGATGACACTCATTGAAAAAATAATGTGTTAATTAAATTTGTGACTGAACTCCTTGGGGGAGAATTGTATGTCCCCTGCTCTGTTTTATCTGCCTTCTGTCATATATTTCATGTTATAGCATTCTCAGATGATCACCCAGCACATATTGTTCATATTAAGAACACTTTCACAGCAGATTTGACAAAATGCAAAGAAGGTACCAATGTGAGATTTCTAAAGATAACTACAGCACTGGACCCAAGGTTTATGAATCTGAAGTGCCTTCCAACATCTGAGAGGGATGAGGTGTGGAGCATGCTTTCAGAAGTCTTAAAAGAGCAACACTCCGATGCAGAAACTACAGAATCTGAACCACCAAAAAAGAAAATCAACCTTCTGCTGGTGGCATCTGACTCAGATAATAAAAATGAACATGCGTCAGTCTGGACTGCTTTGGATTGTTATTGAGCAGAACCCATCATTAGCATGGACGCATGTCTTCTGGGATGGTGGTTGAACCATGAAGGGACATATGAATCTTTAGTGCATCTGGCACGTAAATATCTTGCAATGCAGGATACAACAGAGCCATGTGAACACCTGTTTTCACTTTCAGGTGACATTGTAAACAAGAAGCAGGCAGCATTATCTCCTGAAAAGGTAAACAAACTTGTTTTTATGAGCGATTGGCTGAACAAGAAGTAGGATTGAGTGGACTCCCAGGCTCTAAAATTTTACATTGTTTTATTTTTGAATGCAGGGCTTTTTGTATATAATTCTACATTTGTAAGTTCAACTTTCATGATAAAGAGATTTCACTACAGTACAGCTTTTAGGTGAATTGAAAAATCCTATTTCTTGTTTTTTTACTGTGCAAATACTTGTAATAAAAAATATAAAGTGAGCACTGTACTTTGTATTCTGTTGTAATTGAAAACAATGTATTTGAAAATATAGAAAACATCCAAAAATATTTAAATAAATGGTATTCTATTATTAACAGTGTGATTAATCATGCAATTAATCACAATTAATTTTTTTAATTGCACGATTAATTGTGATTAATTTTTTTAATTGCTTGACAGCCCTAAAGTTAAGTACAAGGGTGTGATTCCAGGGCCGGCCCACAACATTTTGGCACCTGAGGCAGGGAGCTCAAATGACGCCCCCATATCCTCTCACTTGGGCCAAAACTTTGAAAGGTCTCAATTCTGCCTTCTTCCTGTTCTACTCATCTCGTGGTACTGCTATGCTACCTACCCCAATAAAGGAGAACTAACAACTTAAAAGGTCCACAGTCTGGGCCAGCTCATGCTCTACTGAGATGGTTGCAAGGCCGACCAGCCTCTCCTGTGTCATTGTGGAGCGTAGATGTGTTTTTATTGACTTCAGCTTGGAGAAGCTGCGTTCTCCACTGGCAACTGTTACAGGAAGTGTTAGAAGTATGCACAGAGCAACAAAAGCATTTGGAAAGAGGGTGGTCATCTTATTTGTGCACATATATTCCAGAACAGCTTTTGGAGTTCATCCTGCTGAAATGTATCTTGAAAGGGCTTTCAGTTCATCACCTAAATCACTCGCATCAATATCGTGCATGTCATCATATGTCAACACTATCTCTAGTGCCCTGCATTGCTGGTGTAGGTCTTCTTCAGGTATAGTGAGGAGTTTTGGAATATCATACAACATCCCAAATATACTGCTGGGTTCCTTGAGCTGCGTGAAACATTCTTCAACTGACTGTATTGCACAATCTAGCACCTGGTTAAAGAATTCAACTTTGAATTGTTGTTTGGGGTCTCTTATGGGATTACCCCGTGCCTCATAATCAAAATGTCTTCTTCTTCGGTGACTCTAGTATTCTTGAATGGGTGGGAAAATAGCTTCAGTGTGAAGTTCCTCTGCCAATTTCTGTGCACTCTTCAGAACATTTTGAAATCCCTCATCTGACCGGTAAGACTGTAGGTATGACTTTGCTTTGTCCAGTTGTTCCATTGCTCCAGATATATCAAGGTCAACACCTTGGAGTCTCTTGCTTACAACATTTATTTCAAAAAGTATGTCATGCCACAACACTAAGCCACACAGAAATTTGAAGTTATGTATGTTTCTGGTGATTCCATTTCCCTCTGCCACTGTTCTCCCACAAACAGTTCTTGTGATAACATTATCCTCCCCAATTTGGTGTTTGATAGGCTTTATTGCCTCCACTCGACTTTCCCATCATGAGGCACTCAGTGATTACAGTGTCAGAGAGGATATTCCCAGATGTTGCTTCAAAATTTGCCATAGATGAGTTGATTCAGAGAAAAATACATAGATGCTTTGAATTACATTAAAAAATTCAGCAGGCTTACTAGAAGCTGATGCTGCATCACTGACCACCAAGTTCAATGAAAGAGAACTGCATGGGACAAAAAAAGCTCGAGGGTTTAACTCGGATCCATGTCTGCGCTCCTCTGTTCTTTCCTCTCATGTTGGCACCATATTGGTCGTAGCCCTGACCTCTCATGTCAGCTATCGCAAGTCCTGTATCTTCCAGATTTTTAAGAAGCACATTTATCATAGCAGCTCCTGTAGTATCATCAATGTCAATAAATTCTAGAAAATGCTCTCTGACAGTCACCATTGCAGGGACATTTTCACTAGGTTCTGTTGTTGTTACAAAACGCACCATTCAAGTCATTTGTTCCGTATGGCTGATGTCAGGTGTGCAGTCCAGAATAACAGAGTAGTAACTTGCTGACTTCAGATCTGCCACAATCTTCTGTTTGACTTTTGTTGCCAGTAACTGTATGATCTCATTTTGAATTGTTTTTCCAAGGTAGTGATGTGTGTACATTTCTTGGGTGGTGACTCTTCTTAGATGCTCCTGGAGTACAGCATCAAACTCAGCCATCAACTCCACAATTTTAAGGAAGTTTCCATTGTTTGGACATACAGCTTATCTGAAGTGCCACACAGTGCTAGGTTTTGGGTAGCAAGCATTCTCACAATGGCAATGAGCCTTTTCAGAACATTTTGCCAGTAAAGAGACTCTGATGCAATCTTCTCTTGATGCTGATCATCTATGGTGGCCTTTAACCTTAGTCTCATCTCAAGCTCTTTCCACCTATGGAATGTTCTCTGGTGATTTGCTGCCTTCTCATAGCATACCAGATTTCTAGCCAGATTTTTCCAGTCCTTTGTTCCTGTAGAACCCAATGTGGCTGGAACATTAGACTGGAAGAGTTTGCAACAAAAACAGTATGCAACATTCTGTTTTTTTTAGTACATAAGCCATGGCCTCTCCACTTTGTCACCATTGGGGATTTCACGCCAGTAATGTGTTGGATGGAAACGTCTATTTTCATTGTCTTTGGGGAACATGACGTTTTTCAGTTGCTGTGGCCCATGCAGTACAAGGAAGTCCCTCGGAGTACTGCTCAAGTGGGTCCACAGTCCTGGATCATCTAGACTTAAGGAACTAAACTCAGCAGCAGCTTTTTCCTGCGCCTCCACCACACTCTTCTCTGATCTACACTTTTCTTCAGGAATGTGCATGGTTACATCCATTTGAGATGGAGATATGGATGGGGCAGTAGCTGCCAGGTCACCTGCACTCTGACTAACTGGAAGATCAGGCATCTCCTCACCACTCACATCCTCACTGGGGCCGGAAGGCTCACTGTGAACGTTTGTGTCTATGTATCTCAGGAGGGCTCCTTCCTGCTTAGATAGAAAAGCTTCCTTTGCTTTCTTTCTTTTTCTGAATGCTGCCCCAGAGGGGCGTTTTCTTCTTTCACTCATGACTGCTGTTCTGTGCCAGCTATAGTGGCTCTCAGCACTCAATTGAAGGGGAGAAATAAGCAGGCTGGTAGCAGGGCCTGAGTGAGGGAAGATATCAGCGTCTTAAGGGCCTGAGTGGTTCCTACCACTTCAGTTGACTGCCTGTTCTCCTCAAGTGGGTTCAGGGAAGCAGCAGGAAACAGGAAGCTCCCTGGGAAGCTGGTGTTAATCAGTCCATGCTCCTGGGAGTGCTAGAGAGGTACATAAGAGGCTCCTCCTCCTCTCTCTCCCTGCAGCTCCTGCTGCTTTCTCTTATTCCCTCTCACCTTTTCTCCTGCCTGCCTGTTATGTCTCTTGTGCCCTCCTTCCTCCAGCACAGCACTCCATCATATCTGTGCATCTAGAGCAGAGAGAATACATATGCACCAGCAGCAGACACAATTTCCTATACTCTGGGTCCTTGTGGCGCCCCCCACTGTCTGGCACCTGAGGCGGTCACCTCAGTTTACCTCATGGTAAGGCCAGCCCTGTCTGATTACACCAAATGTGTTTTCAATGAAAAGAAATGCTACAGTGATTCAGACGAACAAAAGAAATCACATTTTATTATCAAACTGATATTCTAAAAAGAAAACTCATAAAAAGCCCTGCAAACAGGGGTTTGTATTTTCAGGGGTGTCCAAATAAAGGAGATAAGTTCCCATTGCCTTAAAATCCAACAAGCCTTTTTAACACAGACAAAACTCTCACAAAAAGAGGCCTATTCCTCCACAGTTGGCTAGTGGTAACACCACACCCAAAGCTTCATTTTTCAGTTTCTGTTCTACTGTCTCTGTCACAAACAACTCCCACTTGCAACTCAGCTAAAGTGGAACTCATTACAGTGTGATAATGAAGCTTTTTACAGTAGATTTGTCGTTGCTCTCATGGAGAGCTTCCAGTAGTATTTACATCATCAATGAGAGTGAGGCCCACTTTGTGCAGAGGAATTCTTCTTTGGGCAATCTGAAGTAGAAGTCTATTATCTCTAAGACTGTTAGATGGCAACTCATCTGCTTGTCATGGGTAATCCACACAGTTTAATATGGGGGCAAAAGAAGGTACATTCCAAGTTGAAGTGCTGTCAGTAAAGTCCTGGGCTTATTGCTTTCCTTCAAGAAATTCACATGCCTAGAGAGTGCTTTAATTCAATTTCTTAAGGCAGTCACTTAAAATATTCACTTGATCTCAGTGTTTCTTTTAGCCCAGTAACTGGCTTAGAATCATAGAATGGGAAGGGACCTTGAGAGGTCATCTAGTCCAGTCCCCTGCACTCAAGGCAGGACTAAGTATTATCGAGACCATCCTTGACAGGTGTTTGTCCAACTGCTCTTAAAAATCCCCAATGGAGATTCCACAACCTCCCTAGGCAATTTATTCCAGTGCTTAACCACCCTGACAGTTAGGAAGTTTTTCCTAATGTTCAACCTAAACCGCCCTTGCTGCAATTTAAGCCCATTGCTTCTTGTCCTATCCTCAGAGGTTAAGAACAACACTTTTCCCCCTCCTCCTTGTAACAACCTTTTATGCACTTGAAAACTGTTATCACGTCCCCTCTCAGTCTTCTCTTCTCCAGACTAAACAAACCCAAGTTTTTTCAATCTTCCTTCATAGGTCATGTTTTCTAGCCCTTTAATCATTTTTGTTGCTCTTCTGTGGACTTTCTCCAATTTGTTCACATCTTTCCTGAAATGTGGAGCCCAGAACTGGACACAATACCCCAGTTGAGGCCTAATCAGCGCCAAATAGACGTGGCCACTGTAAGGTGGGTGAGATTTGCACTTGTGACCAGCCCCATGGCTTTTTTTAATTGTTTGTTTTTTATGGCTTTTTGCTGAATATTTTAAATACTAGCTGCTGTATTGGCCTTATTTTATAAGGAGCTTACTAAGGTTTGCCTCTTTTTGGGGCACAAGGACAACGTTTGCCTTAGGAGGGCAAGTTGGAGGATGGCCCCCCTTGTACAATTGGGAAGGAAGGCGGGGACCTGAAAGCCCATTAGGGGCAGGTAAATATTTAAAGCTTTTAAGGTGGCATTAAGGAGGATTTAGCGTTGAGTGGCCGCTTTCCATTTGGTGGCCAGTAACATCTGCCATCACCGCTGGTGAGGGGAGATGTGGAGGTGCTTTTTTAGAATTGTTTTTTGAAGACTAGGAGCTAAGCGGAGGAGGCTACAATTTAAAAGGGATGCTGGAAATTGTTTGGGGCATGTAATATTTACCTCCCCACACTGGCAGGATGCGTGTGTGGATGAGTGGGTGATATACGTGATATACCAACATTTGGAACTGTGGGGGTTAGGTTGAACCCTACACCTTTTGGGGGCCAACACTGCAACCACATTCTGATGCCAGCTGTCAGTGTGGAGCATTGACTCTGATGGCATATTGAACTTTTTTGTGACATTGAAAAAAAAATTATGTACCCTTTTATTGGTAGTTTGAGTTATTGTTTTTAGATTATTATTTTTTTTAGTGAAACTATAAGCGCTGGCAGTATGGATGGAGTTTTTTTTTTTTTAAAGGTAGGGGCCATTGTTTTTAGGTGAACACAAACTTTTTGGGAGGGGGGTTTGGACAGTGATGGGACGTAGTGTTGTTTTATGTGGTGTTGCCTGGCGGAGTAAGGAGCCCTTTGGGAGTAATTTTGTTTGTGATTTAATTGGGGAGGGCTATGCAGGGCCAGGGGACCTGGGGCTTTTGGCAGGGGTCCGCCCCTGGGAACATGCCCAGGTAGTACACGGTGCCACATTTTTAGGATGGCGTGCCACAATTGCCCCCCTGCCAATGGATAATTGATCCTTTTTGTTAGCAAGGCCAATTTTGGACAGTGGTAAAATTAACAAAAGAGGCTGAAAATGTTGGAAACCCAAGGATTTTTATAGATATGTGCCATTATATATACATTGTTTTGCCCTGATATATTTTGAAGGCCTGAAACAGCAAGAGGTATTTCAGGGTGTTTTGGGGCTTTTGCTATTACTGCCTTGTTTTGTTAACAAAGCAAAAGGGAAAGGAAAAGAACATTGTAAATGCATTTATTGGGGAAACTGAGGCACAGAAATTTTTTTGTGTTATTAGTCGTTTTGCTACAGCCCTTTTTGGCTTTTGTTATGGATATTGTTTGCTTGGTTTAGGAGGTTGTAACAACAATATTGTGTTTAGGGGTTAGGGATTGCTATTGCTTGCTAAAGGGCCTTTTATTTTGCTTCAGGCTATTACATGAGGAACAGGGTTTGTTTTGTTTGGGATTTAAGGGAGGTTTGGGGCTACCCACCAAGTATTTTGCTGTGGCCCTATGGTGTTTATTTGGACCAGGCAACCTATGGCACGCGTGCCAAAGGCAGCACGCGAGCTGATTTTCAGTGGCACTCACACTGCCCGGGTCCTGGCCACCGGTCCGGGGGGCTCTGCATTTTAATTTAATTTTAAATGAAGCTTCTTAAACATTTTAAAAACCTTATTTACTTTACATACAACAATAGTTTAGTTATATATTATAGACTTATAGAAAGAGACCTTCTAAAAAGGTTAAAATGTATTACTGGCACGCGGAACCTTAAATTAGAGTGAATAAATGAAGACTCGGCACACCACTTCTGAAAGGTTGCTGACCCCTAATATGGACTATGCACCACTGCCAAGGCACCTTTTTTTTTTTTAACTTTTTGCCATACTGTGGCCCGGGCCCCAGTGGCAGCTTGCACCATGGAGAGCCTTTGGAGGTATTTTTTTAATATATAATTATAATTATTTAGATAATTTTATGGGTAGCTGGAGACCCGGACGGTTTAGGGCGACGGCTGGTTTACAACTGAGGCCCACGACGCCATGACCAGAAACCTAGGAAGAAACATATGGTTTGAGTTGATTGGCATGCGCCTATTTTAGTTTTTTGGGTAGTCGAAGCTGGTAAATTACCAGAGATATTTTTTTATAGATCTTTTTGGCAGCCATGGCCGCTGTATTAACCCGGGTTGGAAACGCCTGTTTAGGCTGAGAACACATTAATTATTACTAGGAGGTATTTATACCCTTTTGTTGTTGTTAGTAGCAAATTAATAAAATTTATTTGCAGATGGTGCTATTATACCCCTTGGGTTTTTTGCCCCTGCAAAACGGGGAGCTGGGCCCCTTGTGTTACGTGGGCACACTGAAGACATTTTTTTACAATTTGTTGCACCATTTGTTTTTGTTTTGGCTATTGTGCTATTTGCAGAATAGAGCAGAAGAATTACCTCTCGTGTCTTGCTTACTAAACTCCTGCTAATACATCCCAGAATGATGTTTGCTTTTTTTGCAATAGCGTTACACTGTTGACTCATATTTAGCTTGTGATCCACTATGATTCCCAGATCCCTTTCCGCAATACTCCTTCTTAGGCAGTCATTTCTCATTTTGTATGTGTGCAACTGATTGTTCCTTCCTAAGTGTAGTACTTTGCATTTGTCCTTATTAAATTTCATACTATTTACTTCAGGCCATTTCTCCAGTTTTTCCAGATCATTTTAAATTTTAGTCCTATCTTCCAAAGCACTTGCAACCCTCTTAGCTTGGTATCATCTGCAAACTTTATACGTGTACTCTCGATGCCATTATGTAAATCATTGATGAAAATATTGAACAGAACCAGACCCAGAACTGATCCCTGCGGGACCCCACTCATTATGCCCTTCCAGCATGACTGTGAACCACTGATAATGATTTTCAAACCAACCAGTTACGATACAAACCAGACTGTTTAATGGAAATCAAGTTTCTATCTCCTCGGCTCGAACAGGGCAGTGTAGTAGAAACATCTAGCAGGAGGGTATAAATTAAAGCAGGTCATCATTAGATTCAACAGGAGATACAACTTAACATGCAGATAACCTGCTTTAATTTACACCTACATTTTTCTCTTAGATGTTTCTCCTGTTAGCCCCCACTCTTCCAGACCCTTGACATATAAATGGCACCAGTTTAGACTCTTTAAAAGCAGCTGACAGGGGCTATAAATTATGTCAGTAAGTAGGTGCATGTAATCTGAGAGGGTTTGAAGAATAGATTAAATCTAAGGAAGTCAGAACTACTGTACTAAGGCTCACCTCACCTCTGAATCTGGTCCAGGCTGTTCAGATGTTTAGGGATCAATAAGAGAATTTGATTCCAAACTCCAAGTTACACTATTTTTTAATATTCTCAGTTAAAAATTGATTTCTTAACTAAAGGCAGCTAACGCTTGGCACCAAATCAAGCTTAATGGTTGGGTGTTGGAGTCAGTGTCATCTTGCACTGCTGGCAGGCTGAAGGATTTTTAAAATGAGAACTTCTTTACTTCCTTGTTGAGCATCTCACATGTGGAAGGGCTGAATTGCTTACATCCTGTCTCAAAGTGCCTGGTTACAGGGAGCTTTTTGTTAATCCTCTCCTTCCTCTTTCAAGTGAACTGAAATTGCAGAACATCCCTTTGGGGACTTGGTTTGATTCAGGTATCAGTAGCAGTCATGTGTCATTTGGGTCATCAGCTTATGGGCTGGTCATAGTCACCTCTTCAGCTGATGCATATGCAGAGTGGGTAATAAATGACTTCTTAAAAGAACTGATCATCTATTTTGAAACAAAGTTGAGAGAGACAAGGTGGGTGAGGTAATATCTTTCATTGGACCAACTTCTGTTGATGAGCAAGAACAGAATTTGGTCAAATAAAATATATTAGCTCACCCATCTTGTGTGTCTAAAATCCTGGGACCACCACAGCTACAACAGCTCTTTAAAGTGTTACTTTTAATAATTTCATATTCTGTTCATTTTTGGAACTATAGTTCCAATCCCACAAACATTTAGAGGCACACAAAGAGCTTTTTTGAAGGAGTATAAACATGCATTGTTTAAGACAATTCATGTGTGAGACCCATCTCCCATAGGGGGAGCTGTTCTCTGGGCAAGCAGAAACAGATGTATTATCTGCCAACAAAATCAGTAGATGGTGTCTGCTTATCACTGATAATCCAGGCTCTTTTGGTATTTAAGATAAAGCACAGTTAAAATGCATATTAATATATCTGTTAAAATGTGGCTTCTATTAATGAATACTTCAGGGACCTTCTTGTTAATTTCCTAAACTTAGTGAATAAATTGCATACACACTACTTAATAGCTCACTTTAAAATTTAATTCATATACTGCACTCCAGCCACTTCTGTCACATTATCAGAGAAACAGTAAAATATTTGATTTTGTGTTTGCAGCTGGTTTAAAAGCAGGAGTATACAATAGCAGTTTAATAAACTTTTTCTAAGTTTAAATCTATTCTGCAAGAGAATATTAAAAAAAAAAAAAACCCAAACACCTCGGATTGTTTGTTAAAGGGATTTTTGGTAAAACTAATTCCTTTTATTAGAATAAGACCCCAAGTGAGAAAGGATTCTTGGCAATTTTAAAAAAAGGTTTGTGTCTAAATCATTATGGAAGGAATAAAGGACGTGCCGACTTTCTGATCTGATTGCACTGTTTTATGATTTTAAAAAATATCCCCTGACCTGCTTACTTAATGCTCCCATAAAGTATCTACATTTTAAACATAATGACAAATTAATTTATTTTTTATTGTTAGCAGTGTAGCCTTTGATTACTTTAAGGTGCAAAAAGGCACAACTTACTAACAACAGATCCTTTTACTTGAGATTTGTTACAGGAAATGACATTGATGAGTCATGTACACAGAGACATTAAAACTTCATTTAGTACCCAAATACATACAAGTATAATAGCAACTTTAGAAAAGTAAGATAATTATAGCAAAATGACCATGTGTATTGAGCATACTCACAACTTTATGGAGACCATCAGAGGTAGGGTGACCAGATGTCCCGTTTTTAAAGGGACAGTCCCATTTTTTGGGACTTTTGCTTATATAGACACATATTACCTCCCACCCCCATCCCATTTTTTCACAGTTGCTATCTTGTAACCCTAATCAGAAGTGAAGGTGAAAAGAATAGGAACTGGAGAAACACCATAAGTGGGAATGATAAGGTTTCTTCATCCTGCCATCCTGATACCCCAAAGTAATGATTGGTCTGACAATAGTTCATAACCCTTCTTTCCTTACATTCCCACACATCTGAGACCATATTTGATTAAATCTCAGCCTTCTGACCATGTGTGTTATTCTGGAGGAGCATATTTAGTGTTCCAACTGCCAATGTACGCTATTTGCATCAATATATTTCCCAAAGGTTTTGATATGTAAATGTGGTTGCTTCATGGTTATAGTCCAAAAAAATCCCTAAAAATCTGCTATTTTAAATTCAATCAGTTATTTTGCTGTTTGTGTGTTAGTCCCAGGATACATATAGCTAAATCTTATAACCCTAGGTCAAACACTTAGGCTAACTCTTCAAACCTTATGCTAACTGCTAGGCCCCAAGCTTAGTACAAAGCCTATTTCAAATACTTTTACATCTTATTTTCCTCTACTTGCATTATAGCTTTGATAATAAAAACAATTACTTCCTTAAGTGTCTTAGTTTTTCCTAACATATAGATTATAGTTTGATCCTAAGAATGGAACTCCCAAGATAAGGCCAACAGCAGTTAGACGTTGTATTGCACATTGGAAATGTAATCCCTCCTCCCATGGAATTGTGGTATAGTAAAATATGAAGTCTCCTTGTCATGGAAAAGCTTTGACTCCAAATACGTACAGAAGAGAAGTGCCAAAATGGGAATAGGTTTTTAGAAATGTGCTCACCCTTTCTAGAATACTCAGAAGGGGGAGGGATCCCCAGCCAGACTCTTTAGCCAGTTTCTTTAAATATTAACCTGATCCTGAATAAGTAATGCAGAATGTATGTTAACATTACTTTGCCTTACCAAGAAGTTTCCACAAACAAACACATACCACAAGTTGCCCTCAGCAGTTTAATTTCCTTCTTTAAAATATTTTTTATTTCTCAGTTTTGAGAAAAATATTTTCATCATGCTGATTGTCTGTTCTGAAAAAGAATGATATATTTATGCAGGTGTGTCGTGGGGTAGGTACACCCCGTCATGGGGTGTTGGATCATGTAGGGTTAGATGAAAGGGTGGAGGCGATTCTGTAGCCAGTCAGGTCCTACTCCGAGGACCCTTACTGTAACATGGGGTAGTATTACTTAATGACTAGATGCCATAAGCAGCCCTTCCCGTCAGGGCAGCATGGTCCAAGTCAGTGAGCGGCCCAATGGCCTGAGCCAGTGAGCGGCCCGTCCGAACAGGGTGGTGAGGCCCAATGGCCAGAGTCAGTAAGTGGCCCTTCCCGTCAGGGCACCATGGCCCAATGGCCAGAGTCAGTGAGTGGCCCTTCCCCTCAGGGCAGTGTGGTCCAATGGCCAGAGTCAGTGAAGCAGCCCATCTCTGAGATTGCGCAGCTGGTTGGCCTGTTGGGGAAGTGGGGCACCACTCAGGGGTGTGTGGTGCCCTGGGTAAGGGGACTCGGGCCTTCCCTGCTCCTCCAAGCCCCAGACCAGGCCTCTGGTGGTGGGGGGGGGGTGCTCACCACCGAGTCAGCGGGAATCCTCCCGAAACATGCTGACCAGTCCCCTACTTCACTCACCGGTGAAGAGTTCGAGTCCCCTGGGCTGCTTCTTAACCTTTCCCCCTCGTCGAAACTCCCTGGGTCCCCCGGGTCTCTGGGGTCCTCAAATGGCCGGGATCCCAACAATGCCGTCCTTTCTCTGGGCTTGTCGGGCAGCCTGGAGTCTCTAGTCAGGAACTCTGAGAGCTGTAGTCCCGTAGTCAGGGTTTGTAGCAGCACCCTGCAGGGGGCTTGCAGACTGTGTCATTTCCTGTCAGCAGCCTCCCCAGACTAAGCTGGGCTGCTACCTTTTATATGCTGCCTCCAGGCTGAGCATGCCCAGCAGGGTCAGAAGGGCGGGGCTTCCTCAGCCTTCAAAGCAAAGTCAACCCTTTTGGGGCTGGTATGGGGTAGGTACATGCCATCACAAGGTGCTTTATGAGATATTTTATATATTAATCACTAGAAGAACTATGCTTATTTTACCTTTTACACAAACCATCACTGTGTCATCAATAGAATGAGATTTGAAAATTGCTGCAAGTTCTTTAATTACAAGTGTTTGCACCTAATATTTGTTCCTTCATAATAAACAATGTTTTTAAAAACTATTCATATAAACCAGCCCTGACTTTGTTTTTATGTAATGCACAAATGTTTCCCTGAAAGCAAAGCAAATCCTTGGCTGTTAAGAAGATCAGAGTCGGCCTTTGTGTCACCTTTTGAAATGGAGCTACCCCTTTAATCCTATTTTTATAGTTTTAATTTTAACAGAACAGTTAACAATAAGAGCTAATATGCAGTCTGATTCTTTGTAGTGGAAGTCTGTTGACTTCAATGGAATCAGGTCCATAATTCATAAGCAGAATGTGTCTGAACATATAGTTGTGTGTATACCTTAAGTTCATTAAATTTTAACATAATGCCTCATCAATAACTCACGTACTATACATTATAACTGAATTATTGAGGGAGTGGGATTTTCCCTTCAAATCAGGTTTTATAAAGTACCTGAGTGTAGTGAATTTGCTGGAGAAGCTGTGTGGCAAGGTCACTCAGTGACTTTCATAACCCCACACTCCTTTTTTGTCTTCTGCTTCTGATAAAGTGAAGATTAGGAGGACACCAGCTAAAGACAGGCAATTTGTTCATGAGCCATGTTTTGCACACTGCACTAATTTGGTCTCCATGCCTTCTTAACCAAGACAAGTCTATAGATAAGTCTGTCCCAGCTAAGTAACATCCAGAGATCTTTAGTGCCTCTAACTTATTTTGCTTCACTTAACTGCCATTTGCAGCTCAGATTTTTGTACAGGCATCACAAAATTTACTTAATCTTGAATGCAATTACTGCCTTCCGTTTTGCTTTATACTGGCATAAACCTCAGCCCAGAAGATACTCGCTTAAGAAATTAACAGAGACCAGTGGTAGCATAGACTAGGTCACCAATAAGGGAGTTAGGTGAAGGAAGAGTGGAAATTTGAGAATAGATGACTCCAAGTCCACTCTGTCAGTGGAAATTTGGGACCAGGTTTCAAAAATCCTCAGCTCCCATTTAGGCACCTAAATGAAGTGGCCAGATTTTCTGGAAGCTGCTGGATGCTGAGCACTTTGCTAGTTTTCATTAGGGATCAGAATTTCAAATATAACAAAACAGTTGGGCCTTGTTTACATTGACAGTTGCTACCTGTTTATTGACATCGGTGTTAGTCTAAGCTGAAGATGTTTCTACCAACACCTGCACCAAATATTTGTGCCTGGTTCGAATTAGAACATAGACCATATATAGCACTGTTGTAGATGCATAATTGCTGAAAAACTAACTGTAAAATTTCCAGTACAGATGACCACTTTGGTTCTTATTAGGAACAAAGGTAACAACCCACAGATAAAGTTCCCCAGGGGATGAAATAAATGTACTAGGAAATAAACATTGTTAGAAACATTTCTGGTATCTAAATAAAAGAATCTTGAAAACACTCAGTTTGGTTTGCTCTACTTAAGTTATGCAAGACTTATTTTCTAATTGGATGGCATATTTATCCAAAAGAGATCTTACCCAAATTTTCCAAGACAGCTGCTATTAACCAAAGTCATTGGTTGAGATACATCCAGAAATATACATCCAATCCCATCCTAGAGCATTCCTGATCCTCAAATATGATGGAGTACTTTATCCTCCCTCCTACATGTTTCACCTTAGGGCCAATGGGCTCTGGTTTCTGTGTTTTGTGGGCTGATGGCAAGTCTCAGCACTTTATTAGGGCAAAGGACAGAGTTAAATTAAAGGAGAGATAAAGACAGGAATTAAAAGGAGAAAAAAGCTGGGGGCTTCTAGTTGGCTGAGAGGCAAAATGAAGTTCTCTTCCCTACTCTACAGAGAGTAACTCAGATCTGCATCCCCTTCTGCTGTTGGAAGCCAAGTCTTGCCCTCCCCCCATCACTGTTTTTGTCCATCATCAGTACTTTGGGGTGGCTTCAACCAGATTCAGGTTGTACATAAGAACTGTCACCTCTAAAACATTCCCTATTTAAAAAAAACTATAACAAGATTTACAAGATATGCAAACCTTTTATTTGATTTGATGAATTATGTTGATTTCATTTGATTATTGTATAGAAAATCAGACCCGTTGCAAATGATATCAGAAAATGTTGAAAAATATGAAAGTTTAAAATGGAATGTAGCAAAGTCTTAGATCATTCTCTTTTCAGCGCCATGCTTTCCTTCTTCCCCCTCCCACATACTCCTCACTGTCACTGCAGGACCCCTGGAAAGAACCACTGACATCTCTTATTCTTTACTCAGCCTTTCAGGTGCTTGAGGCTGGTATCTTGCATCCAGCAGGGGCAGAACATGCTGCTGAATCTTGTCTCTTCTCTGGAGCAAACTTTACCTTCCTATCTCACAGCCAGAGATTACAGTCCCCGTTTCCTCAAAATCTCACTTCTAATTTCCCAAGATAAATACCTTCCAATGTCATAACAGCAGGGACCCTTGCCAAAATGACCCAGCTGTACTCCATCAAGCATTTCATGCCAGTTGAAATATGCAGGAACAGTCAGTAACCCTCTTAAACACTGCTTTGCAAAACAAAAAATAGTGCATAGCCAAGACCTGAATTGTACGAAAAGTTGTGACATCTTGAAGTGGGGATAAGAACAGCAGCTGTAAAAAACACACCATGCAGGTATAGTGAATTTTTAATATTCCATTGCCCAAGGGCTAGCTACCTGCCTGAGCACATAAAACCATGGCACTCGTAAGATTTAGAGCAGGAACACTTCCCATGTTTGACTTTTAAACTTTCCTTCTTTTCCTCTGAACATCCAAAATCAATGCTATGCACCCAAGAGTGATACCCAGCTGGGTATAAAGCAGAACTAATCACAGATCAGCAGGTTTGTTTCCCCAACTAGATATTTATCATATGAATATGAGTTTTAAATTTTCAAAATCCTTTGTTCCTGTGCTGAAAATGTATGTGCAAAGATTTAGTCCAAAGTCCATTTTAACATCTACCTTATAAATTCTTGAAAGAGGGAGTTTATAATGTACTACAAGACTTGACTAAAGTAGCATGAATTGCACTATTATTTCTACCAGCTCTAACCAAAACAGAGACAGCATGTTAAAGACAGGACACTGAATATGACACAGCATCCTGGCTTTTAGCTTCCACATTTGCAAACAGTAATACAAGTGTCATTTTCTGACCAGTCACCCAACTGCAAACATAGGATAGGACTCTTGATCTAATGATGATCTCGATAAGAGCCGTCTGGGAGAAATTTCAACTTTTTGGAATTTGGGTTTATTCTGTATCAGAACAAGAACAAAATTTTCCAAAATATTTTAGTGAATCAAAACGTATCAGAAACACGGTGTTTCCAAAACTAGATGTGAACAGCAGAGGTGAAACTGACAATAGTATCATTTTCACTGAGCTTCTGCTTGGGCACCCAGTGTCTATGGCTCCAGGGCAGCCATGCCACACATACTGGCCCTGGGCTAGGGCCTCCATGCTTCCAGACTCCCAGGCCAGCTAGCTTTCTGTGCTTCCTGACTCAGAGAGTGGTATGGTGGGGCTGCCAGGAGCCTTCAACCTTGGAAGCCAATCCCAGGACTTCCAGGTTCTCAGCTAGCCTGAGGACACGAGTTCCAGCCAGGACTCTAGGGGCTTTCAGGCTGCCTGCCACAGTGTGCAAGGAGCATAAGAGCCGCCAGGGTTCCCAGGTTCTTTGCTGCTGAGCTGTCTACCCTGGAACAGTGGCAAAAGTTTCATAAAATCCTGCAATAGACTCGACTAAACATTTAGTCCTAGCGAATCAGCATTTTCCAACTAAACTAATTTTCAGTCAGAAAATTTCCAACATCTAATGTATTGTCAAAGAAGGAGTAATGTCCATTATGTTGCTTGTTTCTATAGCAACAACTGGATCTGCTGTTTGTGAAATATTCTGTTACTGAAATCCTCTAGCTTATTTACAGCCAGAGATGTGCACTTTCAGCTGTAGTTGGCAATCCCTGCTTTACAGGATGGGACCAGTCTTATTTAGGTTTGGAAGGATTTGATTTGTATCAGTAAATGTCAGTAAACGTCAATTTCACCATACACTCACAAACTGGCAAAAAAAAAATATTTCCATCAATGATCATTAAAATTTACAGATAGGCAAAAAAAGAAAAATGCTGCTTGAAAACTTTAAAGTTTGATTTAAAAATATTTACTTTGTATATTTTGAGATGTGATGTTGACAATTTGTGTTTTAAGGTAATAAAACTTTAACTGTTTGAATCTCAGCATCTACTGTCATTAAATAGTTATTATCTGACCCCTGTAGAGGGGCATTTTGTAGCCAGGTGCTTAAGTCACTGCCAATTAATGGGATGGATTATCATTTATTCTGTTTATTGCATTTAGCAGGCCTTTGCAAATACTTAGCATAATTAAAGCAAAGATGGGAGGAAGGAGGCAGTGATCACAAAGTGGATCTGACTCTATGTCCTCTGTGATATGATGGGGTAAGCGTCTGTGAAAAACAGGAAGTCTGGATATATTTTATGACTGTTGTTATGGGGAAATATAACTGCCACACTAATGGTTCGAAACTGCTTGCTTAACATTTTTTTTTTTTTAGTGACATGTTTTTGTAGCACCTGCTTTTGCCCAGCCATCACCCGAAGACTGCTCCAGACTGGTGGGGTAACTATTAGTTTGAGGTGCTCTATAACCTACTGTATTTGTCTATTTTTGAGACTAAATAAAGTGGAGACTGAGTAAAGGCATTCTGGTGAGTGTGCTGGAGACTAATAAAGTGAAGGCACTTGATTTTGATTTCTTTGTGTCAGCCATATAGCAGCCGGAGGTGCTGCATCTCCCTTGGTTTCCTTCCTGATACTGCCTCGCAGAAAGTAAAGTTACCGAGAGATTTGGGTTTGGGGAACCCTGGATAACACCACCACATAATTTCCTGCAACTAAAATTATAAAATTGAAAAACAATGCTTAAAATCCATAATTTCCTGCAATTGTGAAAACTGAAATTGATAAAAATAAAAAATGCTTTAAAATAAACATACATATTATCTGTCAATTATATATATATATATATATATAAATTGAGTACTGCCTAGCCTAGTCTTATTGGAGCAGAAAAGGCATACACAGATCATTGAGTATTGAAAGCTCCCCCATAGCATTTTGTGGGGGATTATAGTGACCGCTTGGGATAAAAAGATGTTCTCACTTATCCTAAACATGATCAGCCTTCTATTAGCCTCCCTTTAAGCTCCTGCATACAAATGTCTTGTACAGAAAGTAGCAGAGATTCTCTTTCAGAAACATTCTCTTACTGTATTGACTGCCCAGACCTTAGAAATACACAGCAGCATAAGCTTGTTACTCTGAAAAAAAAGGAGCATAAATATGGATTTTGCTCCCTCAATAAGAAATCTGATTGCTCATTGATGCTACAAAGGTATTGTAAAATTCTCCAACCCATCTCTAGATTATTAACTCAGGGAGAAATTCTGCCCCTGTGTGGACAAACAGGGTTCCCAAAAGAGTCAACGGACCACACTTAAGAACAGAAACAGGTTCTACACATGCTGAATAATTTACTAGATACACTATGCATGGTAAGTCCTGCTCTTCCAGTAACTTGAAGATAAGTTCTGTAGAAGACTGCAGATGGAACAGAGTCATGGAGAGCCAGAAACAGGCCACTGGAATATGTTAATGATAACTCTGCTATCACAATCCCCTTAGGTACACTTTCACACCAGTGGGGAAGAATACCACTCATCTCATCTCCTTACAAAGAGGAAACAAGAGCAACACAAAATTCACTTTTACACCTCAAGTGATTTTTGGTTATGGGAATCATCAATTATATTTACCAACCTTTTAGTCAGGGCTGGTTGAAAATACTAACCAGTAGTAAGTAATTAGGAAAAGTGTTTGGAAATGTTTGTTTATATGTGAAGCTTTTCCATGGAACTTTTCATTTTTTTTAACAAAAATAAAATGAAGTTGTTCAATTTTCATTCTACCCATAACCCCCAATGGAAAAGGAGGACCAGTCTAACATGTCCCATCACTTAAAAAAATTCTAGTTTAAAATTTGTCAAAAGACAAATATTTTGGCTAAAATGAAATTTACTGCAAATTTTTGTCAAAAAGTCATTTTTCATCAAAAATGTGTTCATGAAGATTTATGAATCGTTCTATTTTTTTATATAGACGTTTTCCAGATTCCATACAGTCATCCAAATTTTGTTTGGAAATGTTAGTACTGCTGGATTTCTGCACCTCTTTGAAACTAATGGTGCTTGTTCACCTACTTTCCATAAAATGCCGCATCAGATTCTTCTTACATATATTCAGTTATGTTTAACCCTTTTCCCACTAGTCGTGGTTTGTCCAATAATTTCAAATAGATTGTCAAGATTGATTTTGCAATAGTTCTTAGCTAGTTTATATTCTTCATTGAGGCATCCAGTAGTAGTTTTTTCCCTCAAGACAAAAAACATCCCATCCATCAGACTCTCCTAATACATGAGCTCATGCTCTGGCAACAAGAGGTAAATACCAAGTTTCACACATTATTATTTTAGCAGTCTAATCCCCAAAAGTCCAATTCCAGACTATTTAGACTGAGACTAGGACTAACTAGAAGTGGATCTTCACTAGCTATCTAGATAGCTTGCTGCAAATCATCAGCCCCTCAAGGGCACCTATAGGCCCAATTTTCAACAGTGCATGCTCAAACTGGAGATTTACATATGAATTGGATGTGCACTTTTGAACATTTAAACCACAGAGGACATAATCTTAATAACATGTTGTCAAGATACAACCTGAATGTTTTCCACTTCAGTGCATCATGATACCTCGGTTCTAACAGAGCACATTCCATTTTTTTCTAAATGCTTAAAATGATAGCTAAACTGACAGGGTTTAACTGTCATATCAAAAACTAAAATGTTTCTCACTTGTCTGTTTGCAAGTAGGACAAGTGAATTTACATTTTAGTTCCTCTAGCTATTAAGAAAAAAAAGTGAAAATTGCTTGACTGAAATAGCTATTGACTGTGCCTACTGTAACAATTTTTCTCCTAGTAATAGTAAAGTATTCAAATATTTTCCAGAATATTTAATCCTGGGATATTCTTCATCTGGCACCTACTGTAGTCATTTACACCCGTGGGAAATGAATGTAAAGCACTGCACTGCCATTCTTATCTGACAATGCTTTACACTCCCTTTTGACAAGTGTAATGACTACACAAGGTGCAAGGCATGGGAGAATCAGGTCTTGTATGTATTAATAATGCAGGAATACAGGGCAATTGAATACTAGAAACCAAGCCACACTGTAATGTCATATGTTCTTGTTAGAAGGAAATATTTTTCATTATTTTTAGTCAGCGTACAAATCAATTGCAGTGGCAGTGTAACATTTATTTCTCAATATGAATAAGTGCTGAAGCAGTATTGTTTTTTCCTTATATTTAATTATTTACTATTTATTAGTGAATCTTCTGCATGTGTCTAAACTATTAATGAATGTCAGTTAAGTTGTGGACACAGAACTTGTTTTTTAATTATTAAAATTTTACTACAAGAAATGTAATATACCAGTACACTAAATAGTTCCCTTACTGTTTGGGGCATGTAGAAAACCCTTTTCTCAGTTGAAAGAAAAGTAATTTCTATAATCTGTACCATGAGAATGAAACAAAAAATTTCATACTGCAATCAACAAAAACAGGTTTAAAAATGTCTGTTTCATAGGAGAAGACTTTTCACTAAACATTCTTATATACTCATTACAGAACATCTTTTGTGGTATGAACATGCCCAGAAATGAAAGATCTAAAGGTCTGAGTATGCAGCAGAGATATCAGATATAATGAATTAGTTTTTAATTATTCTGAATTCATCTAATGACTGTCTGCAATTAAATAATGAGAAAAGTGAAATGTATGCATGTTAGAAATGGAGAGGAAGGAATGAAAAGGTCCATTCTTCTCACAGACCACAGCCACATCTCCTATTAATATAAACAGGAGCATAAACAGGCAATTCAGAGTCAAACAGACCTTTTCAAAATGAAATGTTTTTGTTTTTTTAATACCTACAATTTTTTATTAATTTTTCCAAATACAACAAATACATCTCAATACCAGATTCATCATAATACATAAATTAAAGAGGATTAGGATAAATGGAAGCGAAGGGAAGAGACATATCTATCTTCATGGTCATTAATCATACCCCTCTAAAAAGTCAACCTAAATTGCCTTGAACTTTTTGGGCACTCCCCTTTTGCAGAAGGCCGGTCATTTGTTAGCTGTGAGATCAGCCATACCACTGATCCAGGTGTCAATGTTTGGGGGGGGGGAGGGGAGGAGGAATCGACTTTTCCATTTTTGCAGGGCCAAAGCTGCACACTAGAGCCACACTGCCCTGTTACCAGATAACCTCCAGGTATCAGAAATATATGTGAGAACAAAACTTAAGGGGGAAGGCTCCAACTTGGACCAATTTGATATTGGATGCTTTTGACCCAGGATGGGATTTTCAAAGACACCAAAGTGACTGAGGAGTACAAATCCTATTGACTTTCGATGGGACTTGGGCTCCACAGTCACTTAGAAAATTCACCCTAAGACACACACACACACACACACACACACACACACACACACACACACCTTTTCCTCACCTTCTTTTATTGTTATTTTTAAAATAAAATCAGTTCTCACAAATGCTGAAGTTAAGCCTGAAGACAGAAGTGGTACAGTATTGGCAATAAACAATAAGCATCCCTGCTTTATCTTAAGTTCTCCTATGTACTCATCACCACGTTATCTGAACGCCACGCAATCTTTAATGTATTTTTAGCCTTACAACACACCTGTGTGGCCGGGAAAGTGCTATTATCCATTTTACAGTTGGGGAACTGAGACATAAACGTTTTAAGTGACTTGCCCAAGGTCACACAAGAAGTCTGTGGTGGAGCAGGTAATTAAACCCATGTTTCTCAAGTCCCAGACTAGTAACTAAACAATTAGCCATCCTACGTCTCCTATTGCTTCTTACTCTGTCCCACCAATATGCCTCAGTCCTTTTCTGGAATGATTACTTTGAGGAGTGAGGGGCCGGGCTGGCCTTAACATGAGGCAAACTGAGGCGGCCCCCTCAGGTGCCACACTGTGGGGGGGCACCACTAGGACCCAGAGTATAGGAAATTGTGTCTGCTGCTGGTGCATATGTATTCTCTCTGCTCTAGATGCACAGAGATGGTGGAGTGCTGTGCTGGAGGAAGGAGGGCACAAGAGACATAACAGGCAGGCAGGAGAAAAGGTGAGAGGGAATAACAGAAAGCAGCAGGAGGAGCTGCAGGGAAAGAGAGAGGAGGAGGAGCCTCTTATGTACCTCCCTAGCACCCCAAGGAGCGTGGACTGATTAACACCAGCTTCTCAGGGAGCTTCCTGTTTCCTGCTGCTTCCCTGAACCTACTTGCGGCGAACAGGCAGTCAACTGAAGTGGTAGGAGCCAGTTAGGCCCTTAAGACGCTGCTATCTTCCCTCACTTAGGCCTTGCTACCAGCTTGCTTATTTCTCCCCTTCAATTGAGTGCTGAGTGCTGAGAGCCACTGTAGCTGGCACAGAACAGCAGTCATGAGTGAAAGAAGAAAACGCCCCTCTGGGGCAGCATTCAGAAAAAGAAAGAAAGCAAAGGAAGCTTTTCTATCTAAGCAGGAAGGAGCCCTCCTGAGATACATAGACACAAATGTTCATGGTGAGCCTTCCGGCCCCAGTGAGGATGTGAGTGCTGAGGAGATGCCTGATCTTCCAGTTAGCCAGAGTGCAGGTGACCTGGCAGCTACTGCAGCATCCATAGCTCCATCTCAAATGGATGTAACCATGCACATTCCTGAAGAAAAGTGTAGATCAGAGAAGAATGTGGTGGAGACGCAAGAAACAGCTGCTGCTGCTGAGTTAAGTTCCTTAAGTCTAGATGATCCAGGACTGTGGACCCCCTTGTACTGCATGGGCCACAGCAACTGAAAAACGTCATGTTCCCCAAAGACAATGAAAATAGAAGTTTCCATCCAACACATTACTGGTGTGAAATCCCCAATGGTGACAAAGTGGAGATGCTATGGCTTATATACTCAAAAATCCTGAATGCTGCATACTGTTTTTGTTGCAAACTCTTCCAGTCTAATGTTCCAGCCACATTGGGTTCTACAGGAACAAAGGACTGGAAAAATCTGGCTAGAAATCTGGCATGCCATGAGAAGACAGCAAATCACCAGAGAACATTCCATAGGTGGAAAGAGCTTGAGATGAGACTAAGATTAAAGGCCACCATAGATGATCAGCATCAAGAGTCTCTTTACTGGCAAAATGTTCTGAAAAGGCTCATTGCCATTGTGAGAATGCTTGCTACCCCAAACCTAGCACTGCGTGGCACTTCAGATCAGCTGTATGTGCCAAACAGTGGAAACTTCCTTAAAATTGTGGAGCTGATTTTGAAGCAACATCTGGGAACATCCTCTCTGATACTGGAATCACTGAGTGCCACCTGATGGGAAAGTCGAGTGGATGCGATAAAGCCTATCAAACACCAAATTGGGAAGATAGATGATGCCATAGTTGCCATTATGGAGGATAATGCTATGACAGGAACTGTTTGTGGGAGAACAGTGGCAGAGGGAAATGGAATCACCAGAAACATACATAACTTCAAATTTCTGTGTGGCTTAGTGTTGTGGCATGACATACTTTTTGAAATAAATGTTGTAAGCAAGAGACTCCAAGGTGTTGACCTTGATATATCTGGAGCAATGGAACAACTGGACAAAGCAAAGTCATACCTACAGTCTTACCGGTCAGATGAGGGACTTCAAAACGTTTTGAAGAGTGCACAGAAGTTGGCAGATGAACTTCACACTGAAGCTATTTTCCCACCCATTCAAGAATACAAGAGTCACCGAAGAAGAAGACGACATTTTGATTACGAGGCATGGGATAATCCGATAAGAGATCCCAAACAACAATTCAAAGTTGAATTCTTTAATCAGGTGCTAGATTGTGCAATACAGTCAGTTGAAGAATGTTTCATGCAGCTCAAGGAACCCAGCAGTATATTTGGGATGTTGTATGATATTCCAAAACTCCTCACTATACCTGAAGAAGACCTACACCAGCAATGCAGGGCACTAGAGATAGTGTTGACATATGATGACATGCACGATATTGATGCGAGTGATTTAGGTGATGAACTGAAAGCCCTTTCAAGATACATTTCAGCAGGATGAACTCCAAAAGCTGTTCTGGAATATATGTGCACAAATAAGATGACCACCCTCTTTCCAAATGCTTTTGTTGCTCTGTGCATACTTCTAACACTTCCTGTAACAGTTGCCAGTGGAGAACGCAGCTTCTCCAAGCTGAAGTCAATAAAAACACATCTACGCTCCACAATGACACAGGAGAGGCTGGTCGGCCTTGCAACCATCTCAGTAGAGCATGAGCTGGCCCAGACTGTGGACCTTCAGCAGGAAGCAGTTCAAATCTTTGCAACAAAGAAGGCACGGAAAGCACCACTTTGATTATTCAAACAGATAAAAATGCCAGTGTTTACTATGCAGACAAGAAAAGTTACATTTGCTGTTCAGGCGTTTGAAAGTTAACTGTTACTTAAAATTTTTGAACAAGGCATTTTAAGTTGTTAGTTCTCCTTTATTAGGGTAGGTAGTAGAGCAGTACCATGAGAGAAGTAGAACAAGAAGAAGGCAGAATTGAGACCTTTCAAAGTTTTGGCCCAAGCGAGGGGGTGTAGGAGCGTCATTTGAGCTCCCCGCCTCAGATGCCAAAATGTTGTGGGCTGGCCCTGGTGAGAGGGGAGCTCAGCCTCCATTATTAGATTTAATTGGATTGTAGGCTTATCAGGGAAGGGATGTCTCCCTATGTGATATTACAGTGCCTAGCAAAATGGGGCCAAGTTCCTTACTGGGAGTTCTGAACCCCAGAACAATACAAATAATCATCATCGTCGTCATTATTATTAGTGTAATGTCACAGATATTTGTATGCAGGGCCGGCTCTAGGATTTTTGCCGCCCAAGGCAAAAACAATTTTGGCCGCCCCCCCCCCGTTTTTTAATTACCCCCACCCCCGGCCCCGCCTCAACTCCACCCCTTCCCCAAATCCCCAGCCCTGCCTCCTCCCCCCAGGCTCTCAAGCCTGGGAGGGAGGGGGAGCAGCGGAGCGCGAAACATTTGTTTCGCGCGCCGCGGCCGCTCGGGATCTCCCCCTCCCTCCCAGGTTTGAGAGCCTGGGAGGGAGGGGGAGACTCCGAGTGGCCATGGCGCGGGCGCCGCTACTCCCCCTCCCTCCCAGGCTCTCAAGTCTGGGAGGGAGGGATAGCAGCGGCACGCGAAACGGCTGTTTCGAGCGCCGCAGCCGCTCGGGATCTCCCCCTCCCTCCCAGGTTTGAGAGCCTGGGAGGGAGGGGGAGACTCCGAGTGGCCGCGGCGCAAGCGCCGCTTCTCCCCCTCCCTCCCAGGCTCTCAAGTCTGGGAGGGAGGGGGAGCAGCGGCGCGCGAGCGGCAGTGGAGGTGAGCTAGGGCGTCCGGGGCACATTTTTAGGGGCGGCATTCTGGCGCCGGCCATGCCGCCCCTAAAAATGTGCCGCCCCAAGCACCAGCTTGTTTTGCTGGTGCCTAGAGCCGGCCCTGTTTGTATGAACTTTATAAGCAATTAAATTTACCAGCTCCAAGTAGCTTATAAATAGTGAGCTTGTGAGGTTCACATCTAGGAATCAAATGTAGCTGGTTTCTTGTCACAGTCTAGCTGCAACCAGATTGCTATTTCTTCCTACATATTCATTATTTGAATGTAGCCAACATACTTCTTCACATTTTTTCTGATCACAAATATTAGAAATCTGAGCTGTGGTGCCTAGTTTTATCTGTTCAGATATGTTGCATGGTATTGTTGACTTTTGATCTGATGTATACACAAGCACTTGTTTTTGCAAAATTTAAAACATTTATTTCGGTGAATATTCACACACACAGCTTTGAACTATACTCTCTGTGAACATTTGTGCCAGTGAATTTCAATTGCTCAAACATTTATGAAAAACAAACACAAAAGGCACGTAAAGAGGACCAAATCATTTAAAAATTCAAACAAATTCCTTTTAACTTATGTTCCAACCCAAAGGCATATGAAATGCTATTAGTTTCACTATTAGGAATTGTTTTTCTTATAATTACTTACTTGATTTGAATCTACTTCTCTCATGGGATGCTGTAAAAGCTGTATTAAAAGGAAAATCAATATTAATATTTCTTGCCTAAATAAAACAAAGTAACAACTGGAAAACATAACTGTGGCAAAAAGGACCAGATCCACATCTGGTGTAACGTTGACTTTGATGGAACTAAACAGCTGAGGATCTGGCCCACAGCTTGTTTGAACCAAATGGAAATATTTAACTATAGTAAAACAGTTAAGTGAGAGGAGGGATCACCTTCACGGATGTCAATAAAACAGAATAGAAACTCAGATACATCATTAAGAGAGATTACTACCAAAATAAATAAGTGTAAACTGACAAGGTTTTAGTTTGAATTTTTCAAAAGATACAGAAAAATAATTTCATCCCAAATATGCATCCAGATCTTGAGCTGCATTATGATCACTTTATGTCACATTGCTAGTAAAAAGCAGCTCTAATGTTGGTATACCTGGCCTCAGAAGGATCAGCTTAGCTAGTAGGCTCCTCCAGTGACATAACACCAGCATAGCAACTCCTATACCACAGCCTCAGGGCTACTGACACATAGGATGTGGCAGGAGAAAAGGGGACTTAACTGCATTATGTCTGCACTACAGCACTACTCAGCTGCAGTACTGCTTTCTTGGGGCCCCAGTTGGTGCAAGGTAGAGCAACACTGATTCTCCTTTTATGCCTGGGGACCAACCCAGTCAGTCCAGGATCAGGAAATGTAGAGGCAGCTCAGAGTCACCTTTGGCACAGCATCTAAGGATAGGTTTTTGCCCATAAAAGCTAAAATGGGAGATATAGCTCATTCCAATGAGGAGATAAAAACCAAAACTTGTCACCTTTTATCAGTATCACTAATATGAATCTCTCTTTCTCTAAATGTAACTAAAAGTTGTTGAGGATACAGAAAAGAGCTACAAGAATGATTTGAGGTCTGGAAAATATACCTTACAGTGAAATACTTAATAAGCTCAATCTATTTATCTTATCAGAGAAGGTAAAGAGTGACTTGATCACCATGTATAAGTACCTACTTAAGGAGAAGGTTTCTGAATGGTAGACTCTACTGTAACGGACAAAGACAAAACAATCCCTTGGCTGGAAGATGAAATTTGATAAATTCAAACTGGAAATGAGATGCACATTTTTAACAGTGAAGGTAATTAATTACTGGAATATTTTACCAAGGGATGTGGTGGATCGTCAATCACTTGAAGTCTTTAAATCAGGATTGAATGTCTTTCTAAAAGATACCTTCTAATTCAGCCACAAGTTATTGGTCTTAATGTAGGGATTACTGGGTGAAATTGTATAGCCTATCCTAAGCAAGAGAGGAGTCTAGATAATGATAGGAGCTTTTGTACTTAAAATATATAAATCCCTAAAATGAAATATTTCTTAAAGTGAATCCTCCTGTGAATGAAGAACACGTACAACTTTTGAACAGAAAGGTTGTAGAAAATAACTACAAAACACAATAAACAGTCTCCTTAAAGGTAAGGGAGTTGGAAGATTTTAGAGGATTTGATCAAGTTAAACTTAATTAAATCATAAAATGGAATGTTGACAGATTCCATGTACAATACTCCTCCTAAGCAAAGGTGAAGCTGAAGATGAGTGTACTAGATATCAACCAAAATCTTGGCTTAATTCAGATTCTAAAACTTAGACAAAACTCATAACTTCTAAAGCGGACTAAGTACATTCTTCTGATACATAGTGATCATTCATATCTGTGAATAATGTGAAATGAGAAATTGATATTATTCTCCCTTCCTAATCAATGTTATTTTTTTCCTAAATGGTAAAAAGTCTTCTGATTTGGTAGAGTGGGAACATTACACTTAAAACCTGCCATTTTAGCAAGGTTAATAGTTACTATAAATTGCCACTGGTTTACTGTCATTTCCTATAAATGGGTAGGCTTTAAGCTTCAATGACCTCAACTGTGTGTTGTTATTAATAAAGAACCCACCCAAAGTTTTAATCTCTCCAACACACTAGTCAGCACTTTCTCCTTTATTGTTTAAAATTGTTTATTGTTTAAAATTACTTTAATAGCTTTAGCTCAGTCTGTCTGGACCCCTAATATTGACAGGTATTAAACATTGCTCAGAGATTCCCTCAGTATCACTTTGTCAGTTCCATGGTTCTATACATCTCAGAGCCCAAGAACATCCTGCATAGGCTATTCAGGTCCAGGCACTGGAAAACAGAAGTGGGGCTCCATGCCTGCCTACTCCCTCTCTAAGCAGGTGGGCAGAGCTTTGGTTTCACCCCCTACTCATTGGCCAGAGCAGCTGAGCTGGTGATAGGGCAGGGATCAACAACCTTTGGCACGCAGCCCACCAGGGTAAGCACCCTGGCGGGCCGGGCCGGTTTGTTTACCTGCCGCATCCGCAGGTTCAGCCAATCGCGGTTCCCACTGGCCACGGTTCATCGCTCCAGGCCAATGGAGGCTGCGGGAAGCGGTGGCCAGCACATCCCTCAGCCCGCGCCACTTCCCACAGCCCCCATTGGACTGGGACGGCAAACCATGGCCAGTGGGAGCCGTGATAGGCCGAACCTGCGGATGCAGCAGATAAACAAACCGGCCCGGCCCACCAGGGAGCTTACCTTGGCGAGCCGCGTGCCAAAGGTTGCCGATCCCTGTGATAGGGGATGTTGCAGTTTACTGCTGGTGTAGG
This sequence comes from Emys orbicularis, assembly GCF_028017835.1. Taxonomy (NCBI): domain Eukaryota; kingdom Metazoa; phylum Chordata; order Testudines; family Emydidae; genus Emys; species Emys orbicularis. The sequence continues at coordinate 63,479,707 of NC_088688.1, read as the reverse complement.
CCAACAGCAAATTACTACCCTCCTCAGAACAAGGAAGAAAGCATAGGAGGAATTGTAACTTAGGGACATATCTCTGAGGCACAATGCTTTCTGAGACTACTCCTGAGGCAGTGTAATTTTTGCCTAAATCCATAATCTAGCCATATCTGTAAAATGGTGATAATACAACTGCCTTTCTCCTATCCTTTGTCCCTTGTGTCTGTTTAGATTGTTATCTCTGGAGGGCAGAGACTGTCTCTCCCTCTATGTTCAGTGCCCAGTGCAAGGGGGCCTTGATCTCTGTTAGTACCTTTAGGCACTACTATAATACAAATAATAAAATAGTTAATGGTTATTCCACTGGAAACAATGGTAAATGCATAGCATCTTGAGCTCACACTGCTCTGTTATCTTAATTAGGCAATTAATTTTAGTCACAAGAGAACATCTCTGCTATACTTACATAAGAAGAATGAGGAAACTAACCTTCACTATCAATATGAGAACCATCATTATTTTGAATGTTGCACCCAACGACACCTTAGCAAAATAAGAATGTTTCAGAAATGAGGGGAATTCGGGCTGCTCATTGACTGATGAGATGATAGCAATTTGTCATTTGAATTATTAGTGTCTTGCTTTTTGTTAGATTGGATTTCTTCTCTATTTAATACATTGCATTATCTGACATTCTGAACAGAATCTTGTTTTGATTCCCTTGTCATGTTACCTCAACATATTAGAGAGAGGGTTATTTCCTCTTTTTTTTTTAAAAGATTTTTTCCCTACCTTGAATAGGAAATGCCTTTCCTGAATTCCTTTGCAGCTTGAAATCTTAACTTCTATTTAAAATAACTATGAGGGAGGATAAGTGGGAGAAGATTAGGAGTGACTTTCATCCCTTTACCCAGGACCAACACAAGGCCTACACACCATTTAGGTCATGTTAAGACAGATGGCCCTCTGCATTGACCCTACAGTGGTCCCACTTAAAATATTTCATTCTGGTTTTAAAGGCATTACAGGTTCCAGATGTAGGCCTCATTTTAAGTATAGGGAATACCACTTGAATTGGTAATATCTCTAAAATCAGAATAGACTTTTCACATGCAGGTGAATAAGATGCACAAAGAGGTTGCTTCTGAAACTCTAGATTAAGACACCCAGTAAGTGAAAATACTGGGAAAAGTCCATCCCTGATATAACTCCTTTGACTTCAGAGGAGTTATAAAAATGATGACTTAAGCCCAAAACAAATGGAACATGTTGTTGTAAACTTAGAAAAAAATATTTGCAAATAGACACCTAGTAAAGTTTGAATTGTATTATCTATTCCATGATTTTAATTTTCAGGAAGACAATCTGCTTTATATCAACATTTAGTAGTCCAAATAGAATTAACTTACATATAAACCTTTTCACTTATAAAAGCCCATTTGATAGCCCAAACACAAACCCAGTAATCAGTAGCTCCTGCTTAACCTTGTGCATTTCTGACAATCATGCCTCTCATGTTGATTAAAAAGATGTGTCCCAGTGAACTCAGATAACAATGTGCTGCTTCTCCCTGTAATTGCCTGCACAGACTGGAGAAAACTGCCATACTAAAGCTATGGTTTTGTTTCATGCAGAACACAGGGCGATTCAAAAGATATAGGACATGGTATAAAGTGTCCATAGGAACATATTCTGCTTCGTCTGTAAGCAGGTGTGCAGTGTGCATGCAGGGGAGGGGGAAACGAGGAGTCTCCTTCCATCCATTTGGATAGCTTTGAGAAAAGCAGAGCACAATTGCAGTCCCTAGTTTGCACAGGAGTACCAGGGCTGCTCTTACTGTATTCCCAGGGGGCGGGAATGGGCAGAGCCATCAGCCACCCCAGCCACTGCAGCAAGTTGGCCATCCAACGCAGAAGTCAAAGGAATTCTAAGTAAGATTGAAATGGTATTATTCATCTCCTCTCCTGAATCCAACTATGTCCAGACCTGATCTGCGTCACGTGTCACCCGACCAGCGAAATTCACACATGCAGCCACACTTAATGTAAGACATCGAGCTGGGCTGCGGCAATGGACAATGTTTATGCCTCATGGCCACAGAGGCTGCTGTGGCACCTGCTGAGCCCATGCAGAGACCAGAGGTGGGGCTAGTACTGACCCTAGTTTCCTCCTCCCAGCAAGGCTACCCACCCCAGAAACTCATGGCCAGTTCCTCTGCCCCCTCAATCCCACCTTCAACTCCACCCTTAGCCACCCAGCCCAGCTGCCCCCATCTACTCCCAGCTCCCAGAAAACTCCCTCTTCCACCACCTATCCCTATTTACCACCATCTTTTCTCCCAGAGTTGCTCACAAACTCAGCTACCCCACAGCTTCCCCTAGCACCTCCAGAAACCCCAGCTAACCCTCTGGATACATTCAAAAATCTAGCTAGCCCCCTGAACACTTTCACAAACTCAGCTGTCCCCATCATCTCTGCCCCCCCGCCTCTGAGTACCCACGTCTTCTCCCTCTGCACCCCAACAATGTTACCAACTTGCACCATTTTATTATAGGTCTTGCAATATTTGTTTTCCCTGAAAACCCCAGCCTCTGGAGAATGACATACCTACACATTTAGCTTCCTTTTGTTAGCTCCCAGCTATCCTCAGCCCCACAAACAGCCCCTAACTACCCCAATCTCCCCCCCACCGACACCCTCACAAACTTACTGGTATTCCCCACTCTAGACATTTTCCACCCCCTTCAGCACTCACCCAGCTACCAAAGCTGCCAAGTCTTGTGCAGCTCTGTGTTCTATCCTTGTGTCATAGGATGTGGGTCTCAATGCAGATGCATTGCATTAAGCACTTTCCCAGGTTCTATCAATCAATTATCCAGATTTAGCCTGTTCAAAGCATGCACCTCCTTCCTAGGGTCTGATCTACTAGGGTCTTTCTACAACGTGTAACTTACTTAATTAGTTGCCCAAGGACACACCACTCTGGGTCCATAGAAGAGTCCTAGTCAGCTCTCATTTTGGTTCAGGAAAAAACCCGTAACCCCATTTCTCAACCTGTGGTTGTGCTTCAAATGGTGACACCATCAAAACAGGAATCCACAGCTCTCCTCCTTTGAGCTGGGTTTTAAGTATCTAGTCCCTCTGCCAACTCTTCCCTCAGCTGGTCCCCCTCTCCACAGTTAATCCTCACATGGCATGGCAGGCAGGCATCTAGCCTGCTATGATGAGGGAGGAGGCATTAATTATGTTGGTTCCCTTCCCCCAGCTTATCCCCCATTGGTTGTGTGAGAGGGGAGCCTTGCCCCATTCTCTGCAAGGTTCCTGGCCCCTGAAGGCACAGTGACAGGATTTCATTTTGGAACTGCTTCTGTCTATCAATATCTCCTAGGTCCTAATATAGATAGTGGGCCTTTCACAATCTTAAAGGTCCATGACACATGACAGGGGTGGGTTGACCAATAGGCACTACTATCCTTAGGGCGGGCAGACTACCCCATCACAGCCTATCAGTGCTTGTGGCTATTGTATTGACCCTAAGATGTAGTATATGTCATATCTGTTTGTTTGCATCTTATTTAATGAACTATTTTGCATTTGATTTGAATAAATTTACACATGGATGTGCACAAATCTTGACATTTTTTCATGGTTTGGGGAAAGTCATTTCCTCACCTAATAAAATTATTTTAGTTCCATGGACTGGTAGATGCATGGTTGAATTCTGATAGCACTCTATGGCATGAACTACCTTTCCTCCCTTTTTGATGTCTTTTCCACATCACCAATGCAGATAACAAAACAAATATATAATGCTGCTCTGCACAGAGGCTGGTCTCTTCAGAAATATTCAGAATTCTGTACTTACAAACTTAGCACAAAATAAGGGTAGGCGAAGCTACACTACGTATGCTTCTCTTAGAGGCAGACTCCATTTTATTTCACAGTACAACACAGCTTGAATTAAGGGCATGGCCCTTCATGAAAGAGCATATGAAACAGTAAGTATATAGCTAACCCTCATCAAAATCACTTTGATACGAGTTACTCAAACAGACAATGGGACAAAGTTAAACTTGGGCATGTAACTTGAACTTTGGCATTTCCTGCTCAACTGTGCAGCCTCAATGTACCCTAAACATATGCAAATAAATCAATCAGTCATGGAATACCTAACTCTAGTGAAAACTATGACAAACATGGGATGGTAACAAGCAAACTATACTTTTGTGTCTTTTTAGAATAATTCAGAAATGTTTCAGAATGTTTATTGAGATTGAAGATAAATTCCAAAAGGAGGGATGAATATGGATGTAACAGTTATTCAAATATGTAATCAACCATTTATCTATCGTGTGAGGAAGATGAGATACAGTGGGGTATGTGTGTATCAAAACTGTGAACTCCATTGATATTAGGAACTCCATTTTGTATTATGTGCTGAACACAGGTTTATACTTGGCTGAGGGTATGCATTCCAAATAGCGGCCCTGCTCAGGAAAGGGGCTTGAGACCTTGTTGAAAGACTGTCATTGAGAAGACATAAGAACCAAAGTATGGAATCAGCAGATTTGATTGTCTCTCGAATGCTAACCCAGCCCCACAGAACAATTTTTTTCCCTACCCCGTGGCCTGCCTGGCAAAAAGTCAGAGTCTGAACTTAAGGAGTAAGGTGTTTCTCTGAGTAAGGGAGAGGGAAGGCAACCATCACCATAGAACTGAAGGACTTGGCCGGAAGGAGAAGGCAGGAGGGATTCTGTTTGGTCTGAAATGCTAATAGATCTTAAAATCACAGAAGGGCTGAGTTCAGTCTAGGGCAGGGGTTCTCAAACTGGGAGTCGGGACCCCTCGGGGGTCATGAGGTTCTTACATGGGGGGTCACGAGCTGTCAGCCTCCAATCCAAACCACGCTTTGCTTCCAGCATTTATAATGGTGTTAAATATATAAAACGTGTTTTTAATTTATAAGGGGGAGGAGGGTCGCACTCAGAGGCTTGCTATGTGAAAGGGGTCACCAGTACAAAAGTTTGAGAACCACTGGTCTAGGGGAAGTCTCAGCACATTTGTTATTTCTTAAACATCTGTAACTCATACTTTTCCAGTAACAGTTCTGTGGTTAAGAAATTCCTTGGGTAAGCCTTTGTTCCCTGCTTTCCTCCCATGTTGTTCATGAATCGGTTAAGTTAGAAGCCCAGACTGTCCGTACCAAAGATGGAGCTCTGGGGTGGCTTAGAAGGTGTAAGGCACTGGTTTCAACTCTAGGGCACTTGCAACATGGCATGCCACAGTCCAAGAAAGGGGTCAGACTAGAGTTCTGAGCCTGGGAGCATGCCTCTCAGACCCAGTGCTAGAAAACAATGACTAGACTCTGCCCAAACCCAGTTAGCTTAGAAACACATGGGACCCAGTGTTTGGGTCCTATTTCAACAGACTGGTGACTGTAGAAGGAGGAATTGGGCCAGGTAGGAAAATAAGTGACCCCTTTTTTCTGAGTAAAAGTTGTTGAGGTAGGAAAGCCTGAAAATTCAATAAGGAATATCTCTTTCAGCAAAGAGGCTAGAGTTGCTTTTCCTCACCACATAATGTAAAAGCAAGTTCAATTATTAATAAAAAAGAAGCAGGTAATAGAACATGAAGTACACAACAATCTGTAGGAAGGAATAACTCATTATACTAATGCTACAGAAAATATACAGAAAAGTACATTAAAAAATAAAGTCAACCAGGTCTTTAGAACGTGAAGGCCTTAGTGGACAGATATGCAAATTTATGGAATGTGTGCAGAATCTTTTCACCTGCTTTGCAGCCAGTGGTATTATTAAAAAGCAAAATTGTTTGCTCCTTCATCTGTTCATCAAACTGCACCAATTTTCATCAAAAATCTTCTACCCTCTTGTAAATTGGCTCTGCAGTTCCTTTTCTGACATGAATTATGCAACAACTTCTGGGATTTTAAAACACTGAATTGCAGAGGCATGGAAGTCATCCAGGTTCTAGGAGTACAGCCTACAGATTGTTGTGAAATATGTATATCGGCAAAATTGTTAGATTATTTTTGTTTTAGTTAGCCTGCCATTTCCTTTGGGGGAAAATAATAATTCTCCAGGTGTGTGTGTGTGTGTGTGTGTGTGTGTGTGTGTGTGTGTGTGTGTGTGTGTGTGTGTGTGTGTGTGTGTGTGTGTGTGTGTGTGTGTGTGTGTGTGTGTGAGGTGAAATATTCACAAAGAATAGGGATCAACAACTCATTGGGTTGGTGAGTCTGAGGGACAAGGTGAATTTAGGAGGGAGCCCTTGTAGAGAGAATAAGTAGTCTTACAATATTGGATGGACACATTATTATTGAAAATTTAAATAAATAAAATTATATTGAAGAGCAAAACACTTGAGGTCGCAGCCAGCCCTCTTCAAGATTCAGCAGGACTGATATATTTCTACTGCATAGCAGACAGAGAATTCAGGGGAGTCCGGTGGCACCTTAAAGACTAACAGATTTATTTGGGCGTAAGCTTTCATGGGTAAAAACCCCACTTCTTCAGATGCATGGAGGGAAAATTACAGATGCAGGCATTATTATACTGACACATGAAGAGAAGGGAGTTACCTTACAAGTGGAGAACCAGTGTCAACCCCCTTCTCTTCATGTGTCAGTATAATAATGCCTGTATCTGTAATTTTCACTCTATGCATCTGAAGGAGTGTTTTTTTTTTACCCACGGAAGTTTATGCCCAAATAAATCTGTTAGTCTTTAAGGTGCCACCAGACTCTTCGTTGTTTTTGTGGATACAGACTAACGCAGCTACCCCCGATACATAGAATTCAGGGAGCTTCTGCATATTGCACACGTGCCTAAGCACCAAAGAGCTGTCAGCACTCTTCCATGAGACTCAGGGGTGGGGCTGCAGATTACAGCTGGATGAATCTCAGAATTTTCAGTTCATGGGAAATTTCAGTTTTCCAAATTTATTATTCTGTCTGAATCTGAACAAAAATATACATATTTTTAAGATTTCCCACAAACTGGAATTTCTAACAAATTTTAATTTTTGAAAAAAAATTGAATTCCAAAATTTTATTTCATGACATCAGTAGTAGCAGGGTATAATATGCACTATTACTACTGACATGTCATATTATGACATTCTATTTTTATTTTTTTCTATTTTTAATATAATTAAGAAAAGCTGTTGCTTAGCAGTGGGTGAAATTTTTGTGACAAATTTTTTCAGAGAAAAAATGCATTTTTTTGGGTCTTGAAACATATTCATTGAGTTTGCATTGAATTCAGCAAAAGATTGCAGTAGAATTTTTTTTTTTAGAAAGACTAATTTTTTATTTTTTTTGCTATTTCAACTCTTTTACTTTAAAAAAAATTGAATCATAAACAGCATTTCAATGTAACATTGGCCAATTTTAAAAAAAGTGAAAAATACCCAAAATGGCTGATTCAAAATGAAAACTCAGAAAAACAAAACAAAACAACAACAACATTTTTTTCAGGTTTTTGATTCAATGAAAGCCTTTGTGAGAAAAAGACTTTGGTTCAAATCAAATAGGAATTCTTTTGCACTTTTTGCTTCAAACTCTCCCCTCCCAGTGAACCAAAAATGTGGTTATTCACTCAGCCCTAATACTGATTAAAACATTTTATCTACTTTTCTAGATCAGACTGTTTCATTACAACAAACAGGAGACAGTAATTGCTTTTGACAGGTTCTGTGCTTCTCTACAGCCTTTGAAGGAAGATTTAAACCTGCTCCCCACAGAACTTCTAGATCACAGCAAGTTTGTTTGGAAAAAGATTTGAACATTAAAGACAAACCTTCTTTCCATCCCCAGAAAGCTTGTCTTCAACCACTGTGCAGTAGGAAGATGCTCACACTCAAACTCCTATCTGTCACATGTCTTAACAGTAACCTCAGGTCTAGGTGACTTGAGAACTAAAGAAAGAAAGCAATTTCTCCACTTTCAAAAAAAGAAAAAAGAGCACACATTTATAGTTTATGAATGTCTTCTACAGATAGCTGGAGGACTAGATTTATCTTTTAAATGAAAATGTTCTGCTCTCCAAAACTGTCTGAATGAAGACTACCAAAAGAGTACCTTTCCTTTTTCAAAATTTTAATTTATACACCCAGGTATGTATCAAGTGACCTTATAATTACTCAGTTTTTCATTTATGGTTCTTAGCTTAGCATTTTTTACACTACAAGTTGTATTTCACTAGTTTTGTAAATACCTTTGTGCAGTGCCACCGCTTTCCTCCTCCTTTGTAATCTTTCTTCTTCATCCTGTGGATTGTATCCATCAGTGTTGGCAACTGTGAAAATCATTCTCCAGATTTTGTTTGCAACTACGGAAAGCAGATGCAATACAATCTATTTCAAACCAGGGGGGAGGGATAGCTCAGTGGTTTGAGCATTGGCTTGCTAAACCCAGGGTTGTGAGTTCAGTCCTTGAGGGGGCCACTTAGGGATCTGGGGCAAAATCAGTATTTGGTCCTGCTACTAGTCAAGGCAGGGGGCTGGATTCAATGACCTTTCAGGGTCCCTTCCAGCTCTATGAGATAGGTATATCTCCATATGGGGGAAAAAAACAAAAACAAAAAAAGAAGTTGTCTCATTTCAGTGCTGCCATTCCAGTGCTCTGTGATTCCCAAACATCAATTGGTTAGTTAGCTGTCTTCACTTCTGTATGTTCCATTCCTTACATTTGACACTTGAGTGATCTTGGAGATCATCCACACCAACCCTGTGTTCTGTTCTCTTCCCAGTTTCCTAATGGCAGCATTCATTCTAGCTAGTCTCCTTTCACCCATATTGTAGTTCCCATGTTGCCTACAGTATGGGGAAATTACCCTATTTTTTCAGGATATCCTTTGCCCAGTTGTCACTTGTCTCTCCTTTGCATCTAAGAGTTGTCATGTTAACTTGTTCTCTTCACTTGTGTAATGGTTGGCTTAAGAATAATTTTATATTTCTTCATGTTAAAAGCTATCTATTTAAGGCCTGGTCTACACTACCCGCCTGAATCGGCGGGTAGAAATCGACCTCTCGGGGATCGATTTATCGCATCCCGTCAGGACGCGACAATCGATCCCCGAATCGACGCTCTTACTCCACCAGCGAAGGTGGGAGTAAGAGCCGTCAACGGGAAGCCGCGGAGGTCGATTTTGCCGCCGTCCTCACAGCGGGGTAAGTCGGCTGCGATATGTCGAATTCAGCTACGCTATTCGCGTAGCTGAATTTGCGTATCTTAAATCGACCCCCCCCCCTGTAGTGTAGATGTAGCCTCAGCAATTGCTTCCTTAATATCATTTTAAATTAGTTAAGCAAAATGTACTAATAGCACTTTTCCAGTGTGATTTTAATATAAAAGGTAGTTAATTTAATTCCCAAATCTTTTCACAGTTTTTAACTTTAGATACTTTGACTTTCACACGTGTTTTGAAAAGTTTACATTTTTATACAAAAAACACTTCCAGAGATGTTGGATGAAATCATAACAGAAAAAAATCTGGATTAGCAGAATCTATATGTGCCTGCCTGACATATTTATTGTTGCCTGGAGCTTTACATCTTACAAAATTCCCAGAGTCCCAGCTGCAAATTAGCTTCCTGATCATAATCCCTTGTTTATACTCCATCATGGAGTATGATGTTAAATACTAAATTCAGTAACACTAGCAGCTGCTTAAATTCACATCTAACATAAAAAGAAAATTCACACTCCTAAATTGTTTTGAATTTAACTTTCCAGATGGAGAGAGTCAGAGAGGGCAGATAATTCCCTTTTTTTCTAATCTAGAGCATTTTAACAAGTAAGGAAATAAATAAGAGAAACCTTGTAACTAGAGATTGTATGACATAGATATCATTAGTGCTATTTTAGTAGATATTTTAACAAGATGCTTAGCATTTTATTCTTAATCACTGCTGGAACATTAAAAAAATATGGACATATTTCCCTATCCTTCCCAATGTAAACAAACATTCATTGCTTGGAAGGACTAAAGTCCACAGCTTTATTAAGAGAACAAGTAAAGAACAAGAAGTAATCAAAATCATAAGACTAATTTATACAAAATATTGCTTGCCAGGGAGCAGACCACTTTAACTGGCAAATAATGTGAATTAATGTGAATGAATATCCTCTGCAGGCTAGAAAATACCTTGAACTCTGTTTATGTTTAATGTACATGGAGATATCCCTGGAGATTCAAATACTACACACCCCATCTGTAGTCACTGATCAGTACTCTGTGCCTTGTTCATGAAAAATTCAGCCCTGGAAGTTTTCCAGTCTGTCATCCTAAATTGCAGTAATTTCCCTAAAGTACTTAAGAGAGGAATAATCAGCATTTTGACTCTGATTTAGCAAGATACTTTACTCATGTGCTTAGTGTTAGGCACATGCTTAAGTATTTTGCTGAATTGGGGCCTATGTCTTCTGCCCCCTAGAGGAATACCCAGCCATGATATGAAGCATGTTCTATTAGAGGAATGCACATGATCTCCAACACTGATTCCAATAGTCTTCTCATCCTGACTACAATCTTTTGGAAATCACACAGAACATCTTCTAGTCTTAGCATAAACGATACAAAAATTGGAAGGGAGAAGAAGAGATTTGAAGAGAGGTGGGGAGGAAGAGGAACAATAAACATATCATGAATGTAGGTGTTTCCATCTACTTCATGTACTAATTTGTTCCCTGTTTCACTACCCTTTTTCATGGGTTTGTACTTATTCAGGTAATCCCCCCAAACCAGCTTTCTGCACTTTACCAACTGCCCATGACAGCTATTTAAAATGAACAAAGCAATGTGCAAGAGAAGGCAAGCTGACATGCTAATATGCTTCTCTGCAAAGGAAGAGGACAATGGGAAATGAAGCCTGCTCAACCCTCACAAGAATGTACCCTTTGTTCAAAATAAAACTCCCTTTTATTCTTTATTTATACCCAATTTAGTCACCAATATTTGTTAAGTTGGGGCAGGTTCTGCCTGCCCATCCCTTCCCCCCAAAGATAAGGCTGCTTTCTGCCACTCTGATTTTAAAGCTGCTCTAACCAGCTACACAGGGATTCTCCTAGAACAGGGGAGTGCCCCAGATGCCTAGAGCTGACATACCAAGTCCTACACCACACTTAACCCCAAAGCAAAGGACCTGGCTGGGGGAAAGGAGATGTAGCTGGAGAACTGCTGTGCTCTGGAGAGCCCTGAGAGCTGGAATGGCTCTCTAAAGGTCCTTGCTGCTTAGAGAAGCCCTTTTAAGACTGGATTGGGGTTTAGCAGTCTGAGGATCCAAGGGCTGCCAAAATGGAATTATGTCAATCCCTTTCCCAAACTATGCCAGAGGCAAAAAGGATGGGGGTGAGGATCTGGCACCGATTATTACAGGTACATGTAGATTACTGATCAGGCACTGTCACTTCCCATACTATTACCCTTTTCTGATGATAAACAGAGGACATCAGTGTCCACCACTGTCCATATGGCAACTTTCATGAGCATTACATTTAATTAATTATTTTTTTTAAAGTTGGTGAAGAAATAAAGCCATCATCTACACAATGCCTTACCAGTCTTTAAGAGGAAACTGTCCGATTGAATCATAGGGCGTGTCTACATAGCTCTGCAGTTTAGATTATAACGGTGTGTGTTTTAGTGCACACTAGCATGCTATGCTGTAACTGCCCTATGTGGACACTGCTGGCACAACTTAAAAGGTACCTAGTTCATGTTAACATAGTGCTGTTTGAAAGAGGACTATGTTAATGCGAAGTAGGTACCTTTTAGTTCATGGGTCTACATGGGACAATTAGAGCGCAACAATTTGGTGCACTCTGCAATTCACACCCCTGTAGTCTGCACTGGACCACAGTGCAGACATAGCCTATAGTTAAATTTTGCAAAACTAATGAGAAGCTGTAAAATAAGAAAAATAACTTTTGATGGTTAAATCTCCTAACCAGCTATCAGTGCAATTTTGCCACTGAAAGAAAATGGTAGGAAACAAAAAGGCTGAAGGAGAAGATGATTATATGCCATTTCTACTAGTCTGGAGAAGTGATCAATATGCAGGAAAGCTGCACTCCCCTATAAAATGTATCCACATTTAAGAAAGATTTATTTTTAGTTGTAATTACATATTGCAAAAATGTACTATGATCAATGTAGAAAAATGTATCAGTCACTGGGCTGCCTGAAAAATGTAGTTACATTAACAACTTTCTGTCCTTTGCATTGATATATTATTTCCTCTTCCATTTATTAAGTTTCTGGAGGAGGTCCAATATGCTTTTGCTTTATGATATTCCTTTTTCTATGTGAACACTGACATACTACTTAGACAAGATTATTCGGTTCTTGGAAGAGAGCATTCTCCGGTTGTGTCTTCACTGACACAAAGGTGGTTTTGTTTGTTTGGGACAAAAAAGATTTTGAAATGTCAGAATTTCCTGCTGGACAGAAATTCTGAAGTAGATCAGGGAAAACAGACTTTAGTCCAGTTTTGCTGTCAGTGCTCAAGTCGGCGTGTTTCAGTGGAATCCCCGCTGACCCAGTGGCAGAGCCCTCCACCAGTGACAGGGCCCTGGGCTGGGACCCGGTGAAGTAGGGTGGGCTTGGGGCCCTCTACCCCCAGCTGCCAACATCACCCCTGGGGTGGCATCCTCCCCACCTTAGGCCGAATGGCCTGTTTGCGGCTCAACCCTGGCCTGAGGGCCCAACCCCCCTAGACTGTTTGTTGCTCCACCTGCCTGAGGGCCAGAGCCCCCCTAACCTAACCAGATCATAGCCCTTGATTCGCTAATTCCTCCTGTGACTGGGCCAACCCCACAGTGATATAGTGAGGTGGAGTGGCCTCCCTCCGAGCCTGAGGGAGAGGGACAACCACTAACCCACTACACTGAGGGAGCTTAAAAGGGAAAAAAAAAACACATACAAGAAATGTAACTAAAATATAGGGCTAGATTCAGCCTTGGGTTAGGCTGATTTCCATGATGCAAGGTCCTGTGTGCCAGTGAAACTCTGTTTGGAGAAAGGTTGCAGCTACAAACAATGGTTCAAATACCCCTCCACTGGGCATCTGTTATTAACCAACAAACCCCCAAAGGCAAGCAGCACTGGTCAGGGATGTGCTGAATCAGTTATTTCCTAGGACAGCATTTGCTGAAAGTTCTTAGAGGAAAACCCGACTGCAATTTAAAGCTGCCATTAGTAACACTTGGGCAGCATCACCACTATCTACCTTCCATAGTGTGAATCCCCCAGGATGCAGGGAAGTACTAACTGTGTTTTAATTTAACCCAAGGACATTGGCTGAGGCCTGGTCTACACTAGGAATTTACAATTATAAATGTATAATTATGTCTCTCAGGGGTGTGGATATTTCAACCCCCTGAGAGACATAGCTATTCCAATCTAACCCCTGGTGTAGTCAGCTGTGCAACGTTTTAAGTGTAGGCATACCCTGAGAGGGCAGAGTAAGAGGAAGGAAGGCAGAGGGATGTTAACATGGTTTTGCAACAGGGACAAATGGTAAGATGGACAAAAGGAAGGAATAGGATTTAAAAGAATGCTGACCTAACAAGACAAATGACTAATATCACTTTGCTTTAATATTGCTTCTCTGTCACCAAACGTTTATCTTTGTGGGGGTCCTTTTGGTCTATTACAGCCTGATCCTGAAGTTGCACACCTGATCCTGCATTGCAGGGTAAAGTGCAAGTCCATCTGTATGGATGCACAAGATCGACACCTCAGATTGTAAACTCTTCAGAACATAGATTGTATCTTTACACATATTTGCAAAGTACCTAGCACATTTCAGGCACTGAATAAAATTAAAATAAGGTAACTGATTTTCCTATGTTTCTTGATTCCCATAATATGTCTACCAAAATAACTTACTGAATATGCACTAGTTTTTTTTTTACCATAGTCTGTATCTAACATCTGATTCTTAAATACTCTCTTTGAAGCATACTTACATAAGACAATAGACTCTTTTTTGAACCATTGTAGACTGCAGTGTAAAATACTTGAGTTTTTAGAAAAAAAAACTTAATATGCATCTCCCTCCAAGTCCCAACGCCACCCCAAAAACACCACTTCTTAGAGATCAATAACATTCTTTAAGTTTTCAAATACGTATTCAAATATGCAGGTCAAGGATCTGTATTATGATCTAAACACCTTCCTGGATTACTTTCTTGTTATGTCACAAGTGTATATTGTGGTGAGGTGGGAAAAGAAGGCATAGACTGCATCAGCAGTGTGCTTAGACACATGTAACTTGGAGCACTCAAGGAATTCTATTGAAATCATCACATGCTATGGTTGCAATCAGTGGGGATGCCTGACCTGAAGCCCCATCCACAGGAGAGTGGGGTAGATGACAGGACATTCTCCATTAGGACCTCAGACCTTTAGAACTCACTTTTCCCCCAGGTTCATAACATCCTGAGTTTGTTAGCCTTCAGAGCACACTGCAAGGCCCATTTTATCTCCCTTGCCCAGGAAGGAATGAGTGATGGGTGGGGCTGATAGTGATAATGTGGGCAATGGGGCATGTGTATGTGTGTGTGAGAGAGAAAGGGAATATTTTTATGATCTTGATGGTTTATTTTGATTGGATATTGGGGAAAATGATGGGTCTGGTTTGTTATTGATTTTTTTTATTATTGTCATTGGCACCTAGAGCATTAAAAGATAATTCTTATTAGCTGATGAAAACCAATAAGAGAGCACTTCAATCTCCCTGGACACTCAATAACAGACTTAAAAGTGGCCATTCTTCAACAAAAAACCTTCAAAAACAGACTTCAACGAAAAACTGCCAAGCTGGAATTAATTTGCAAACTTGACACCATCAAATTAGGCCTGAATAAAGACTGGGAGTGGCTGGGTCACTACAAAAAGTAATTTTCCCTCTGTTGATACTCACACCTTCTTGTCAACTGTTAGGAATGGGGCACATCCACCCTGATTGAATTGGCCTCATTAGCACTACAAAAAGTAATTTTCCCTCTGTTGATATTCACCCCTTCTTGTCAATTTTGGGGAATGGGCCACATCCACCTTGATTGAATTGGCCTCATTAGCACTGACCCCCCACTTGGTAAGGCAACTCCCATCTTTTCATGTGCTGTATATTTATACCTGCTACTGTATTTTCCACTCCATGCATCTGATGAAGTGGGTTATAGCCCACGAAACCTTATGCCCAAATAAATTTGTTAGTCTCTAAGGTGCCTCAAGGACTCCTCATTGTTTTTGCTAAATAAATAAAGTACGTAACAAATTAAAGTTATGCACGTGCTTAAGTACCTTGCTGAATGGGGCCTTCAAAATGCAGAGGATTTTACAGATAAGAAATCTGTTTGCATGTACAGTCTCAGGATCAAGAAAATTAATGTTTTTTCACCATTTTAAATTAGTGCATAAAGACCGAAAACTTTCTACAGCCTTTTATTCTCACAACCAAATGATTATAACGGAACAAAAGATATTAATGTGCCTTATTTAAAATGTATATAAAACATTCAAAAATAAAACTATTTTAGTTGTTTCAAGCACTGTATTCATGTCTACATTAGCACTTATGTCAGCAAAACTTTTGTTGCTCACGGGGTGTGTAAAAACACCCCCCAGAGGAACATAAGTTTTGCCAGCATAAAGGCTCGTGTGCACAGTGCTATGTTGGTGGGAGATGGTCTCCCGCTAATATAGCTACTGCCCCTTGTTTAGCTGGTTTTATTATGTTGAGGGGAGAGCGCTCTCCCATCAGCATAACACGGCCACACAAGCGCTCTTACAGCAGCACAGCTGTATCGGCACATCTGTGCCGCTGTAAGCTTGTAAGTGTAGACGTGGCCTTAGAAAGAGTACTTGTGGGTAATTCACAGAATCCTTTAAAACGCCAGTTATATTTTGTGTCCTGCATTCATTAACTAATTGATTAAAATTTTGCTTTCATTCAAGCTTCTTTACATGAACAAATTCATTCAGATACTCCAGTTTGATTTCCTACAATGCAAGCAAGAATCTCCATGTAATGTACAAACTCTTTGAAGTCCATTCATCATGGGCATACAGTAGTTTACAAAGAGTTAAGCATCATAATATGCCTCAAACATTTTACAGATAAGGTAAAATAAGGCAGTGAGGTTAAGTGACTTGCCCTGACAAAAGGTCACATAAGAAAGGCAATGGCAGTTGTGACCAGAACCCTGAGATAGAACCATTCAGAAAATTTAATGGAAAAACCCACAAACACCAGATAAGACAAAAAAACTTTTTAAAATGTATACATTCTAATCATCTCTATTCATATAAGACTTAGAATCTACTATGGACAACAAGATTTCAACATCTTAGCCAGGAGTATTGGCTTAGTTATTGTAAATTAAGAGCAATTAACATGCAGATTGGAGAAGCAGGAAGGAAAGATTAAATGTTCACTTCATTTTACTTGTTTTTAAGTATTCAGGGGAAAATGTTGAGTGCACCTGCAGCATCTAATTTGTTTTTTACCTTGTCTCCATAATCTTAATAAATAAACTTTAGGAGTACAGGCAGTTTTCATCTGAAAAAGACAGCAGGTTTATTGATTACAGGAAACAAGAAAAATGCAGTTATGAGGCTTAGGCAAATAAGAATAGCTTTGAAATACTATAAGTGCTGTAAACCTGATACAAATCAATCACTAGGGTTAATAGGGCAGGTAGCTGAGCTTCTCCTCTAAAGCAGGGGGTGTCTGGGGCAGGAATCTATAGATAACACATACTTATTCAAGATAAATCAGTTAAGTCAAATCTATAGGTGTATCCCAACGAATCACCTCATTAATCCTCCTCAATGCTTTTAGGCCAGGCCTGTGGCTACTGATGTGATGAGGAAAGGAATCAGTTATGTTTGGGGACAGAGCAGTAAAATAATTGTTTTTCAGAAATGCTAATGCCAGCTTGGCTTGTTACAATTTTCAGCCTAAGGCTGAGTGATAAAGTGACTGTCATGCAAAGGGTGCATCCACTACTGCAGTGACCATTGTAGCTGCTGCAGAAAGAACTTCCTTCCAGCACCCCCAGGAGGTCATGAAGGGCTTGCCATGTCTTCCTCACAATTGCACACCCCCTTTCACCTCCCCTTTCTGGCTTTCATCAGCACAGGACAAGGTGATATAGAAGTTGAAGTTGCTAATGCAGAGTGAGAATTTCACACTAGCTGCAACCCCCTTCTCTCTTTGTCAAGGGCTGCCTGCCCAGCTTAGACTTTCAAGAGCCAAAACTGGGAGCGACTCTGATGCTATGCTCCCATCCCCTGATTTTCAGTATCATCCAGGCAACAGCTACTTCTCCTTTACCATATCAGGCCACCTGCTAGGAACCCCCATTCAGTTCCCCTCTCTGGGTAGGGTAGGATTGCTCCTCTAGCCAACCTCTCCCAAACATACAGAAGCTCCTTCTGTGTGGGAACCTGACCACCTTAAAAATTAAAGGGAACCATTTTCCATCTAACATACCCAGCCGTCTAGCAGGTGATCAACTCCCCATCCAACCAACCACGGCCACCAGCCTCTCACCACTGTTACTGCTATGGGGAAACAACTGCCAGGTGGGGGCACTTCTAAAGGAACTTCCAACACACAAGAAATAATTCATGAACAGCCCAAGGTCTGAGAATTATTACTCTAAAGATCTGATTCATAATTGTGATACATTTGAAGAAATCCAATAACCAAAATGGGATTCGGGGTTGCAGGGTTGGCAGTCACAGACACAAACAAATAGCTTGATGAGCTGCAGTACCGACAGACATGTAACTGGCTAACCAAAAAGACTACTGGGCAACATACCCTGTACTAGCAAATTAATTGATGAGGACCAGGAGCCAAAAACTTTCCCAGCACACAACCAACTGCTGGTATTACACTTCAGGAACTTCTGGTATCAATGGCGTTAAATGCAAAGTAGGAAAGTGGTGCTGACTATCCACTCTTTGACTTTTAATATGATGTGCTAGTCTCTTTCAAAAACAAATAAATAAGCAATGGGACATAGCATACAATGGGGAAATGATATAATTACACCTCTAGGGCATTTATTAAGCCTAAAATGTAATGAAGTGTGTCTGATCCTTGGGGGGTGGGGAGGGGTGATTTAATATGTATCACATAGTATCTTACCCCCTTGGAGTTGTCTTATTTCTAATAAAAGAAGTTTTTATTGTTGGAAATAAATATTGTTGAGGGGAAGAAAGGAGACAGGCAATTTAGAGAACTGCACAATTATTTCAGATGAACTACAGTATGTGATTATTGAATGTTAACTCACAATTAGATAATCTATGATGTACCAACAACTCAGAATTCTTCCAGAATCTTAAGTATTCTTAGTCATTATAGAAGCAAACTTGCTTCTTTTAGTTGAACTAGCAGCATCATATTCACTTTTAAGGAAACAGCCACAGGAAAAGTGTCAACATTGCACCCATCAGTCTGTATTGACCGTCTTTACATGATTATCTCAGGCTCCATACCACTGAGGAGATTGTAGAAGATTGTAGAAGTCCTTGAATCCTACAGATCCATCTGTTATCAGACTGTATTGGCAGGGATAGTTCAGTGGTTTGAGCATTGGCCTGCTAAACCCAGGGTTGTGAGTTCAATCCTTAAGGGGACCATCTGGGGTAAAATCAGTACTTGGTCCTGCTAGTGAAGGTGGGGGCTAAACTCAATGACCTTTCAGGGTCCCTTCCAGTTCTAGGAGATAGGATATCTCCATATATTATTATTAACTTTAGGCTACAACTGAGAAAAAAAATCTAACTATAAACAAATATATCTGCTTCCCTGAAAGTGAACTCCACAGGGCCCTGATTCCTGATAACATCTTTTTATCTTGCTTGCAGTGTATAGATTTATCTTCTATATATAGTCTCAAAGATATAAATGAACAGAAGAAAGCATTTCTGTTTTCTCTGATGGGCCAGTAGCTTTTCTGTTCTGGTCAGTTCTATTCACCCTATTCCCATCACACACAACCGTCATATTTTGAAATAGCTGTATTAATTATTATTTCTTACATATTTCAATCCACATGCATGGTGCCTCACATGCACAAGGTAAGGCACGGCTACTGCCCAACCAAGAGCTTGAATCTAATGTTGATATACAAATTACTCACATTTAAAAGAAGAAGCACAGGAAAAAGAGCCAACAGCCAAGCTCCTGTAACGTAAGGCAATGTGAAAGAAGTGTGCTTTAAAGAGTGAGTAGTAGGGGGACAGGGACAATGGTCAGTCCATCAGATGAGGGAGACTGTTTCAAGATTAGGAGATTGTGCCTTCTTTCACACTGTGTCAATAGTGTGAGAAGTGTGAGAAGAAAAAAAAGGAGTTGGGAGACATAACTGTCAGCCTCGTGCTGAAGGCACTATTAACTAATGGCCTCATGAACATAATACATGTTGAACAAGAAGGACAACAAGATGGAACCCTATGTTACTCCACACAAGGGAGTCGTTGAGCTAGATGTATGATCACCAAACATAATTATGTTATAGGCCTTTCAGATACAAAGGAAATAAAGGAATGGAGCTTTTGAAGAGGGGCTCAATCCACAAAAAATATGGCAGCAAAACCTCACAATCAATGGTACTGAAGGCAGGTGACAGTTACAAAAACAACAAAAATACAACACTTGGGATGAAGTCCTAGCCTAGCCTGATTAAGTCAATGACAAAATTCCCATTTACTTTAATAGTGCCATGGTTTCACTTTTGATCTTCATCCATTACCAGGATGAAATCCTTGAGGAACAACAGTTTCAGTATCTGATGCAGACATGGAGCCATACTGATTGGAGAAAATGAAATCTGAAGACTCCAGATAATGTGAGTTGCTTTGCCACACCTTCCTTGTCTTTCCTCAAACACGAAGGTTCAAATAGGCCAATCATTGG
Source organism: Emys orbicularis (assembly GCF_028017835.1). NCBI lineage: Eukaryota > Metazoa > Chordata > Testudines > Emydidae > Emys > Emys orbicularis. Next base: position 63,459,769 of record NC_088688.1, on the reverse strand, counting down.
CAGATTGTTCCCATCAAGAGTTAAGACTAAATTCTCTGCTGATGTAACTTCGCAGAAGTCAGTGGAATTGTGTCAGCAGAAAATTTTGTTTGTGGTCTCGAGGACTGAACTGGGGTATCCTATGAAGCATGGTTGGTAAACTGGCACTGGTGCTAGGAGCAGAATTATACTATTCTACATACTTAGACCACTGTTTGCAATAAATTATCTTTTTTTAAAAATAAGTAAGTTGTTTTCAAATATGGGAACTCACCATGCTAATTTTCCACATTTCACGCCTCAGCAGTTTTTTCCCCCTACAGGTCAGCCTAATTTTTCTGTATAAAGGTAAATTTACTGAGGGGAGAGCTATTTTCCCCCCACTCTCAGTGAAATCAAAACAGACTGAAAGGATTGTGCTCATACTTCCACAAAAATTATGCATATGAGAAAGCAGGGCTTTATAGTGCAAACTATTTGGAAACCATGTATACAGGATGTAGCTTAGCACCTGTATATGTGCCATATGAAATAGTAACTTCCTCCTAATTACTGCATTTTCTGTACTATTTTATAGTACAATTCAGTATATTGTTTGACTTTATAACATCATAAGTACTTGTACAACGAACTCCCCTTTCTTGTGTTGCTAAAATAGTCTACAGAAAGTGTCCATCTAACATGTATTCACTCTAAACGTTTCTGTTCATGAGCTTTTCATGCTATGCATGTTACTAACTGATATAAATCATTCTGGATTTAATCCTTATTCAATGCACTATGGGTCACTTCTGTAGTTGTTACTCAGATAATATTTCCAATGTCTTCAATGGAAGTTTTAAACTGACTAGGGGGAGAGAGAGAGATTGCTAGGCCAGCCATATGTTATTTGCTACCGTTCACCAAGTTCGGTGATGGCCACATGTATACACACACACACACACACACACACACACACACACACACACACACACACACACACACACACACTATTTTACTAGTTCATTCCTCTAATTCATTTATTTATTGAATGTTAGAAGATAGATATTTTGGGTGAATTTTAGTTAAGGTTTCTTTTTGCAGTGACTTTTCTCATCAGCCTTTAGCTTTATTTAATAGAAAGGAAATTTGCAAAGAATGAATAAGACTTGATTTAGAAATTGAGCCTTACATTAATCCATAAAACTTGGCTAGATTTCTGCCAGTTCTAGTTCTTTTTATAGGGTCAAAGGGAAAACTAGCGACTGAAGGAATATCTTGATGTAGAGAAATCAAGATTTATTTCTGTAACAATAGTAATCTAGGTTAATGTGTTCTAAAAGCTTTAACCCCAAGAAAACACTAGTATTTTCTGATGTGACCACAGAATGAATACTTAGAAAAATGAATACGTACTCTAGGCAAATTAATCAATAGCATAAGTAGGTACAACTCCAAGGATGTCAAAGAAGTTTGCGCCCACTTACACAAGTAATGAAATTGGCTCATCCTGCAAGGGATAAATACTCATTTGATATAAACCAGGTTTATCTTTGTCCTCAGGTTGTAACAAAGTTATTCTTTTACTTTGATAGTGCTTAGGTTACTGCCTTCAATAAGATTTGTTATATTCCTCTCCCAAATCAGTAGAAGATTTCTCTCTGGAACAGATAGCCAGGCCTATGTATTGCATTCTGCTTGCTCAGACAGGGACATAAACAGCTTTCAAGGAGAGGTATGTGAGACTTAGACCTCCAGTTGGATATTTATTGATAATTTTTTAGTGGTGGAAAATACTAGTTAGTGAAATTTGCATTATATACATGTAGGCGATGTTACCTTATACTCTATACATATACACCATGAAGATGAATTGAACCAAATGAACTGTCTTGCCTTTGTTCTCAGGCAGAATAAGCTTTCCCAATAGGCCTAAAAAATATCTGGATGACAAGTAAATTACATGTTTAATATTAAAAAAAAAAGATTTAGGACAACTTTCTTTTCTGAGTACTTCACTAATAGTAAAAACAACGAGGAGTCCTTGTGTCACCTTAGAGACTAAAAAATTTATTTAGGCATAAGCTTTTGTGGGCTAGAACCCACTTCATCATATGCATGGAGTGGAAAATACAGGAGCAGGTATAAATACATGAAAAGATGGGCGTTGCTTTACCAAGTGTGAGGTCAGTCTAACGAGACAATTCAATTAACAGTAGGATACCAAGGGAGGAAAAATAACTTTTGTAGTGGTAATGAGAGTGACCCATTGAGAGGGAGCCATGATCGGCTGAACCTGTGGATGCGGCAGGTAAACAAACTGGCCCGGCCCGCCAGGGGGCTTACCCTGGCGAGCTGCATGCCAAAGGTTGCCAATCCCTGACCTACAGGATCTCTATCAAGCGTTCTTAAAAGTACAATACCTGGTGAAGTGAAGAATCAGATTAACAGAGCCAGAAGGGTACCCAGAAGTCACTAACTACAAGACAAGCACAACAAAGTAAGTAACAGAACGCCACTAGCCGTCACCTACAGCCCCCAACTAAAAGCTCTCCAGTGCATCATCAAGGATCTACAACCTATCCTGAAGGACGATCCCTCACTCTCACAGACCTTGGGAGACAGGCCAGTCCTCACTTACAGACAGCCCCTGAACCTGAAACAAATACTCACCAGCAACTATACACCACACAACAAAAACACCAACCCAGGAACCAAACCCTGCAACAAATCCCAGTGCCAACTCTGTCCACATATCTATTCCAGGGACACCATCGTAGAACCTAACCATGTCAGCCACACCATCAGGGGCTCATTCACCTGCACATCTACCAACGCGATATATGCCATCATGTGCCCGCAATGTTCCTCTGCCATGTACATTGGCCAAACCGGACATTCTCTACTCAAAAGAATAAATGGACACAAATATGACATCAGGAATTATAACATTCAAAAACCAGTCGGAGAACACTTCAATCTTTCTGGTCACTCAATAACAGACCTAAAAGTGGCAATTCTTCAACAAAAAAACTTCAAAAACAGACTCCAACGTGAAACTGCAGAAGTGGAATTAATTTGCAAACGTGACACCATCAAATTGGGCCTTAATAAAGACTTGGAATGGTTGGGTCATTACAAAACCTAAACCTAATTTCCCCCATACTAATTTCCCCCTACCGTTACTCACACCTTCTTGTCAACTGTTTGAAATGGGCCACTCTCATTACCACTACACAAGTTATTTTTCCTCCCTTGGTATCTTGCTGTTAATTGAATTGTCTCGTTAGACTGACCTCACACTTGGTAAGGCAACTCTCATCTTTTCATGTATTTATACCAGTTCCTGTATTTTCCACTGCATGCATTTGATGAAGCGGGTTCTAGCCCACGAAAACTTGTGCCCAAATAAATTTGTTAGTCTCTAAGGTGCCACAAGGACTCCTCGTTGTTTTTGCTGATACAGATTAACATGGCTACCACTCTGAAACTTGTCACTAATAGTAATTTATAAACTGAATTCATTTGTTAATTCAAATTACATGTCAGACAATGCAAAATAAGAACTCATAAATCTGTAACAATGTGATCACAAATTATGTCCTGCCTGCTAAATTAGTTGAGGTACAATGTGAAAATGTTGACTGCTGACTATTCTATTACTGTTGTTTAACCAGGCCTGCTCTTTAACTGAAATGTCAGTTGTAGTTAATTATGTTAAAACACCCACAGGCTTTCTGTCTCTAGTTTAAGCACTTACATGGCCCCTATTACCCGAGCATCTGAGTGACTCACAGTCTTTAATGTATTTCGCCTCAGAACCAACCCCCCCCCCCCATACACACAACACACTTGTGAGGTAAGGAAATGCTATTATCCTTATTTTACAGATGGGAAACTAAGACACAGAGAGGCTAAGTGGGGCTAAGATCACACAGGAAGTTTGTGGCAGAGCAGGGACTTGAGCCTGGATCTCCCAAGTCTAGGCTAGTGACCTATCCACTTGGCCATTTTTCCTTTCTGGTCTGCTGAGTGCCTATACATTAAAATGTATTTGATTACATATTGGGAGGGAGAAGGAGAGATAAGATTTTGACATTTATGTTTTTCAGAAGAATCAATCACACCTGTCAATCCATTTGCTTCTGTGAGCATCTAATCCAAAACCCTTTGAAGTCACTGGGACAACTCCCATTGACACCAATGGGCTTTGCAACAGGCCCTGGAGAAATTTGGTTCTGATCTTTTAAACCTTTTCTCACATGACTAGTCCTCCCTTATGTGACTAAACCTACTGGTTGAAAACCTGGACCCATTGATGTCAGTGCCAAATCTCCTACTGACTTCAGTGGGAACAGGATTTCACCCAATGACTTTATTTGGGCTACAAAAGTAAACATTGCTGACACAGATAAAGGTTTGCTTAAATATTTGCAGAATTGGGCCGTAAAGCAGGTGTTAGGTACCAACTGTAAAATCAGTCAATATGTGTACTTAATCTAACAGAAGAAGAAAAAGCTAATATTTGTATTGTAAATGTTTAATTGCAATGAAGCAAAGAAATAACATGGCATAAGGTGTTGGAGATCTTATTAATAAGCCTCCTATGACAGGAGTGGATTTATTGCTGTTTCAATGACAAACACCTTTTCACGGTGGGTAGAGTCCATAGATTACAATTGTTTAATTTAATTCAGTAGTCAGAACATAAGATGAGGGCCTTCTGGATTTATAAAATGACCTAAATAAATAAAGCTCAGATCCAGTAAATACTTAAACATATATATAAGTTTGTATGAGTAGCCCTAGTAGAATGAACTACTTACCAGTGTAAAATTACTAATGCACATATATGTTTTCTGGAGGGCATCTTTAGTTTTGGGAAAATATTGATACACTAAGATGAAGCAGCTGCAGAAGTGTTTCTATATATTTTAAAATATTGTGAATAAAACATTTCATTTTAGCTCTACCCATAAATGTTATGCTTCTAACTCCTAGAGAATGGAGTATTCTTAAGAGAGTATGTTTAAAACAAAATTTGCACATCATCAAATCAGTGAACTAACTTTAGAGCTGACTTCCACAGGATTTTTTAAAAATTTGTACAAGTGCACTTTTGCCCCTTATTTCTCTCTTACGAGATTATTTTTTAGGGTTTTTCTTCATGTTTTTTTAATTTCAGAAATATCAAGAATGTCATGTCTGGTCTTCCCTAATTTTTCTGGCAGATTTCTTGGGGGTCCCAGAGTATGTTTTTGCTTTTGTGAAATCTCCCATGTTGATTGAAGGGATGCAAATGCTGAATTCTTAATAAAGACATCATTTTTTCAAAAATATTCATTAGACATTTGAGTTGAAAGTGTGTAGACAATGAGCTTTAAAAATTAGGGCGGTCAAGAGATTAAAAAAAATAATCGTGATTAATCACACGACTAAAAAAAATTAATCGTGATCAATCGCACTGTTAAACAATAATATAATACCATTTATTTAAATATTTTTGGATGTTTTCTACATTTTCAAATATATTGATTTCAATTACAACACAGAATACAAAGTGTACAGTGCTCACTTTATATTTATTTTTGATTCCAAATATTTGCTCTGTAAAAAACAAAAGAAATAGTATATTTCAATTCACCTAATACAAATACTGTAGTGCAATCGCTTAATCATGAAATTTGAACTTACAAATTTGTTCAAATTATGTACAAAAAATAACTGCATTCAAAAACAAAACAATGTAAAACTTTAGAGCCTACAAGTCCACTCAGTCCTACTTCTTGTTCAGCCAATCACTTAGACAAAGAAGTTTGGTTACAATTTGCAGGATATAATGCCACCCATGTCTTCTTTACAATGTCACCTGAAAGTGAGAACAGGCATTTGCATGGCATTGTTGTAGCTGGCATCGCAAGATATTTACGTGCCAGATGCACTAAAGATTCATATGTCCCTTCATGCTTCAACCACCACTCCAGAAGACATGCATCCATGCTAATGACGGGTTCAGTTCGATAATGATCCAAAGCAGAGCAGGCCGACACATGTTCATTTTCATCATCTGAGTCAGATGCCACCAGCAGAAGGTTGATTTTCTTTTTCAGTGGTTTGGGTTCTGTAGTTTCCACATTGGAGTGTTGCTCGTTTAAGACATCTGGAAGCATTCTCCATACCTCGGCCCTCTCAGATTTTGGAATGCACTTCAGATTCTTAAACCTTGGATTGAGTGCTGTATCTATCCTTAGAAATCTCACATTGGTAACTTCTTTGCGTTTTGTCAAATCTGCTGTGAAAGTGTTCTGAAAATGAACATGTGCTGGGTCATCATCCGAGACTGCTATAACATGAAATATATGGCAGAATGTGGGTAAAACAGAACAGGAGACATACAATTCTCCCCCAAAGAGTTCAGTCACAAATTTAATTAAAGCATTACTTTTTTAACAAGGATCATCAGCATGGAAGCATGTCCTCTGGAATGGTGGACGAAGCATGAAGGGGCATGTGAATGCTTAGCACGTCTGGCACGTAAATACCTTGCAATGTCGGCTACAAAAGTGCCATGTGAATGCCTGTTCTCACTTTCAGGTGACATTGTAAACAAGAAGCAGTCAGCAGTATCTCCCGTAAATGTAAACAAACTTGTTTGCCTTAGCAATTGACTGAACAAGAAGTAGGACTGAGTTGACTTGAAGGCTCTAAAGTTTTGCATTGTTTTGTTTCTGAATACAGTTATGTAACCAAAAAAAAATAAATCTACATTTGTAAGTTGCACTTTCATGATAAAGAGATTGCACTACAGTACTTGTATGAGGTGAATAGAAAAATACTATTTATTTTGTTTATCATTTTTCAGTGAAAATATTTGTAATAAAAAACAATAACAAAGTGAGCACTGTACATTTTGTATTCTGTGTTGTAATAGAAATCAATATATTTGAAGATGTAGAAAAACATCCAAAATATTTAATACATTTCAATTGGTGTTCTATTGTTTAACAGTGCGGTTAATCACAATTAATTTTTTTGAGTTAATCGCGTGAGTTAACTGTGATTAACTGACAGCCCTATTAAAAATCTCTTCCCCTCTCAAATGCTCAGCTTTCAGCCACAACTCTTGATGTCATTGTTTCAATAGTTCTCCATATATAAGATGAAGCTCCTAATATTGGGACGTCTGGTTACCCTAGATGGATGATCTTTACCCCTCTGTCCAGAGCAGCTGGAATACAAACAGGATAGCCCTTGGGGCACAGAGAGAGAGAGCGCACGTGCGTTAGTGTAAAACTAAGGCCATGCCTACATTACACAGTTCATTTAAGGTAGGTCGACATAAGCTGCCTTAACGGTGCAGGTGTACAAACTGCAATGCTCCTCTCACTGATTTAACTCTCCTGCTAAGCCAAAATAGTAATACCACCTCCATCAGAGGCATAGCCCTTAAGGCAACGAAGTTAGAGCAATGAAGTGTAAGTGTATACACACTGCGTTGCTTATATCAGAGGGGTAGCCGTGTTAGTCTGAATCTGTAAAAAGCAACAGAGGGTCCTGTGGCACCTTTAAGATTAACAGAAGTATTGGGAGCATAAGCTTTCGTGGGTAAGAACCTCACTTCTTCAGATGCAAGTAATGGAAATCTCCAGAGGCAGGTATAAATCAGTATGGAGATAACGAGGTTAGTTCAATCAGGGAGGGTGAGGTGCTCTGCTAGCAGTTGAGGTGTGAACACCAAGGGAGGAGAAACTGCTTCTGTAGTTGGATAGCCATTCACAGTCTTTGTTTAATCCTGATCTGATGGTGTCAAATTTGCAAATGAACTGGAGCTCAGCAGTTTCTCTTTGGAGTCTGGTCCTGAAGTTTTTTTGCTGTAAGATGGCTACCTTTACATCTGCTATTGTGTGGCCAGGGAGGTTGAAGTGTTCTCCTACAGGTTTTTGTATATTGCCATTCCTGATATCTGACTTGTGTCCATTTATCCTCTTGTGTAGTGACTGTCCAGTTTGGCCAATGTACATAGCAGAGGGGCATTGCTGGCATATGATGGCATATATAACATTGGTGGACGTGCAGGTGAATGAGCCGGTGATGTTGTAGCTGATCTGGTTAGGTCCTGTGATGGTGTTGTTGGTGTAGATATGTGGGCAGAGTTGGCATCGAGGTTTGTTGCATGGGTTGGTTCCTGAGTTAGAGTTGTTATGGTGCGGTGCGTGGTTGCTGGTGAGAATATGCTTAAGGTTGGCGGGTTGTCTGTGGGCGAGGACTGGCCTACCTCCCAAGGTCTGTGAAAGTGAGGGATCATTGTCCAGGATGGGTTGTAGATCACTGATGATGCGTTGGAGAGGTTTAAGCTGAGGACTGTAGGTGATGGCCAGTGGAGTTCTGTTGGTTTCTTTTGGGGGCCTGTCTTGTAGCAGGAGGCTTCTGGGTACACGTCTGGCTCTGTTGATTTGTTTCTTTATTTCCTTGTGTGGGTATCGTAGTTTTGAGAATGCTTGGTGAAGATCTTGTAGGTGTTGGTCTCTGTCTGAGGGGTTGGAGCAGATGCGATTGTACCTCAGTGCTTGGCTGTAGACGATGGATCGTGTGGTGTGTCTGGGGTGGAAGCTGGAGGCATGAAGGTAGGCGTAGCGGTCGGTGGGTTTTCGGTATAGGGTGGTGTTAATGTGGTCATCGCTTATTTGTACGGTGGTGTCTAGGAAGTGGGCCTCCCGTGTAGATTGGTCCAGGCTGAGGTTGATGGTGGGGTGGAAGCTGTTGAAATCATGGTGGAATTCTTCCAGGGTCTCCTTCCCATGGGTTCAGATGATGAAGATGTCATCAATGTAGCATAGGTAGAGAAGGGGCGTGAGTGGACGAGAGCTGAGGAAGCGTTGTTCCAGGTCAGCCATAAAAATGTTGGCATATTGTGGGGCCATGCGGGTGCCCATAGCGGTGCCACTGGTCTGGAGGTATATATTGTCACCAAATTTGAAATAATTGTGCGTGAGGATAAAGTCACAGAGCTCAGCAATAAGTTGTGCTGTGTCATCATCAGGGATACTGTTCCTGACAGCTTGTATTCCATCTGTGTGTGGGATGTTTGTGTAGAGAGCCTCTACATCCATGGTGGCTAGGATGGTGTTTTCTGGGAGGTCACCAATGCATTGTAGTTTTCTCAGGAAATCTGTGGTGTCACGGAGATAGCTGGGAGTGCTGGTGGCGTAGGGTCTGAGTAGGGAGTCCACATATCCAGACAGTCCTTCAGTGAGAGTGCCAATGCCCGAGATGATGGGGCGTCCAGGATTTCCAGGTTTGTGGATCTTGGGTAGTAGATAGAATAACCCCGGTCGGGGCTCTAAGGGTATGTTGATTTGTTCCTGTGTTAGTGTAGGGAGTGTCCTGAGTAGATGGTGCGGTTTCTTAGTGTATTCCTCAGTGGGATCTGAGGAAAGTGGCCTGTAGAATCTGGTATTGGAGAGTTGTCTGGAAGCCTCCTTCTGGTAGTCAGACCTGTTCATGATGACAACAGCACCTGCTTTATCAGCTTCTTTGATGATAATGTCAGGGTGGTTTCTGAGGCTGTGGATGGCATTGCGTTCTGCACGACTTAGGTTATGAGGCAAGTGATGTTGTTTTTCCACAATTTCTGCCTGTGCACATCGACGGAAGCATTCTATGTATAGGTCCAGACTGTCATTTCGACCCTCAGGAGGAGTCCATGTGGAGTTCTTCTTCCTGTGTTGTTGGTGGGAGGGTATCTGTGTATCAGTGCGCTGTTCAGTGTTATCTTGAAAGTATTCTTTGAGTCGGAGGCGGCGAAAGTAGGCTTCCAGATCACCGCAGAACTGTATCATGTTCGTGGGGGTGCTGGGGCAAAAAGAGAGTCCCCGAGATAGGACAGACTCTTCTGCTGGGTTGAGTGTGTAGCTGGATAAATTGACGATATTGCTGGGTGAGTTAGGGGTACCCCTGTTGTGGCCCCATGTGGCAGGTAGGATTTTAGACAGCTTACGGTCCTTTTTCCTTTGTAGAGAGGTGAAGTGTGTAATGTAGATCTCCTGTCTTATTTTAGTAAAGTCCATTTGTGTGGAGGGCTGGTTATTTATGAAAGTCTCCAGGTTGGAGAGCTCTTTCTTGATGTTTTTCTGTTTGCTGTATAGGATGCTGATCAGGTGGTTCCTCAGTTTCTTTGATAGTGTATGGCATAATCTCTCACTGTGGTCTGTGCAGTATGTAGATAGCAATGGATTTTTCACCTTCAGTCCATTTGGTATGATGTCCATCCGTTTGCATTTGGAAAGGAAGATGATATCTGTCTGTATTTGTGCAAGTTTCTTCATGAGGTTGATAGATTTCCATTCCATACGGCTAAATGCAGTGCCTTGCATGGTGTCAAGTATCAGAGGGGTAGCTGTGTTAGTCTGAATCTGTAAAAAGCAACAGAGGGTCCTGTGGCACCTTTAAGACTAACAGAAGTATTGGGAGCATAAGCTTTCGTGGGTAAGAACCTCTCTTTTTGCCCCAGCACCCCCACGAACATGATACAGTTCTGCGGTGATCTGGAAGATCAAGTATAAAGATGCACATTCCTCCCTGCACTAAATTACTAAATAGCAACAACCTCTCCAGAGTCAGGAATAAAACCAAGGAGTCCTAATTGCCTATCTCCTGTTCTAATCCCCGTATCAGCTTTCTTCCACTCCTAGAGTTTGGAATACAATTAATGTGGCTAGACACTACTTCCCACATCCAGACTAAGGAACAAACACAAACTTGAAGTTGGAGTCAGGACTCCTGCAATCTAATTCCCCATCTCTGACCATTCTAGCAGAGACAAAAATGGAACCAACCAAGAAATACTATCTGCCTGTTCCTGCCAACCCACTTCTATTTACAGGCCTTCACCTCTCAATGGTTTGTCCTTTCTGCATGTGCACTCCCCATCCCTTTCTATCATCTGTTTCTTTTTTTCTTTTGCTACTAAAGGGGGGGAAAAAGCGATTGCCTGCAGATTGAAGCACCTCCTGTTCAACAGCCTGTGGAACTTTTAAAAGATTTGTTTTAGCCCTCTTAATGTGCACCTTGGCAATAAATCTCGTTGTTTCCTTTTAGTCTACTTTTTATAATACTGGGTTTCTCAAGCAAAGGGAATGCTAAGAATTTCCTTTTTACACAGATAGTAAAAAATTAAACCAGTACAAACTTTTTGTCTACTTAGACCCCAAAGGCCCATAAAAACATAGTGGATTGTATTTATATCTGCTGATATATATATGCTTTAGCTCATGTATTGGGCAGAGTCAAATTAAGGTCTTTGGGCACACTAAATAAAGTTCAGCATCATAAAAAAATTGTTATAATATTTTTTCTTATATCATAAAAATGGTGATTACATTTAGAGCAGCAGTTCTCAAACTGTGGGTCAGGACCCCAAAGTGGGTTGCGACCCCATTTTAATGCAATCGCCAGGGCCAGCATTAGACTTCCTGGGACCCAGGGCTGAAGCTAAAGCCTGCGATCCACCCCCACATGGAGCAGTGGGGATTGGGCTGTGGCCCCCTTTCTTCCCACCCAAGGCAACGGGGCCCGGTCTCTGCTCCCGTTCTGGGGTCATGTGATAACTTTGTTGTCAGAATGGGGTCGCGGTGAGATGAAGTTTGAGAACCCCTAATCTAAAGGAAATAAAATCACTATGACATGGGCAAAAGTCCACTTGTCTTTTCTGCCCACTTCCCTCACTATGATCTCCCATGTTTGTTTAAAGACAAGACATCTCATTTTGCTGAAAATAATTATGTAAAGCCCATTGCTGCTTGTGTTTAAATAATAAAGTCCAGTTCAGAAACAATGCTATTATCCTCACTTAGCTTCCCCCCCCGCCTTTTAGTTTGTTTAGTCTACTGAAAGCACTGGGCTCATTCATAGTATCAAAGAAATAAGGGCAAAAGTAATCTGGGTGGTTTATAGATAGATTTAGATCAAAAGGCTTAAAGATACAGGGTCAAACTCACCCTTAGTTGTCACATTCGTATGTGTAAATATTATGAAGGTTTGATAAATGTCTCATATCCCATGTATGGTGAACAAGAAGTTAACTCATGTAAACTCATGTTCTCGTATGATAGATGATGGTTCTAGTCACCTTATATATATGTCTGTCATTAAGGGCATTGTTACGAATTTCAAGACACTGAACTATGTGAGCCATTGTAGGCAACAGGGTATCAATTTGATTGTAAAAACAGTCAGATTGCTTCCCAACTTCTGGGTTGTACTTTTATTCTGTCAGGTCCCCTGGGTTGAGTGCCCTCACCTGAGCCTAGGGCTATCTGGTTCAACCTTCAGGCAGGTTAATGAGCCCAGCTAGGCTGTGGCAGAATTGCATGATAAGCTGATAGAGCCAACAGGTCTGCATCTAAGCTTAGCAGGTCACTGTCTGTTCACTGCTTGTGCCTGCAGCTGCAATCTCTCCTATACCCAGCCGTGTTCCCATTGTCACGCCTGCACTGTTCTGGTCCTGCTCTAGTCCATCCCAGCCCTGCTCCCTTGTCCAGCTTTTGACTCAGGCTCTGACCCCTGACTCCAGTATTGACTCCAGTTCTGACCATTGACTTGATTGGTGATTCCTGACTCCAGCTTTGGTCTGTAGCTCTAACCATTAGATAAGACCACCTGTGTCCCAGTCCTGGCACATGTGAGTTGCCCCATAGGCAGACAACATATAGATGTGATAATTCACTTGGGGGGAGGGGGGGTTATTGTTTAAAATTTTTCAACTGCTATTGAGAAAGTGGGGCAGAAGAAAATGCAATGTGAAGATTTTAGTAAATTGTTTTTGTAGAAAAATCTATAACACAACAAATCTATTCCCCATTCCCTGTGTATTCTGTCAGTCTGAACCCAGGTTCTGCAGCAAAGTATTTGGTTTGGGGATTATGGTGGAAATTCTACATCAGCTTTACTTAAAACAAATTGAGGGTTTTATTTATTTAAATATGAAAATGAAGACTGCAATTAGCAATTGTAACCCTATGTTGATTATTTTGATATCTTATTCCCCACATTTTAGTTTGTGTGCTGCAGATTTTTGCCGTGATGTTACAGAACCGTACTGCAAGAATTAGGATAAGTGCATCAGATGGATATATTTCTACAATGTTTATCAGCAGCGATATAGTTAATCTTTAAGTTGAAATTGTCATTTGGGTATAGAATTCACTCACTATAATGAATGGGACAGTTTACACCTCTTTGAGTAACTGTTTAAAGCTATCTTTCTAGTTAGAAGGCAATGCTACATCAGTTTGCTCTTAATTCACATTTTCAGCACAATTTTATGCCTAAGTAACTTCCATGGCATGAACTGCAGAATTCTTGGGCCTTATCTCTTACTTGTATAAGGATTATTATAAAGGCACCCGTTACCATAGCCTCACACCATACTTTAGACACATCTTCCCTTAATAAGCCTCTTGCCATTGAGGAAATAATTCCAGAGGTAATGAGATGGAGTTATGAAAAAGGGTATGACCAATTGCAGGGGTGAACATGGTCAGGGGGGCGGGGAGGACAGTAGACAACTAAATAAAAGTCAGCTGATGAATTAGGGAGTATTTATTTAAAGTCAGTTGTATCTGTTTCTGCACGTCAAACAGATTAAGAAAAAGCTTTTGTGACTCCTGTCTACTACAGAATGAGGTAATATCGATCCCTAAAGAGCACTTTAGGAACTTGATTTGAGTATTAGAGAGAGAGACTCTATTGACTTTTAATAAAACCTTGGTAATTTCACAAAGGGTTTGGGGTTTTTTAGAAGCAAGATTTTCCCCAGGTTCTTGTGGCTCTTCTGATTACAAACTTGTTTCCTTTAAAAATCATGATATATATTGTGCTGCTCAGGATTAAAGGTGACAAGACAAATAGAGTTAGAGATCATTTGCTCTCTAACTCTACATGACACATATGTCACTGAAGCCAGAAATTAAGCTTAGATGGTTAATAGACAGAGGAACTAGTAAAATATCAAAGTTAGTGGCCCCAAGCAAATCTACAGGTCAGTGATTTTAGTGTGATTGGTTTCTTCCAAAGTCATGATCTTTGTTGTCACTCCAGTTCACTTAAATGTTAGTGTCCTTTGCTTCATTGGGAGCAAGGGCAGATATGGTGTTTGTGAAGCCGTATAGTTAAAGGTTGTAACAGCAATTTCACTAGGAACTATTTTATTATAAAAATCCAATACGATATAATTAAAAGCTATAATTTATAGGTGAAATGTTGTAATTTGATTCTAAGAATAGAATAAAGGTGATAACACCCAAAAATGAATGACAAACTTGTCTTTTTCTACTGTTTGAATACAGTTTTCAGTCTAGGCTAAAAACCTTTTGCAAAGTCTCTCTTGCATTTCTATGAACCATTGAGTCAACCTGTCTGTGGTTTCAGTATTTCATCTAGCAAGCCAACAGCTGTAGGCCAGGCTGCCAATCTTATTCAAAAAGTAGAAAAATAAATCGTGCCTGCTGAAGTTTCATTGACATGGAACAAACAAAAATGCCACTAAAGCCTTGTCGGCACTGTTTCCCACTAAAACTTACACCCATCAAGCTGAATTAAAGGTAGCACCAGTGGGAATCTTTTTGTCAAATTCCTTAGTGCAGACCCAGTTTATGCATGTGATAAACTGAATGCCCCAGATGTGTGTGTGGGTGGCAGAGAGGAAGGACTGTGAAAACTATTCATTTTCTCATGTAAATAAATAAAACCCTCTCATAACTAAGAAAGGAGGCAACATCATTGGGCAAAAAAGCAAGTAACAGTCAACAAGGCTAGTTGGAGCATATCAAGTTAATTGTGTCCATATGTCTGCAGGATTAGGGTCAGGATTATTTAATTATGCAGAGTAAGCTTTCTTGAAATTCAATACTTTATACTGCTGTATTCTGCAAATCAGTTCCTTGTAGTGTTTAATAAGAGTACACCTTCACTGGCAAAACTGGACAAATACTGCCAAAAAAGAATTGTGGTCCATTCATTCATTTCAGTGGTATTAATGGCCTTTGCATCTAATCTCTGGTGCCAAGCTTCCCATGTTCTCAAGCAGTTCCTCACTAGCAATAGGCTATCTCATGCCTTGCATTTTCAAGCACTGAAATCAATTGGGAATCCATCTTAAAATTAGAAAGCCATGATATGCATAAATCTTAGGAACCAAAGGGACCATCATGATCCTCTTCTGCAACCTCCTGCCTAGCACAGGTCAAAGAATCTCATCCAAAAACTTCTGTAGCAAGCCCATAGCTTCTGTTTGAGCTATAGCCATCTCTTTTAGAAAGACACCCCATCTGGATTTAAAGACAAAGTAATTAACCACTGGAACAATTTACTTGAACTGTCATGATTTAGGCCTTGTATAGACCATTGTGAAGGAGATCCAGACTGGCTTCTCTTGTGGCTGGATTATTTACTTTATGGAGCATAAACTTCTTTTCTATATAGATTTAGAAACCTCCATGATGGAGGATGTTTGGCTTTATGTGTAACCCAATAGAAGTCAACATTGTTGGAACTCCCCATGCATACAGTATTCTTTGGTTTTACAGGTACCTGAAGAGTTGTTCCAGAAATTAATTGTTCTCATTTTCCTCCACAGCTCTGGTTTGCCACTGTTTCCTCCTTTGGTTTCATTCTTTCTAACCTTACGTAGAAATTTTCACAGCTAACCACATCTTTGTTGCCAAGTTACGTTGCCAACTCTCAACCTCTTCTTCCCCTTCCATCTCTCCTTTATAGATTTCTGTACTGACATTCTAGATGTAAGAATCATCCCACCAGATTTAAGCTATGTCCACAAGGTCATCATCTTTACCAATTAGTACCACTTCTAATTCTTTCTTACTTCTCGTACTCCTTGCATTTGTGTAAAGACACTTCAGAAGATGAAAAATTAGGAGTTCTAATTTTTAAAAAAACCCTTCATCTCTCTCTTACTTTGTATGATGGAAATACTCCAAGGTTCCCCCTCCTCCCATAATGTTATGCTGCAAGTGAGGCAATCTCCACCAATCATGTCTGTGGTTGATGGGCTGTCACAAACCTCATTGAAACTGATGGGTGGGGAAGCAACCTTTCATTAAGGCTAAATGAGGCAACATTGAAATGAACTTTTATTTGATAATAGCTGAAACAAAGTCACCTCCCAAAAGTTAGACTGAATATAAATGCAGGGGCTGGAGATTGATTTTCTGCAGCTGTGTCTGTGGGCCAGAAAAATCCAGAAAGGAAGAAGAAAACCAGGAGACAGCAAGAGAATCATATGTAGTGTATCCCTAAGAGTATGTCAAGATAGAGACTTTTTTGGGCAGAGTACTGGCTGGAAAAGCAGGCTTCGAATTATAAGCAAAATACTACCTCCTGTTTGATTTCTTCTCTGAACAAAAACAACCCCTAATATTGGCTAACTGCTCAGGTCAAAAGGGGGTAACAATTAGCAAACTGGCAAGTGTTAGAGAACAGAGTGCACTAATGTTCTGAAATCAATGACCTGTTCCCTGATTATACCAGTAGTGAATTTAGCCTGTAAATTCAAGCGTGAATTTTAGTTATAAGAGTGAAATCCTGGCCCTATTGAACTTAGTGGCAAAACTCTCATTGACTTCAGTGGGCCCAGAATTTCACACAATGAGTTTAGTTGTTTGATATTCTTAGGGCCTAGTATATTCTGTAGTATGCTTGAAACACAAAAAGTTACCGCGCTATTTGGCACAGTTCAGTCTCTGTTTAAAATATCAGGATTCCTGAAAGGTTTAGGAATCTATAATAGCAAAAGATCAGTAAGAATAATACAGATTTGTGCAAGAAATCGTGTTTTCTATTTAACTGTTGTTCCATTTAACACAGTTTTGCTTATCTTTCAGAATACTTTACTTTGTTGATTGCTAACCTTATTCATAAAGCACAAAGTGAATCAAAGAGTTGAACCAAGTATGAGGCAGTAAACAAACAAAACAGACATTCAAAAATTAAAATCTTCAGGAAAGATTCACAAAGATTGAAAAAAAGAATTGAAGAGCAATTGCAGGCACCGTTAGGCAAGCATGTACTCTACCTGTCACTAAAGGGATCACATCACTGACAGTATCCATTGAATATTACAACCAGAAGTTATTCAATCATCCATATCTGTCACTTTTGTGAGGGAGGAAATATGAGCTCAAGATGAGAGACACAAGTGTTGTGGTCAAAGACCCCCACGCAGTCATTTTAGTTCAAAGACTCAAGCCTGAGGCCAGTTTATTGACATACATACCAGTGCACTGGGGTGCAGTCCGAAGACTGACACCCCGATCAGCATCTCGCAGGCTGCTTTATTTCGTCAAACCGCAAGCAAAGTACAAACAATACGTCATGAGTTAAGAAACTGGGGTTGGGGTCAGTCATGAGTTGAGGAACTGGGGTTGGGGTTAGCCATGAGTTGGTCATGAGTTAAGAAACTGGGGTTGGAGTCAGCCCCCCCCCCCCGCCCCGGCACCTTCCTCATCATTTTCCGAGAAGTGGGTGTTTATTTCGGTGGAGGGGCGCTTGGCGGTTTTCCTCAGGGGTGGCGCTTGGCACCAGTTTGGGTACATTTCTCAAGACACATTTTCCAGGGGTTTTCGGTGAAGGGTTAAGGCGGGTTACCATGGGACGCTTAAAGAAGATCTATGATTGGCTATTTTTGCAGATAGCTGGAATCACGGAGTGGGTCACAGATCACCTATAGGAGAAGCTGCATGAGTTAAGAAATTGCATTTAGCTAAAGTTACCTATTGCTTCACACAAGTGGTTATTATATTTCATTAGTCATGAACATATTTCATTAGTGCTGCTGCTGGGGCTTTTTATTCTTTCCCTCCTTGCCCCTCCCCCCTCCTCTGGACATGACACTTGACCGAGTTTGGCAGAAAACTGTGTTTTTTAGTCTAGTTCAGGCCCTGCTTTGTGTAAGGGTAGTTAGCATAACAGATCTTTGTTGGAGGGTTTATTTTGGGGCCTTCAGATTCACAGCTCTGGCTATCAAAAAGAAGGCCCCCCTGCTCTATTTCCCCACACAAGATTGAGAGTGGAGGGAAGAAGACAGTAAGACAAAAATACTTACAGATGAAAATAATGTATACATTTGAAGTCTCTTCAGTGTACTCATCACTTTCTGAACCAATGTAAAATAGAGACAGATCTTGCAGAAAGTCCAGAAAGTCTGTCCAATGGAAAGAGATTAAACAAATTAACAGGTAAACTACATTCTGCTAAAAGAGTCAAAACATAGGTGGAAAGCCATACCATCTAGGATTAACTTCTCCATAGAGAGATGCTTTGAACTTCTGAGGAGAGACATCAATAGTATTTATAGGTCTAAATGTCAGAATGCTAATAGTAATATCAGTAAGGCCAAATTTATTGTGCAGCAAAATTTGACTAATGACAAATTAGTCTTTTTAAGGCCAACTGATAAAGGGGTTTGCCAATTATCTTGGATTACAATGATCATAGGAAGGAATGATTAAAAGGACTTCAAGATTAATTAGGTTTCAATTGCACTAAGTTTTCCATAATGTAAAAAAATGAGAATGTCTTAAGTTAATTTTTAAGAGGTAGGTAGACTAAAATATCATACACCCACACCGATTTCGAACCATTTAAAATAGTGTAATAGATCAATGTTAAGCATATCCTTCTGAGAAACATTTTAGTCTCAGAAACTGCACTCAGTCATTTGTCAATTGACAATACTTGACTCAGGAGAGGGAACTGGGAAGAAGGGAAGTATCTGTTTGGTTTGTAAGGTGGAATGGAGGAAGATGGGGCACAAAGGAGGGACAGAGAGTTCAAGAGAAGAATTTAAAGGTTCTAATAGTTTCAGATAAGTTTTGAATAGGTGGCCAACTCCTAAACTTTGAGGTGAACTCATCACTACTTTTAATACAGTAAGAATATCTATGCACTTGTGATATTAGATATGTCTTAGCAATTTAACAATACCATGCATTTATAATACCACTCTTCTATAAATTAGTACACATTTCTATTCTGTAATTAGGGGAACTGGCATCTTAGGTTTCCATTTGGCAGAAATATTGAGATGGAGTTTATTTGTGAGTGCTTAACAAACATCTCAGAAAAATAAATGGGTGCAACATGTTGAGTGTTCTATGTACAAAATACAGTGAAGTTATTTTCCCATGTCATTTCAATATTGTATCTAAGCACACCATTGTGGAGTAATTAGTTCTCTTCCATAATAGTGAGCTCTTAGAACAAGTACCAAAGTCTGACTTTACTTCACCTTTGCTAGAGATAAGCCTAAACTACAAAGCCTAAACTACAATCCCTCCTAAATTTTGTGGGAGACTTCAAACAGGGTCCTGAGCTGTCAGACAAAAATGAGCCCCCTTACTTTGAAGACTACAGGCAACATTTTCAAAAGTGCCTAAGTCACTCTTAGGAGCCTCATTGAAATGTCTTAGGGCTTGTCTACATGGTGGGATAGTGTGCACTACAGGAGTGTGATTTCTAAAATACACTAATATGTTGCACATTAATTGGTCTGTGTAGACGCTACTAGTGTGCAATAAAAGTTTCCAAGTGTGCTATAATGTGGTGCTGTTTGCTTTTAATGATCACCAGCAGGGGCTACATGGACCAATTAATAAACATCACATTAGTGGGCTTTAGAAATCACTCCTGTAGTGCACATTATCCCACCGTGTGTATACAAGCCTTCACTGAAAGTCAATGGAACTTAGACTCCTAAGTGACTTTGGAAGTTTTGAAAATGTTATCCAAGACCTAATAATTTCTTGTAACTGTTTACACTTCCCATCTGAAAACACCAAAACAGTTTACACATTTGAAAAAGCCTCAGTAGTGCCATAGTTAAGGTTGTGTTGTTTAAATTTAAAAGGAAGTAAGCTTGTGAAGTCACCATGAATTAAGACATCGCTATCAAAATCAACTTTTCAAATAGCTGCAGAAACTAAGTTTCTATGAATATCTCCCACTGTATTAATTCCCAGCCCTCCCCTAGACACACTCTGCATGCAGCTGTGTTTACCTGCTACTACTGTTGCTAATTTTAAAAATCCAGGGAGATTTATCCACATGAACTTTAATTTATAAGTGAAGATTATGCAAATTAATTTCTCAACAGTCACTAAGAAAAGGATTTGGAAACATCTTGTAAGTGGCCATACATTGTAGCAGCATCTCTCTGAAGCAATTACCATGTTCTCCAGAATCTTAGGGCTTGTCTGCTTGGTAGGATAATGCGCTTGACAGGGGTGTCATTTCTAAAACCCATTAATGTGTTGTGCATTAATTGGTCCATGTAAACCCTACTAGAGCACACTAAAATCTCTGATTTGCTTTAATGTAGTGCTGTTTGAAACAGCATTTTTTCTTTCCATCCAATCTGTCCCCAGACTAAAAAAAATCAAGAAAGTCACCAGGTAAGGTGGCATTGACACCTGTAACAATCATTTATGTGTCTTACTACTCAGTCATAATGCTCGGACACACAGAATCTCCAGCTCCATGACCAACTTTCATTCAATTTCATCTGCAACCATCATCAGATACACAATTCCTCAAAATTACATTTAAATGCAAAACTAACTCTGATCTCAGAATCTTGGGGGTAGAAACAACAATAGATATTTTTAAAGTAAGGATATCTGAAACGGTAATCTCCTTGATTTTTAGGATATGCTCTTGCACAACCTGAAGTTCATAATGTTTTTGTTTGGGTCTGACATAAGCCTCATACTACCCCATTGTGAGGTGGTAGTTGTGGTCAACATTTTCAAATTTGGCTTTTTAAAAGTAGGCACCTAAATCTTAATTTATTTTAGGAACCCAATGAAGAGTGACTTGATTTTTTCCCCCCAGAGATGTTGAATGCAAACAGCTCCTTTAGTGGATGATGATGAGCGCTCAGAAAGTCTGACATATTGTACAGGTTACTTTTCTGTAGGTGCCTCACTGGAGGTACCCACATTTGATTTTTTTCTATAAGTGTTTTTTTAATTTTTTTTTTCCCATAACCTCAGCCGTGCTGAATACAGCGCCATCAACAGCCTCAGGAACAACTCTGACATAATCAAAAAGGCTGACAAAGGAGGTGCTGTCGTCATCATGAATAAGTTGCTGCTAGGCAACTCTCTAACTCCACATTCTACAGGCCATTATCCTCTGATCCCACTGATGATTACCAAAAGAAATGACACCATCTGCTCAAGAAACTCCCTGAAAAAGCACAGGAACATATCTTTACAGACACATGCCTAGAACCCTGACGAGGGGTATTCTATTTACTACCCAAGATCCATAAAGTTGGAAATCCCGGATGCCCCATCATCTCAAGCATTGGCACCCTAACAGCAGGATTGTCTGGCTATGTGGACTTTCTCCTCAGGCCCTATGCTACCAGCACTCCCAGCTATCTTTGAGACACCACTGACTTCCTGAGGAAACTACAATCCATGGGTGATCTTCCAGAAAACACCATCCTGGCTACTATGGATGTAGAAGCCCTCTACATCTAGGGCCGGCTCTGGCTTTTGGCCGCCCCAAGCAAAAAAAAAAAAATGGGGCGGCCAGAACAGCAAAGCAAAAAAAACAACAACAACAAAAAACCACCTGCGGCGTGGCTGGAGCACGGGTACAGGAGGGTACTGGCTGGGGGAGCGGGGGAGAGGGGGGGAGTGGGCGGGAGAGAGAGAGAAGGGGGCGGCCAGGGCTACAGCGGGGGCGCTGCCACGCGGCCCCTCCCGCTGCGCCGCCTCCTGCCGCCTGCCGCGAGGGCTCCGCTCCGGTCGGCGGGGAGGGAAGGAAGAGGACTGCCCTGCAGGGCGCTCTGGTCCTCCGCACCGCCGCCCCCTACAGGGCGGCCGGAGCGGAACAAAAACAAAATAAAAGCGGCTGTGCCGCCCTAGGATTGGGCAGAATGCCGCCTCGAACAATCTGCCACCCCAAGCACCAGCTTGCTCAGCTGGTGCCTGGAGCCGGCCCTGTCTACACCAATATTCCACACAAAGATGGACGACAAGCTATCAGGAACAGTATCCCTGATAATGTCACGGCTAACCTTGTGGCTGAACTTTGTGACTTTGTCCTCACCCACAACTATTTCACATTTGGGGACAATATATACCTTCAAGTCAGCGGCACTGGGGTACCCACATGGCCCCACAGTATGCCAACATTTTTATGGCTGATTTAGAACAACGCTTCCTTAGCTCTCATCCCCTAATGCCCCTACTCTATTTGTGCTACATTGATGACATCTTCATCATCTGAACCCATGGAAAAGAAGCCCTCGAGGAATTCCACCATGATTTTAACAATTTCCATCCCACCATCTACCTTAGCCTAAACCAATCCACACAAGCGGTCCATTTCCTAGACACTACTGTGCTAATAAGTGATGGTCACATAAACACCACCCTATACCAGAAACCTACTGACTGCTATACTTGCCTACATGCCTCCAGCTTCCATCCAGGACACACCACACGATCCATTGTCTACAGCCAAGCTCTAAGATACAACCGCATTTGCTCCAATCCCTCAGACAGAGACAAACACCTACAAGATCACTAGCAAGCATTCTTAAAACTACAATACACACCTGCTGAAGTGAAAAAACAGATTGACAGAGCCAGAAGAGTACCCAGAAGTCACCTACTACAGGACAGGCCCAACAAAGAAAATAACAGAACGCCACTAGCCATCACCTTCAGCCCCCAACTAAAACCTCTCCAGAGCATCATCAAAGATCTACAACCTATCCTGAAAGATGATCCCTCACTCTCACAGATCTTGGGAGACAGACCAGTCCTCACCTACAGACAGCCCCCCAACCTGAAGCAAATACTCACCAGCAACCGCACACCATACAACATAAACACTAACCCAGGAACCTATGCTTGCAACAAAGCCCGATGCCAACTCTGTCCACATATCTATTCAAGTGACACCATCATAGGACCTAATCACATCAGCCATGCCATCAGGGGCTCATTCACCTGCACATCTACCAATGTGATATATGCCATCATGTGCCAGCAATGCCCCCCTGCCATATACATTGGCCAAACCGGACAGTCTCTATGCAAAAGAATAAATGGACACAAATCTGATGTCAGGAATCATAACATTCAAAAACCAGTGGGAGAACACTTCAATCTCTCTAACCACTCAGTGACAGATCTGAAGGTGGCAATTTTGCAACAAAAAAACTTCAAGAACAGACTCCAAAGACAGAGTGCTGAACTTGAATTAATATGCAAATTAGATACAATTAACATAGGTTTGAACAGAGACTGGGAATGGTTGGGTCATTACACTAATTGAATCTATTTCCTCATGTTAAAATATGTTAAAATATCCTCACACCTTCTATAGCTCACCTCGATTATCACTTCAAAGTTTATTTTTCCTCTCTCCTGCTGATGATCAATTGATGATCTCAATTGATTGGCCTCTTACAGTTGGTATGGCTACTCCCACCTTTTCATGTTTTCTGTATGTATAAATATCTTCTTTCTGTGTGTTCCATTCTATGCATCCGATGAAGTAGGCTGTAGCCCACGAAAGCTTATGCTCAAATAAATTCGTTAGTCTCTAAGGTGTCAGAAGTACTCCTGTTCTTTTTATAAGTGGTGTGTGTTTCATAGATGGGTAAATGGAAGTACAAAGTAATCAATCTGGTCCAGGTCACAAAGTGAGTTATTAGCAAAGCTGGGAACAGAATCAAGGGTCTGGCTTCTACTGTTCTGCTGGACAACACTCCTGTCGATTAGAAGCAAGAGGAAGACCAAAGACAGGGTAGGCCCACTGCTCAGTGGAGAGGGAGAAACAGTAACAGGAAACTTGGAAATGGCAGAGATGCTTAATGACTTCTTTGTTTCGGTCTTCACCGAGAAGTCTGAAGGAATGCCTAACATAGTGAATGCTAATGGGAAGGGGGTAGGTTTAGCAGATAAAATAAAAAAAGAACAAGTTAAAAATCACTTAGAAAAGTTAGATGCCTGCAAGTCACCAGGGCCTGATGAAATGCATCCTATAATACTCAAAGAGCTAATAGAGGAGGTATCTCAGCCTCTAGCTATTATCTTTGGGAAATCATGGGAGACGGGAGAGATTCCAGAAGACTGGAAAAGGGCAAATATAGTGCCCATCTATAAAAAGGGAAATAAAAACAACCCAGGAAACTACAGACCAGTTAGTTTAACTTCTGTGCCAGGGAAGATAATGGAGCAAGTAATTAAGGAAATCATCTGCAAACACTTGGAAGGTGGTAAGGTGATAGGGAATAGCCAGCATGGATTTGTAAAGAACAAATCGTGTCAAACCAATCTGATAGCTTTCTTTGATAGGATAACGAGTCTTGTGGATAAGGGAGAAGCTGTGGATGTGGTATACCTAGACTTTAGTAAGGCATTTGACACGGTCTCGCATGATATTCTTATCGATAAACTAGGCAAATACAATTTAGATGGGGCTACTATAAGGTGGGTGCATAACTGGCTGGATAACCGTACTCAGAGAGTTGTTATTAATGGTTCCCAATCCTGCTGGAAAGGCATAACAAGTGGGGTTCCGCAGGGGTCTGTTTTGGGACCGGCCCTGTTCAATATCTTCATTAACGACTTAGATATTGACATAGAAAGTACGCTTATTAAGTTTGCGGATGATACCAAACTGGGAGGGATTGCAACTGCTTTGGAGGACAGGGTCATAATTCAAAATGATCTGGACAAATTGGAGAAATGGTCTGAGGTAAACAGGATGAAGTTTAACAAAGACAAATGCAAAGTGCTCCACTTAGGAAGGAAAAATCAGTTTCACACATACAGAATGGGAAGAGACGGTCTAGGAAGGAGTACGGCAGAAAGGGATCTAGGGGTTATAGTGGACCACAAGCTAAATATGAGTCAACAGTGTGATGCTGTTGCAAAAAAAGCAAACGTGATTCTGGGATGTATTAACAGGTATGTTGTGAGCAAGACACGAGAAGTAATTCTTCCGCTCTACTCTGCTCTGGTTAGGCCTCAGCTGGAGTATTGTGTCCAGTTCTGGGCACCGCATTTCAAGAAAGATGTGGAGAAATTGGAGAGGGTCCAGAGAAGAGCAACAAGAATGATTAAAGGTCTTGAGAACATGACCTAGGAAGGAAGGCTGAAAGAATTGGGTTTGTTTAGTTTGGAAAAGAGAAGACCGAGAGGGGACATGATAGCAGTTTTCAGGTATCTAAAAGGGTGTCATAAGGAGGAGGGAGAAAACTTGTTCACCTTAGCCTCTAAGGATAGAACAAGAAGCAACGGGCTTAAACTGCAGCAAGGGAGGTTTAGGTTGGACATTAGGAAAAAGTTCCTAACTGTCAGGGTGGTTAAACACTGGAATAAACTGCCTAGGGAGGTTATGGAATCTCCATTTCTGGAGATATTTAAGAGTAGGTTAGATAAATGTCTATCAGGGATGGTCTAGACAGTATTTGATCCTGCCATGCGGGCAGGGGACTGGACTCGATGACCTCTCGAGGTCCCTTCCAGTCCTAGAATCTAGAGTGTTCTAATATACAAAGCAAGAACATGATTTTCAATCACTTTAAAAATAATGTTTAGAGGTTTTATACACTAAAAGTGTAGGAAATAAAGTGGGGTAATCACTTGCCTTCAGTTTTTTGCAAGACTACTTCCTTTTGTCAGACTACTGCAGAACAAATATTAAACCCAATGCATTAAGGGCATATATCCACTTATGAGGGCAGCTTGCTCAATTAAAAATCCCCATTGAAAAGCAAGTGACTTTAAATTTCTGAAATATTATTCCAGCCACCTCCACAACAATAAATTCTTCTGTCCAGTAGATCTAATCTATAATACGTTAGTTACATCTGTTGTTTTGTCTCTTTCTTTCTGATAGCCAGAGCAGTGCAATGGCTGCTTGCTAGAAAATATAGCCAAGTGAATGCTTCCACCCTGTATCTGTCCTCATTAAACTGGTCAAAAATATGGACCTTAATATAGCTGTTGCTTACATTCTCTCAGATAGTGGTGAAAGTGGGTAAGTATTTGACTCCCTATTACCCACATTTATCAATGAATATCTTAAGTTATATACCCTTGGATTTGCCCAATGTAAATCATAGAAATGTAGGGCTGGAAGGGATCTCAGGGATTGTCAAGTCCAGCCCCCTGTGCTAAGGGAGGACCAAGTAAACCTTAACCATCCCTAACCTGTTCCCCATCATTAGAGATTTTGAGATTCTACAACCTCCCTTGGAAGCCTGTGTTAGAGCTTAACTACTTACAAAGGTCTTCACTCACTGCAGGAGCACCTCCTCATGACCAGGTATGGCACAGTAGCTGTCTTTCACTCTGGCGCTCCCTGCCAACAGTTGCTCCATCACAGCAGTGGTCTCTCTTCCAAAATTCAGCCCTCCACCCAGGTCAAAATATTTACATCTCCCCTTTCAGGGTAACATGTTCAACAACAAAAAAGTCCAACAGATAATTCCTAGACCTTATGTCAGGTGTCTGGCCTGAACTCTGGGCTCATGCTACTTTGCCAGTGCCTCCCTCCAGCCCAGGGGCCCTGTTGTTGTCACTCAAGATCTACTCTCTGACTCCTTGCTACTGCCTTGGACCACTTCCTACCTCTTCTATCCTCCAGAGAATCACTGCAGACTCTTGTCCCTAGCAGAAAAGAGCTACAGGGATTCCTGGCTTTACAATCACAACCCAGCTCCTCCCCAGATGGGATTCATTATCAATTAAAGCTGGCTTTCTCTCTATTGCAGGTGTTGCCACATATGTTAATTGGCCTCTCAGGTCCACATTAACCAATTCAAGGACTGTGTGGGGTACACACCCCATCACACTACCTGTATAGTGAGAAAGCTTCTCCTAATATTTAACCTAAATCTTCCTGCTGCAGATTAAGCCCCTTGCTTCTTGTCCTACCTTGAGTGGACATGCAGAAAAATTGATCACCATCCTCTTTATAACAGCCTCTAACATATTTGAAGACTGTTTCAGGTCCCATCTCAGTATTCTTTTCTCAAGACTAAATATGCCCAGTTTTTTAACCTTTTCCCTTAGGTCAGGTTTTCTAAACTTTTAGCTTTTTTGATGCTCTTCTCTAGACTATCTCCAATTTCCCCCCATCTTTCTTACAGAGTGGCACCCAGAACTGGATACAGTACTCCAACTGAGGCTTCACCAGTGCCAAATAGAGTGTGACAGTTACCTCCCATGTGTTACTATTCAACTTCTGTTAATATACTCCAGAATATTAGTCTTCTTCACAACTGCATTACATTGTTGACTCATATTCAGTTTGTGATCCATTATAACCCCCAGATCCTTTTCAGCCGTACTGCCTACCCTGTTACTCCCCCTTTTATAGTTGTATATTTGATTTTTCTTTCTAAGTGTAGTAGTTTGCACTTGTCTTTAATGAATTTCATCTTGTTGATTTCAGATAAATTCTCTAATTTTTCAAGGTTGTTTTAAATTCTAATTCTGTCATCCAAAGTGCTTGCAACACCTCCCATCTTGGTGTAATCCATAAATTTTATATGCATACTGTCCACTCCATTATCTAAGTATAATGAAAATATTGACCAGTACTAGACCCATGGCAGACCCCTCTGAAAATCCACTAGATAGTCCCTCCTATGTTGATAGCAAACCATTGATAACTAGTCTTTGGAATAGTTTTTCAAGCAGTTTTGCACACACTTTATAGTAATTTCATCTGGACCACATTTCCCTACTTTGCTTATGAGAATGTTATGTGGGAGTGTGTGAAAAGTCTCACTAAAAATCAAGATATATCATATCTACTTCCCACCATCCAGTAGGCCAGTACCCCTGTCAAAGAAGGAAATTAAGTTGGTTTGGCATGAGTTGTTCTTGACAAATACATGCTGGCTGTTCCTTATAACTTTATTATCCTCTAGGTGCTTACAAATTGCTTGTTTAATAATTCGCTTCAGTCGCTTTCCAGATATTGAAGTCAGAGTGGCTGGCCTATAATTCCCCAGGTCCTCTTTGTTCCCTTTTTTAAAAACACTATGTTTACCCTTCTCCAGGCATCTGGGACCTCACCAGTCCTCCATTAATTCAAAGATAATTGCTAACAGTTCCAAGATTGCTTCAACTAGTCACCGTGGAAACAGTTGGTACTTCTAGTATGGGTATGTAAATGTTTCTGTGTGTTTGAATTGAGTTTATTAATTTACAATAACTGAAAGAGACTTTTGGCCATATTTTAAGAAAAAAATATGGCTTGCCCCATGTTACTATTTCTGGTGAACACAAACCAAATATGAAATCTGCCAGTGAAGAGAAATCTCAAAGGGCCAAATTTTCAAAAGGAAGACACCAGGATCAACTTACAAAGAAGTGTGCATGAAGAAGATACAATTGCTTACATTATCACAACTGTATTTTTGTGCATGGACATCAGTCCTCCATTGCTGAAAATGTGTCCAAAATATTCATGATACTAAAATCGAAAAAACTGCTTCATAGGATACACAAAAGTTCTGATAAACAGCTACTGGTTTGCTAACCAAAAATCAAATAAAGGTCCATTAAGTTGGTTTTTTGTTGTTGTTGTGGTTCAAGGTGAACATTTTGCACAGCTCTATGGCAATTTAATGGATGGCTCCCTATTCACACTGTAGTTATCCCAATCTTTCTGAATCACCTACAGTATCAGTAAAGCAGGTTAAGAGCATAGCCAGCAATTAGTTGTATAGCCACACCAACTGATTCATTTCACCCTGCCTGCTGTATACCTATGAACTCCCACTGCAGGTCTGCTTATACACAGAATGAACCCTTATGCCACAGCTGCAGCTATATGAAAATATCAAGAAGTATGTTAATACATGGCTATTTAATGAAGCCAACTCAATTCTATTCCGAGGATATTAAAGTTTTGCACAGAAGTACATGACACAAGCTTGCCTCCACCCCCATCTTAGTGGTAACACAATAGTCTCATTTTTGTTGGAAATGTCAATCTGAGCTTTTTTCCCATATGCTGTATAAAGTGCTACCAATAATAGATGTTGATGGGAAAATAGCTGATGGCTTTTTTCCAGTTTTCATTCTGGCTAATATTGTTTAATGCATTTTCATGTCTGCTTGAAAAGTGTTTTCTGTCTGTACACTAAGTTTCATTGAAGCCTTGTTTATAACTGCATACAGTATGAAAATACTTCAGGACTGGGTGGAGTCTGAGAGCTGGCAGTGGAACAGACCACAAAAGAACAGCCATGTTTAAAAACAAACTAAACAGTATAAAGCACCCATAAATATCAATTTTCAACTTATTTAAAATAACAGAAAAACATTGCATTTCACCCAGAAGACATCTGTGTACCATGGACATTTGTACCTGCTTCACATACAACTAGCAAAATGGCTGCAAGGAAAGTAATTTTCATACTTGATGAATACTACACAGCCCTCCATCCATATGCAGTTTCCAATTATATCGATGAGAGTTCTCAGGGCAGAATATGTCCTTTAATGCATTTTAAAAACTGCCAATGTCATGAGGTTGCCTGGTGTGCAAAGTTATTAGCCCACGCCAGAGCCCCTATCCTTCTTTCATATTTTACAGTAGTATCAAACAGATTTACCAAAATAGTTGGATTATTATAAGGACAGTGAAGTATTGCAATAGAAATTGGATGAGACTAAAAATCTGAAATAAATCTTCATTTAGTGGGAGTTCGTTGAATTAGGAGAGTCTGGAACAATCTTTGCAAAGTGAATGTGGGAAGTGATGCATAAGAAATAATTTTTACTTGCCTGACATTTTTAATTCAGCTCAGAGTGAAGATAATAAAAGTTTTTACATTCTCTGGACAGTCTTGATTTCATATAAGCTCTCTTTACCAGTAATATGATTCTAGATGGGTTGAAAATGGGTGCCAGGATCAGACTCCATCCTGCTATTAGCTTTCAAAAACTATTGTTATGGAAATAGTTAAGACTCATTTCAAGAGTAATCTAGAAACTTCAGTTTGTTGAAAACTGCAAAGAAAGTCACCAAATTTGTTAAAGTGAAGATGTCTGAAATGTCAGACTACTTTCTACTTTCCTAACATTAGGACATTGTGACTTTAATGAGCTCATTAAACTAAACAGGGATGTGACTACAGTCACTGTAATGTTATTGATATTATTTATGCTTGGTTTTCTTTGTGAACTACCTCCCAAGCATTTTCTCACTACTATATTGTAACTGACAAAATATCATAAAGGAGGGTTCAGGAAATTATGTGGATATTAAGGCTGTCTGAAAAATGGAACTAAATTTCATGAACATCTTCTAAACATTTTCTTTCCATTCATCAACATTTTTGGAGCAGCTCCAGCTGACAGGATTTGAGCTTTATTTGTATTTTGTATATTGTGTTCTCAGAGTTGGGAGACTGTCTTTGTCAATTATTAGCCATCTATAAAACTATTTAGGACTTGATCCCTGCATTCTTTGAACACTGAAACTCCCAATGAAATTGCTTTGCTTTCCCAAACTCCTGTTGACCTCTATTTCATCTGCCAGTGGGCATTCTTCTTGAATAGCACTCCAGAGCATATGGATAGATATGTATCACAGCATATGACAAAGGGCTTAAGCTCACTGGTGATGATACAGGTCATACACTGTCATGATGAAAATTATTGCACCATATTCACAAAGCATTTTAGCTAATGCTGGTATGAACAATGATGATCATGTTGTACCCAGTCTGTAGACTGCACATTTTGTGCTTATAAGAATTTGACTTTAAAAATGGACAATTTTAATATTTGTGAGATAATATCTTGTAATGGACTATTGTAGCCATGCTGGTCACAGGATATGCGAGAGGCAAGATAGGTGAGGTAATAACTTTTATTGGACAACAATACTCCAAACAAACTTTCAATATTGCCAACCCCAAATTTTCAAAAATGAACAGATTGGCTGAAAGTTGGGGGTGCCATCATATTGCCAATCTACCCTCCAACAATCATTTGATTAAAAAAAATAATTAGTTATAAGTCATAGTGGACATAAAATGCAGCACACACAAAAGTGTCAACTTGCCTAGTTAGTTAGGATAATAAATAAGTTAAGGTCTTTAATGATACTATATTAATGATACTCTGAGTGTACCTTTTGATGTTCGTTTTCTCTACCCACTGAAAGACACAGGGAGCTCCTCCCATCTGCCAAAGTGAGTTATTATAAATGAGGTTACTCAGTCATGAGGTTATTTTTTTTTTCACAAGAAACAAAGGATGATTTGCATGTGCAAATATGTGAACCAAAAGCATTGTTATGTGTCTTTGCAGATACCAAATTTGAGCAAACAAATAGAGAGTTTCAACATCCTAGTACAGATGTATAAATACCTGCACGTTTTCTGCATTCCAAGTCAGAATTAACACTTTGAAAATTGGTATTGTAGGTCGGGCATGGTGTGTAGTGAAAATATTTGCAAGTTGTATTTGTTAAAAGGTAGGATAGTTTCAACCCAAAATACAATCCACTTTATCCCAGAAGGAAATCAGGAGCCCAGTTTCAATGGCTTCACACAAAGAACATATTGATTTATTACCACTTTATCATCACATTTAATAAGATTTGGCTTGATATCTTGTAATAACTTAATTTTCCTAAAAGAAAAAAAAATGAAGCTACCTTGAGCTTTGTCAGTAAATTTCATAAAAGCTTAGTAACTTGACATTTACTGCATGTGCCTGCTTTTGATATAGCAGTTCTACCCCAAAAATATTTATTTTCCCCACATAACTGTTTTTCGTCCATTTTAAAATAATTTATGTTAGTCGCTCCTTTTATTGCCCTTGGTAGTTTGTTGCATACATTATAGTATCCCAGTAGCAACACTATATTCAAGGCTGTGTCAGGATTTTTTTTGTAAAACCCTATTTCCAAGAGTTTATAGCTTAGGAAAAGATCCTTTGGGGAGGACACAATGGTAGTAACAGTTTTTCAGGTAACAAGTGATTTATTCTTTTAAAATTGGTAGGTTTTTATCGGCACAAATCTTTTATTCTGAGCATGATTCTGCTACTCTTACTCATGTAGAGTAGTAACCTTTCATCTTCTGTAAGTCCACTTATTTCAGTGGGACTTCGTGCAAATGAAGATAATACTCCACAGAATCGTGTCTTTTATGCTTGACAAGTAGAAAAAAAAAATAAAACAGGCAAACTTCCTGATTATGGAAATTAATGTGGACAGTTATACCTTATAAGATATATATAGTGATGATTAGTATTCAAATAAATTAAAGATATACTTTAACAATAACCTTATTTATAAACTAAGTGATTTGGCTCTAGCACACAACTGAAGGACTAATTTATCTCAGGGTTGAGGTGGGCCAGGGTGAAAGTAACTTAAGGGACTTACTAGTATACAGGACCGGGGTCCTGAGCAGGAGCCTGGGGCTTGGGCAGAAGGAGCGGGGCCTTTAAATCCGCAGGCCCTTTAAATTGCAACCGTTACCCCGGGGCTCCGCCTGCAATTTAAAGGGCCCGGGGCTCTGGCTGCAGTAGCGGTGGCCAGGAGCCCCTGGCCCTTTAAATCATCGCCGGAGCCACATGGTAGCAGTCGCTGCAGCAGTGGCCAGGAGCCCCGAGGCTCTGGCAGTGATTTAAAGGGCCAGGGGCTCCTTCTGCTGCCGGGAGCCCAGGGCCCTTTTAAACTGCCAGCCTGGGGAAGCTGCCTCCTGCTGATACGGTCAGCTGTGTACTGGCTTTTGCTGGTATGCCATACCGGACCATACCAGCTTACTTTCACCTCTGAGGTGGCCAGAAAAAGACATGGGTAATTCAATACATCTTTAAACTCAAACCAGGCCCACTACCCCTGGAAATTTGACCCTAGTTGATCAAATTAGAAAAGTCATATGGTTTGAAAAACAAACAAACAAGCAGCTAATCCTAAAAGCTCCTGCATGTAGTACTATTAGAATCAATGAGACCAAGCACTATGTTCTGATAGAAGGATTAGCAAGACAGAGCTAAGAGCTGGTTCTGGTTGAAAGTTGTAAATACTTGCTTACCAGTTATTTTAGGTAAAAATGTCAACAGTTACAATTAAGATTAGTTAATACTGTACGACTAAGCAGGGACCATTTCATAAGCATTCTCATTAACAGTAGCAAATTGTTTTAGTGAATCAGGACATAAATGTCATTCAACTGAGATGATGAGTATGATAGAATTGGAGATAGATTTCTTTATTGCTGAATCAATACTTACAATTGACGTGCTGTCAATGAAAGAGACACGGAGTGTAAAAACTGTTTTTTTCCTTATATATTCCTTGACATTTGGTTTGCTCACTGTCAGTGGATGACCATAGCTAATCAGAGAGACAAGGTAGGTGAGGTAATATCTTTTATTGGACCAACTTCTGTTGGTAGAAGGAACAAGCTTTCAAACTACATACAGTTCTTCAGATCTGGGGGAAGAAATCAGAGTGTCTGAGCTAAATACAAGTTGTGACAGATTGTTAAGCGTGAGGATAACACATCTGTCCCAACTTGGCCTCAGCTCAGACACTCTGATTTCTTTCCCCAGGCCTGAAGAAGAACTCTGAAGTTTGAAAACTTGTACCTTCTACCAATAGAAGTTAGTCCAATGAAAAATATTACCATACTTACCTTGTCTCTCTCATATCCTGGGACAAACAATGGTACAACATTACTGCAAACAAAAAACATAGCTAATCAGTCATTTTAAAATTTTCTCTTTCAGAATGCTCCATTTACTCCGGTTGAGACTGGATCAACACCAGAAGATAGTTTGGCCTAAATGGAAAGTTAATAGTATTAGATTTTTCGATACACTTATGCAACTGGATTTGTTCTTAGATCTCTGTTCTGATCTGAAGAGAACTGTATGATAATCTCCCACATAATGCTGAGCATTCATCAGAAATCTACAGTTAAAGCCAATGTGATAGCAGGATTACATACACCAAAAACTGCTTCAGACACTTTTTTCCCTTAGTTCTGTAACAGAAGTTGGTAATAAACTCTGCTCTTAGTGTGGCGCTGCACTTACATCATCGATGGTACTGATGCACAAATATAGAATTAAACAAAAAGTGCCAGTTTGAAAATTAAGAAAGGAGAATAGCAAATGTTTACCAAATGGAAAAGAAAATGTCGGACATTTTTCCCCTAAGCACATGTGCATATGTATGTACACACAATATTTTATTAATATTTGATTCTGGTCTTCTGCATTTTTAAAAATGCTATTCTCTTTTGTTCTCATTGTCAATAGAAAGTCAAATACTCTTAAAGCATCTCTCGACTCTATTCTCTTAAAATTTTTATAAGATTGCCCTTTGTCCTTTGTTCCTTTTTTTAACTGCTAAAAACAAAAATCTACATTCTCTAACCTTTCAGAGAAAATGAGAACTTTCAGTGACTCTCTCATTTTGCCTGCCTTCTATTGTATTTTCTCCAATTATATAACCTACTTTCTTATAATTATGCCTCAAACATCTCTCATTGCAAATTAACTTTTGCATAGATCCTTTGCCAAACCACTTTGTATAGCACATCTCATCACAAAATAATTACTTTTTAATTTGAAATGAAAATAATTCCTCTCCCATATAACTTTCCATAGTATCACATGAAATAATTTTTCTCTGTACCCCCATTTCTTCCTTACATTGTTCTCTGGTAAATATATAAAAACATCCCCTTACTTTAGTATCCTTTTCCTACTATATAAATATCCTATTTTCTTTACATGGATAACCAGCAACCTGAAAAGCTGGCTTGACTGGTTGATAAAGCACCTTCTTTTGAACCTGGATATTGAGGATAGCTGAAGGTTAAGCAATATAAGTGAAACCTATATGGAAAATATTATCTCAGGGACAGCCGTCAAGATATTCTTAATATCATGTATGTATTTGTGGCCTCCCTCTGGAGGGGAGGGACCATTACACTCCCTTTGGAGGGCGGAGCCTAGATCGCCCCACCCCCCTCACCAGAAGTACCGGGGCATGGCCAGAAGTATAACAGGCAGGCCCTAAAGCACAGTTGGGGCAGAGCTTGAGGAGGAGAAGGACACTCCACCTGTTCTGCAGCATCCCAGAGGGGAACTTACTCCTGGCTGTTCCTGATCCCCAGACGCCAACAAGGACCGGCCCGGAGTGCCTGCCACCATGTACCCTGAGGAGCCGGAAGAGGTCTGGAGGCCACAGGTATCGAACCCTGGGTAGGCAGGAAGTGGCCCGGGGCAGCCACAGAGCAGCTGGCTGCAGAGCCAGGTGTGGCTCAGACAGTATGTTGCGGCTGGATCCTGCCCCTGCCAGGGCCCTGGGCTGGGACGCGGTGGAGTAGGGTGGGCCCACACACCCCTGCCACCCCACCCTGAGGTCGCTGACTCCCTACACTGTGCAGGGAAGCTCTAGCCCTGAAGAAGTAGCCTCCCTTACCAACTCCCTTATGGACTGTTTGCTTTGCTGTCTGCCTGAGCCCCCCCAGGCTACAGCCAGTCCTGAGACTGTTTTGCTTGCTGGCAGCCTGAGCCTCCTCAAGCCCGGGCCCCCAGCTCAGTTGTAGACTCTGTTTAAGGGCTGACAGCTTGAGCCGCCAAACCCAGGCTAAATCCTGACCGTGATTATTGGTCGCCCAGCCCTATTGTGGGCTGTTGGCTGTCCTGCAGACTCTTGTCCTGGCCAGACAGGTCCAGACTGAGCAGCCTCCCTCCCCATGGGAGAGTGAGGGACCATTACAACTTGTTTCTCTTTTGGGGTGGGGGGGATTATCCATTATCCATCATTTAACAATTTGCTTTGAGTTTATTGTTATTCTATGGTCTGACTACTTGACAGAACTGGTCAAAAAGTTCAGAAACTGGAAATTGATGGAAAATGCAAGGAAACATTCTGTGAATTGAACTCCATCCTTCCCTGCTCTGGGGTTTCCAATCTGTTGTAGCACTTCATTAGGAAGATCTTCTTGACATGAATGTACATGAACTCTAAATAGGCAGATCAAATCAGGTAAAACAACCCAGGCCTTTTTTCAAAGGGTGAAATCCTGACCCTATTCAAGTCAATTCCATTGACTTGAATGGGTCTAGGATTTTACCCCAAATATTTTGAGGTTTGCTCATCACTACTACAAAAACTATAACGTCAGATTCTCAGGAACTAAGCTCAGCATTATAGACATAATAATACTAGGTTTATTTTGTTTCATTTTGATGTGCTTTATCTTCCTATTTACTAAAAAGAATACATGATAATTTTATTATTAAGAGACTTAGAAACCCACTAAAATAGAGAGCATTTGCCAGGCTTTTAATGAATTAAGTACTGTGATGATTCTGATTCCTTAATATTTCTGTAAATGGAGATGTCATCAATGTTTCTTGTCATTTGCATTGATTATTCCATTTGGATACAAAGCCTCAACGGCTGGGAGGTTTCTTCTGACTTGATTTATTACTGATTTTTTCTACCAGGTCACTATCACAGAGCAATCTAGATAACTTCGTAAACTGGGTGCAAGCTAACAACATGTGTTTCAATATAGCCAGATGTAAGGTCACATAGCTAAAAACAAGAATGCAAGGCCATATGTACAGGATGGGGAACTTTATCCTGGCAACAACACCTCTGAAAAAGAGATGCGGGGGTTATAGTGGATAATCAGCTGGACATGAGCTTCTAGCATTAACAAAAGGGCTAATGCAATCCTTGGATGTATAAATAGGGGAATATCAAGTAGGACTGGGAAAGGAGGTTAACCTATGTGGCACTGGTATGACTGTACTGGAATGCTTTGTCCAGTTCTGGTGTCCACTGTTCAAAAATAATGTAGAAAAATTGGAGACGGTTCATAGAAGAGCCATGAAAATTATTAAAGAATTAGAAAACGTGGCTTATAGTGAGGGACTCAAAAGTTCAGTATAGTTAGCTTATCAAAGAGAAGGTTAAGAAGTCACTTGATCACATATATAAATACCTATAATGGAAACAAAAATTTGATAAGGGGCTTTTCAGTCTAGCAGACAAATATGTAACAAAATCCAATGACTTGAATTTGAGACTAGAAAATTCAGACTAGAAATAAGTTGCAATTTTTTAAACAGTGAGCGTGATTAACCATTGGAACAACTTACCAAGGAACATTGTAGAGTCTCCATCACTGGAAATTTTTAAATAAAAATTACATTTTTTCCAAGAAGATATGGTTGATTTCAACCATTGTTGCCCTGGATTTGAGGGTATGCAGTGGGTCAACTCCTGAAAACCTTGGTGGTTGAAAAACCTTGAATCTAGACACCTCTAATATTAAAAGTTTATTAAAAGTTTAAAAAGTAATAATCCAGTAAGGGTCATTATGACCTATGCGTTTTATTAAAGTTAGTTATAAAAAAATTATTAATAAAGTATACTGTAAAGCAGTCCTCTGAAGCCATCTTAAGCGACGTTTTTCCTGACACCTTTTTCTCCCTGGCTGGTAAGCAACTGGTCACTGCGAACTTGCTGTTAATTACTCAATATCATTCCAAATGTTAGGCTGGTAAGCAACTGGTCACTGCGAACTTGGTGTTAATTACTCAATACCATTCCAAATGTTAGGTAAATATCTGGGATGTTCTAAACCTATTGCTTATGTCTCTGTGTGCTTAAAATCTAATAAACTGCAGTGTTTAGACAAAAGCATGCTTGCTTGTATCTAATCCTTGATCAGAGAGAATTGCTGTGTTCCTATTAATTTATTCCTGATATCACCTGCAGTAAAATAGTTAAGTTGCCCCTGCTGTGGGTTCTAAAAACCCCAGGTAGCACCATCACCATTGGACTCGAATCAGGAATTAATTCGGGGAAGTCCTTAGGGCTGTGTTATGCAGGAAGTCAAACTAGATGATCATGGTTGACTGAATAGTTTATAGCCACCAACAATTATAATTCCTCAATACTTAGTTTATATTCTCTCGCTCTGCCCTGTATCTTTCAGGTAATATAACAATGCCTTTTTAAAAATATCCCATTTCCTTAAGACATCTGAATTACTCAGAAAGCTTTTCCCTTTCTTTATCAAAGCCCTTAAATGCCCACAAAATGTCCTTTCTTCCGCCTTATATAGTCCATCTTTGTGTCTATTTATTTAAAAAAGATATTTGTTTAAGCCACAATGGCCATTTAGTACTTTAAACAAAAGCACTTCATTAGTCCTATCCAGGCCCCGAAGTATGTCATTTTCATCAACTCTCGGAAACGGTTTAAAAAGTCTTATTCCTCTGTTTTCCTTAATTCAATTTTTTTTTGCCATTCCTCTTTTAATTTTTTCTGTATTACACTTTTGAATTCCTGTTTATTTAAGGGTATTTCCATGTCAACCTTTCCATTTCTTAGAGTGTTTTTAGCCTCTTTGTCCACCATTTTGTTCCCTGTTATCCCAATACATGCTGGGATGCAACCTAATATTACAGGTATCACCATCTGTACTAACTCTTATTAGAAATTTAATTTCATTGATTAAATAGCTTCTACATACTGAGATACCCTTTTTAATTGCCATAAGGCCTGAGACTGAATTTTAAAAAAGGCTGCTGCTGGGCGTACATCCCAGTTCAGTGCTAGCATTATTGCTACTAGTTCAGCTGTCACAACAGGTACATAATCGGCTATTCTTTTAGATGTAGTTATTACCAATTTTGTTATACAATATGTCATCCCTATGCTTCCAGTATTTTCTTCTTTGGACCTATCTGTATACATTTTACAAATCTATTCCATTTTTCATCTATATACTGGTATACTTCATTTTTAAAATGTCACTTTGATTTTCGTCATTACTCACTAAACGGAAAGTTTCTGCTAAAACTTCTGCTTTCTCATTTTCAGAACTTCTAACCATGTTGTCAATACCAATTGGACCGGGGATATAACTATTCTTAGTCTGAATTCCATTCATTCTTCTAATTTGTGTGT
Organism: Emys orbicularis; assembly: GCF_028017835.1. Lineage (NCBI taxonomy): Eukaryota > Metazoa > Chordata > Testudines > Emydidae > Emys > Emys orbicularis. Next base: position 63,420,772 of record NC_088688.1, on the reverse strand, counting down.
ATATTTTTTGATGTCTTGATATCTTTATTGATCCACCCACAGTATTTCCTCCAACTCTCTTTCTTTGATTTTTTTTAACAGTTCTTTGTGCTACTGGCTTTCTTCTTTTATAATTGATGAGGTCTTCAATATTCCTTAGTTTTTCCTTTTTTTTAAGCTTTGTTCCTTTCTTTAACTGCCATTGTGAACTTCTCATTGCACCATGGCAGTGCGTTTTTAGTTTGGGGGTACTTCAATATCCTAAGTATGGCTACAGTAAGTGCTGCTATTAATCCAGTGATTCCCAGACTGTGGGTCATGATCTGAGATGAGGTCCCACTTTCAGCAGATGGGGTTGCGGTAATTCCTAGTGAGCAGAGGATGCCATTTTGCTCTTCACAGCATGACCTAGCATGTACAATGTGTGCGAAGTCAAGATGCATGGAGGACACCATTTGGCTCTACCAAATGGCATCCTCCGCAGTGTGACCTCGCATGCACCATAGGTAAAAGGTCACTGTGCTGAGGACGCCATTTTGTGGAGCACAATGTTGTCCTCCATATGGCATGACTTTGCACATATAGTGTGTGCAAGGTCATGTTATGTGGAGGATGCCATTTTTCTTTTCAAAATGGTGTCCTCCATGCTGTCTGGGGTCCCGGCTGGAAATACTTCATTAAAATGGGGTCATGCCAGCAAAAAATTTGGGAACCCCTGTATTAATCTCTTTATTACATTATCATTGTAATTCTCTATGTCATCACTCACACAATGATTATTCACAAATTCAGTACATTTACTAAAAGCTCACAGACAGCTTTCTTAAAATTCCAGGTGGGTAATTTTTCAGTATCTTCAACCTTATCTTGCCCTTGAAAAGTAATACATCTAGGGAAATAATCACTCCTCATTCCTTCTTCCTTATATATTTCCCAGGTGCATTTACTTGCAATGTCTGCTGTTATAATTCCCAGGTCTAAGCAGGAACAATTACCATCTGCTGCATTAAATCTAGTTGGGGTGCCATTGTTTAAAACCAGTCGGTTGTTTTCGTCAATGAACTTTTCTAAGCATGCACCATTTTTATCAATTTTTTCACTTCTCCACAATTTATTATGACTATTTAGGTCACTGCATATAATATATGGTATTTTAGCACTCTTTACTGTTTCCTGTAGTGCCAAACTTTCTAATTTCCCACAAGGGTTATAGAGATTAGAAACCCTTATATTTCTCTTCTGCATTTGGATCTCAACAGCATTATATACTAGGCTTACTTCTTTGTTCTCTACTGCTATGTACTTTAATTTTTCCCTTATGAAAGTACAAAGCCTCCTCCGCTTACTAGTTTTTGGCCTCACCAAAAGGCAATATACCCTGAAATTTTAAAAGCAAGCTTGTCAACTAACCAATATTTGTGAACACATATGATATCTGGCTTAGTTTTCATTTCCAGGATATTTTCTTTTAGTTCTTGACCATGTGCTATCAAACTTGTGTTCCCCATATTAGTCATATTTCACCACTAACCTCATTCAAAATTGCATGAATATGATCCATTCACAAATTGCTAACACACAAATATTTTTCTGCTGCCTTTGCTATAATTTTCATTTTTTTCTGATTTTTCCCCAGTTTGTGGAGTACAATTTATCACTTCTATCATAAATGCAATAACCTTCTTTTTTTCACTACTAGTACATCATCTCCTATTTCTTCTGCAGTGTTTATCATAATCTGAATAGAGTGAGGCTGTGTTTGCAGTTCCCCTTTTCCTGTGCTTTCCTTCTGTACCTGATGCTTTAAAAGTCTTCTTACATCTTCCGCATAAGATATGTTATTAACAATTTTTGTCTTCTGTATCACTTTAGCTTGTCATGTCACAATACACACTCTCTATGCTGGACTGTGATTACCACCACAGTTATTATATTTGACCTCTGTCCCTTCTACACAATTTTCACAGGAAGCCTCTCCCCCACCTTTACCACATCTTGTTTTCCCTTTACAAACAGTATAACTTATAACACCTTAGGGGAGGGCGGATATATGGCTTGGTTCTGAATACCATTGAAACCCTGTTACTTTCTCAGGTAGAGTCTCTCCCTTAAATGTAATAAGTACAACCGTTGATGACTGGCTTTCTCCTCCTCATTTACTAATTAGTCACTTACTTACTAAGACTTTGGCTACACTAGAGAGCTTACCATGGCATAGCTGCAAAGATGCAGCTGCACCACTATAAGCTCATTAGTGTAGCTCATTAGAGAGCTCTCCTGTAGACTTAATTAATCCACCCCAATGAGCGATGGTAGCTATGTTGGCAGGAGAAGCTCTCCTGCTGACATAGCGCTGTCCACACAGGTGCTTAGGTCAGTGTAATTTATTTCACTCAGGGTAGTGGCTTATTCACACTCCTGAGCAACCTAAATTATACCCACATAAATGGTAGTGTAGACATAGCCTAAAACTTTATCTTCTCCAGTGCTTTTGATTTTCTCATCATTGGTCAGTTCTAATGGCATTCCATATATTATTCCCTTCATTTCAGTCAAATGCTTTATTAGCAAGTAACTTATATTAACTTTCCCTAGCATTTTCATTTTAGCAGTTTATCAGCTCACTCTTTATTTGTACATGCAACTAAAATATCCCCATCTCACAGAGTCCTGGCTTTTACAATATCCCCTATACATTTTTTAATCCAGTCAGCTACTTTCACAGGGTCAACATCACCTAATCTTATTTCTTTGGGATTTTACAATTATAGCATTTTGATTTATTTCCTTCCTCGGCTTTGCTTTCCTCCCCCCACCCTGATATCATCATCATCATCTGATTCTTCTTCTACTCTTTTCTCTACCCCCACCCCTACCCCACTTTATATCCATTCTTCCTATTTAATAGACTTTTCTTCCATTTCGAGAGGGACTTCATTTGAGGTCAGAAAAATCCTCCATCTCCCTCCAGCCCCAGCCAGCCTGGCCAGTCCCCAATTGAGCCACATTCAGCCCTTTTAGCACCTCCCTCCTGGCTTGACACCTACTGAAGTTATAGCAGGGCTGGGCTAATTGAGCCAGCAAGCGCTCATTAACTCCTTCTTGCCAAGTATGCACATCTCATCACAACACGCTCATGCTTTCCAGGGTTCAAACTCTTCAGGAATAGAGTAATGTGTTATAGATGGAGGCCTGACTCGACAAGCAATGTGCTAACACCCGACTGTGTGTAAAGTTTCAGAGTAGCAGCCGTGTTAGTCTGTATCCACAAAAATAACAGGAGAATTTGTGGCACCTTAGAGACTAACAAATTTATTTGAGCATAAGCTTTCGTGGGCTACAGCCCACTTCATCAGATGCATAGAATGGAACATATAGTAAGAAGATAGATATCTATCTATCTATCTATCTATATACACACACATAGAGAGAGCATGAAAAGGTGGAAGTTACCATACCAACTCTAAGAGGCTAATTAATTAAGATGAGCTATTATCAGCAGGAGGAGAAAAAAAACTTTTGTAGTGATAATCAAGATGGCCCATTTCAGACAGTTGACAAAAAAGTGTGAGGATACTTAACATGGGGAAATAGATTCAATTTGTATAATGACCCAGCCACTCCCAGTCTCTATTCAAGCCAAAGTTAATGGTATCTAGTTTTCATATTAATTCAAGTTCAGCAGTTTCTCGTTGGAGTCTGTTTTTTAAGCTTTTCTGTTGCAAAATTGCCACCTTAAGGCTGTTAATGAGTGACCAGAGAGGTTGAAGTGTTCTCCTACTGGTTTTTGAATGTTATGATTCCTGATGTCAGATTTGTGTCCATTTATTCTTTTGTGTAGAGACTGTCTGGTTTGGCCAATGTACATGGCAGAGGGGCATTGCTGGCACATGATGGCATATATAACATTGGTAGATGTGCAGGTGAACAAGCCCCTAATGGCATGGCTGATGTGATTAGGTCCTATGATGGTGTAACTTGAATAGATATGTAGACAGAGTTGGCATTGGGCTTTGTTGCAAGGATAGGTTCCTGGGTTAGTGTTTATGTTGTATGGTGTGCGGTTGCTGGTGAGTATTTGCTTCAGGTTGGGGGGCTGTCTGTAAGCGAGGACTGGTCTGTCTCCCAAGATCTGTGAGAGTGAGAGATCATCTTTCAGGATAGGTTGTAGATCTTTGATGATGCGCTGGAGAGGTTTTAGTTGGGGGCTGAAGGTGATGGCTAGTGGCGTTCTGTTATTTTCTTTGTTGGGCCTGTCCTGTAGTAGGTGACTTCTGGGTACTCTTCTGGCTCTGTCAATCTGTTTTTTCACTTCAGCAGGTGGGTATTGTAGTTTTAAGAATGCTTGATAGAGATCTTGTAGGTGTTTGTCTCTGTCTGAGGGATTGGAGCAAATGCGGTTGTATCTTAGAGCTTGGCTGTAGACAATGGATCATGTGGTGTGTCCTGGATGGAAGCTGGAGGCATGTAGGTAAGTATAGCAGTCAGTAGGTTTCTGGTATAGGGTGGTGTTTATGTGACCATCACTTATTAGCACAGTAGTGTCTAGGAAATGGACCGCTTGTTGGATTGGTCTAGGCTAAGGTTGATGGTGGTATGGAAATTGTTAAAATCATGGTGGAATTCCTCGAAGGCTTCTTTTCCATGGGTCCAGATGATGAAGATGTCATCAATGTAGCGCAAGTAGAGTAGGGACATTAGGGGATGAGAGCTAAGGAAGCGTTGTTCTAAGTCAGCCATAAAAATGTTGGCATACTGTGGGGCCATGCGGGTACCCATAGCAGTGCCGCTGACTTGAAGGTATATATTGTCCCCAAATGTGAAATAGTTGTGGGTGAGGACAAAGTCACAAAGTTCAGCCACCAGGTTTGCCGTGACATTATCAGGGATACTGTTCCTGATAGCTTGTAGTCCATCTTTGTGTGGAATATTGGTGTAGAGGGCTTCTACATCCATAGTGGCCAGGATGGTGTTTTCTGGATGATCACCAATGGATTGTAGTTTCCTCAGGAAGTCAGTGGTGTCTCGAAGATAGCTGGGAGTGCTGGTAGCGTAGGGCCTGAGGAGAAAGTCCACATAACCTGACAATCCTGCTGTTAAGGTGCCAATGCCTGAGATGATGGGGTGTCGAGGATTTCCAGGTTTATGGATCTTGGATAGCAAATAGAATACCCCTGGTCGGGGTTCTGGGCATGTGTCTGTACAGATATGTTCCTGTGCTTTTTCAGGGAGTTTCTTGAGCAGATGGTGTAGTTTCTTTTGGTAATCCTCAGTGGGATCAGAGGATAATGGCCTGTAGAATGTGGAGTTAGAGAGCTGCCTAGCAGCCTCTTGTTCATATTCCAACTTATTCATGATGACGACAGCACCTCCTTTGTCAGGCTTTTTGATTATGATGTCAGAGTTGTTCCTGAGGCTGCATTCAGCACTGCTGAGATTATGGAGCAATCTCTTAGTGATGCTGCTTTTCCACAATTTCAGCCCGTGCACGTCAACGGAAGCAATCTATGTAGAAGCCCAGTCTGTTGTTTCAACCTTCAGGAGGAGTCCACGCAGAATCCTTCTTTTTGTTCAGTAGTAGTGCTGATAGGAAGGATTCTGTGGGTTAGTATGTTGTTCAGAGGTGTGTTGGAAATATTCTTTGAGTCGGAGACGTCGAAAGTAGGATTCTAGGTCACCGCAGAACTGTATCATGTTCGTGGGTCTGGAGGGATAAAAGGAGGGGCCCCGATATAGGACAGACTCTTCTGCTGGGCTAAGAGTATAGCTGAAAAGATTAACAATATTGTTGGGTGGGTTAAGGGAACTACTGTTGTGGCTCCTTGTGGCATGTAGCAGTTTAGATAGTTTAGTGTCCTTTTTCCTTTGTAGAGAAGCAAAGTTTGTGTTGTAAATGACATGTCTTGTTTTTGTAAAGTCTATCTATGAGGAAGTTTGTGTGGAAGGTTGGTTTTTCATGAGAGTATCCAGTTTTGAGAGCTCATTCTTAATCTTTTCCTGTTTGCTGTATAGGATGTTGATCAGGTGGTTTTGCAGTTTCTTTGAGAGTGTGTGGCACAATCTCTCAGCATAGTCTGTGTGATATGTAGATTGTAATGGATTTTTTACCTTTAGTCCTTTTGGTATGATGTCCATCTGTTTGCATTTGGAAAGGAAGATGTTTGTTGATGTGTTTTTCATATCATTTCATATTTACTTAAGAAGCTACTTCCCTGTCTTACAGTGACACGAAAGTTAAGATCAGCATGAATACTTCAGCTGTCAATTTCTGTGATAAAACTGCGACAAATTCATTCAGCTCAATGGAGTTGTGCCTGGTTATCCCAGGCCTGAATTTGGCCTTATTTTTCAGTAGTATACCTGTGACAGTGGAGCTTGGTCCTTCTAATAGTATTTCAGACTTATTTTACAGGCTTCAGAGACATATTTGTTCCAGAAGCTAACATCCTGAACTGAGGTTTTTAATTGAATTTTTATGAGACCCTGATGGGGCTCCAGTTGCTAAATATGTAGCTGATGAGCAGCAAAATAACTTAGTCTAACAGCAAAATTATGTGCAAAGTAAATTAATTTTGATCAGCATTTTGTGTATTTTAAATAATGTGACATGTATGGTGGATAGCAGTACCACATACCATCCACCATCAGAGACAGGAAACTGAACTAGGTGGAATGCTGAACTGGCATGGCACTTCCAATGTTTCTATGTAGTTTCTCTACAAAATGACAATTTCCATCTGTGACAACATAATGAAAATTTGCTATTGTGCCCAGAGGATGGAACTTAAGCATTTTCACTGGTAAAGGATGTGTAGTGGTAGAAATGGTGCTATTGCTTCATGAATTTAATTCACATGTTCATAAAGAGTTTACAAACATCATAGTTTGCATGTGAATATTTAAAAAGCAACAAACAAATAGAAAAGGTCACAACAGAAATTTAAAAATGGGCAAATCATTTTAGATATGATTAGGACCAATATATCCTTTACAAAAAAAACTTAAATAAAAATTAATCTGATTTTTTTTATCCTATTTGATCACTTTCTGAGATTTGGTATCATCCACAAATATTTGCTAGGACTGGGACCACCATCTAATTAATTTTTTTTATTTTCATTATAGCAAACAATATATTCAGTAGGATTTGATTTCTCTGAAAATCATTTTGCCATACCTACTGTACAGATGTATGCACAGAAACACTGCAGTTTTATTGAAAATGCTAAAAGAGAAATCTAAACACAATAGAGCATGCTGAATTAATTCTAAGGATATGGTTTATTTATTTATTTTCATTTGCCAGGGAGGATAAACTCATTTAGGTAAACATCTCATTTACAAAAGTGTCCTGGACTAAAACATAATGATATACTTCCTATGAAAATAATATATGCTCGCATTAGATACTTAGAACACAATCATTCAGAATGTTCTGACCCAAAGTATGATTATAGTAAGACTAGATGGTGTGGATACCATCTTTTCTAAGTTTATTCCAAATGCTTTGCTTGATTAATCATAGAATCATAGAATATCAGGGTTGGAAGGGACCTCAGGAGGTCATCTAGTCCAACCCCCTGCTCAAAGCAGGACCAATCCCCAACTAAATCATCCCAGCCAGGGCTTTGACAAGCCTGACCTTAAAAACCTCTAAGGAAGGAGATTCTACCACCTCCCTAGATAACCCATTCCACTGCTTCACCACCCTCCTAGTGAAAAAGTGTTTCCTAATATCCAACCTAAACCTCCTCCACTGCAACTTGAGACCATTACTCCTTGTTCTGTCATCTGGTACCACTGAGAACAGTCTAGATTCATCCTCTTTGGAACCCCCTTTCAGGTTGTTGAAAGCAGCTATCAAATCCCCCCTCATTCTTCTCTTGTGCAGACTAAACAACCCCAGTTCCCTCAGCCTCTCCTCATAAGTCATGTGCCCCAGCCCCCTAATCATTTTTGTTGCCCTCCGCTGGACTCTTTCCAATTTTTCCACATCCTTCTTATAGTGTGGGGCCCAAAACTGAACACAGTACTCCAGATGAGGCCTCACCAATGTCAAATAGAGGGGAATGATCATGTCCCTCGATCTGCTGGCAATGCCCATACTTATACAGCCCAAAATGCCGTTAGCCTTCTTGGCAACAAGGGCACACTGTCGACTCATATCCAGCTTCTCATTTACTGTAACCCCTAGGTCCTTTTCTGCAGAACTGCTGCCTAGCCATTCGGTCCCTAGTCTGTAGCAGTGCACGGGATTCGTCCGTCCTAAGTGCAGGACTCTGCACTTGTCCTTGTTGAATCTCATGAGATTTCTTTTGGCCCAATCCTCTAATTTGTCTAAGTCCCTCTGTATCCTATCCCTACCTTCCAGTGTACCTACCACTCCTCCCAGTTTAGTGTCATCTGCAAACTTGCTGAGGGTGCAGTCCACGCCATTCTCCAGATCATTAATGAAGATATTGAACAAAACCAGCCCCAGGACCGCCCCTTGGGGCACGCCGCTTGATACCGGCTGCCAACTAGACATGGAGCCATTGATCACTACCCGTTGAGCCCGACGATCTAGCCAGCTTTCTATCCACCTTATAGTACATTCATCCAGCCCATACTTCTTTAACTTGCCAGCAAGAATACTGTGGGAGACCGTATCAAAAGCTTTGCTAAAGTCAAGGAATAACACGTCCCCTGCTTTCCCCTCATCCAAAGAGCCAGTTATCTCATCATAGAAGGCAATTAGGTTAGTCCGGCATGACTTGCCCTTGGTGAATCCATGCTGACTGTTCCTGATCACTTTCCTCTCCTCTACATGCTTCAGAATTGATTCTTTGAGGACCTGCTCCATGATTTTTCCAAGGACTGAGGTGAGGCTGACTGGCCTGTAGTTTCCCAGATCCTCCTTCTTCCCCTTTTTAAAGATGGGCACTACATTAGCCTTTTTCCAGTCATCCGAGACCTCCCCGGATCGCCATGAGTTTTCAAAGATAATGGCCAATGGCTCTGCAATCACATCCACCAACTCCTTTAGCACCCTCGGATGCAGCGCATCCAGCCCCATGGACTTGTGCTCATCCAGCTTTCTTAAATAGTCCTGAATCACTTCTTTCTCCACAGAGGGCTGATCACCTCCTCTCCATGCTGTGCTGCCCAGTGCAATAGTCTGGGGAGCTGACCTTGTTCTTGAAGACAGAGGCAAAAAAAGCATTGAGTACATTAGCTTTTTCCACATCCTCTGTCACTAGGTTGCCTCCCGCATTTAGTAAGGGGCCCACACTTTCCTTGACCTTCTTCTTGTTCCTAACATACCTGAAGAAACCCTTCTTGTTACTCTTAACATCTCTTGCTAGCTGCAACTCCCAGTGTGATTTGGCCTTCCTGGTTTCACTCCTGCATGCCTGAGCAATATTTTTTATACTCCTCCCTGGTCATTTGTCCAATCTTCCATTTCTTGTAAGCTTCTGTTTTGTGTTTAAGATCAGCAAGGATTTCACTGTTAAGCCAAGCTGGTTACCTGCCATATTTACTATTCTTTCTACACATCGGGATGGTTTGTTCCTGCAACCTCAATAAGGATTCTTTAAAATACAGCCAGCTCTCCTGGACTCCTTTCCCCCTCATGTTATTCTCCCAGGGGATCCTGCCCATCAGTTCCCTGAGGGAGTCAAAGTCTGCTTTTCTGAAGTCCAGGGTACGTATTCTGCTGCTCTCCTTTCTTCCTTGTGTCAGGATCCTGAACTCGACCATCGCATGGTCACTGACTCCCAGGTTCCCATCTACTTTTGCTTCCCCTACTAATTCTTCCCATCATCTCAAGCAAAAAATATTCAGGCTGTGCAGCATCCTTAGTCAGGAAGAACTTACACTATTTTCTTTTATTGGAAAATTCAAAGGGCCAAATTCTGTTCTCAGATCCCTGAGGACAATTTACATTGACATCAGTGGGAATTCTGCACAGGCATCCGATGTCAGAATTTGAATTTAGGATGAAAAAGAGCAAGTATCTGTTATATGGAGTACCTACCCCAAACCAGGCCTCAATAGAGAGAACTTATCCCTGTGGTAGGCCACACCTGGAGGAGAGTCAGGGCTGATAAGCTTTTAATTGATAATGAAGCCCATCTGGGGAAGTAGAAAGTATGGCTGTAGAGTGAAGGCCTGCAGTCACTCTCTGAGCTTAGAGAGGGAAAGGAGGAAATGAGGGGGAAAGTAGAAGCCTTGGGATCCTAGCCCTAAGGGAAGTGCATATTCAAAGGAGGGTGGAGAAGGGGCCTGATAGAGGCGAAGTAGGAAGCAACCCAGAGAAACAGCAGAAAGGTTTGGGACAATGCAAGCCTTGGCTGATGGTTGTAGGGTCCCTGGGCTGGAACCCAGAATAGTTGGTGTGCCCAGGTTCCCCTGTCAGCTGTTGGGGAAGAGGCACAGTATTGGCAGTGAAATGGAAGACTGCATGGGACAGATTGTCCAGTTGACTTTGATACTCTGGAAGAGGAAAACTATTGTGGGACCTGGCCAGAAGGCCAACCCATGAAGAGAGAGCACCCTGAGCAATGAAGAGGGAGTAACCTGACTCCAGAGAGAGAGAGAGAGAGCATGGGGTGAGAAACTGAAGGAGCGGGCATCAGACTGGTTCTGAGCAAGTCCCCAGATGGTCTGCAAAGAGGTGTCCTAGCTCTAAATAGTGAACCCCGTGACACCTGCCTGCATGCATGTATACTATACAGGACTAGACCAGTTCCCTTTGAAACAGCCACTGGAAGCCTTTAGCAGCAGAACTCCTGTGGCTCTACTGAATAAAAGGGGAGGGCTTGAACACAGAAGAGAAGAGATGTGCCGGGGGGAGCATCCCCCACTTTACATACTATTCCAGCCATTGGGCTGCAGTATGCTCCAAAGAATGATTGCAGAGAGGCTCCATGCTCCAGGCTCCATGCTCCTCTATCCTCTAGAGTAGGATAGAGAATATTCCCCCCAAAATTTTGCCCAGAACCTTGCCTTGCTCAACATGAAAATACTCCAGCTACTACTAATACTGGTCATGGGAGGGATATTTGTTACATGTGTGCACAAGAAATGTCTTACATCTCCTGAACTGTTTGGGCTTGCTTCTGTCTGACTTTCTGCATATTCTTTGTAACTCAATGGCCTTGTAGTGAGGGCGCAGTCGTCCCTCCCCCTCTGGCTCGGAGGGAGGCTGCAACGCCTCGGAATGTCACCAGGATCGCGGCCTACTGTTGGGGGGAATTGACAGAGTAGGGTCAGGGTTTAATTCCCAATGGTTAATTTATCACGGTTAATTCCCAACGGTCAGGGGAGTGCTGGCAAGCACAACACATCTGTGTCCTTCCCTGACTTGGCCTCTACTGGGATAGAGGCTCCGCCTTTTGTATTTCCTGCCCTGCCCCTCAATTCCAGTGGGAGGGCCGGGCCTGGCCAGACTCCATCCAGCTGGGTGGAGAGAGTGGTCTCACCCCCCTCTGGCTCAGAGGGAGGCCACACCCCATCACTATTAACCACCCCTGCCCTAATGTCCAGCTCCCAGTCCTCGGGATTGGTGTCCTCAGTTTCCCCCAGGTGGGACAGAAAGTCTTTGTTGGCGTTGTCCTTACCAGCCTGGTGGTGGATGGTAAAGGCTTAAGTCTGTAGGGCAAGATACCAATGCATTAGCCTGGCGTTGGAATTCTTCATCATGTTGAGCCATTTCAGGAGCATGTGGAGATAGACTGAGATAGACGATGGGGTGCTCCTCGTCTCCTATCTCCTGAGAGAGGACCGCCCCGAGTCCCACTCCCGAAGCATCGGTCTGGACGATGAACTCTCATTCGAAGTCGGGGATGAACAGTACTGGTTCGCTACATAGACTCTCCTTGAGGGTCCAGAAGGCTTCGTTGCACTCGTCTGACCAGTGGACCCAGCGAGGACTGTCTTTAGTTAGGAGCTCCATTAACGGGGTGGCAATGGAGGCAAAGTGAGGTACAAACCATCAGTAATACCGGCCAAACCCAAGAATTAATGTACCTGCTTCTTCATGGCTGGGGCTGGTTAGTCCTGAAGTGCTTTGACTTTTCCAACGAGAGGCCGTTCTTGCCCTCTGCCCAGGGTGTACCCCAAGTAGGTGGCCTCTCGCCATCCAATCTGGCATTCTTCAGATTTGTGGTAAGTCCAGCTGCAAACAGGGCTCGGAGGACAGCCGCCACTTGGTTTAAGTGATCTTCCCAGTGGCAGCTGTAGATCACAACGTCATCCAAGTAGGCCACAGCATACGCTTGTGCAATTGTAGACTGTGATCCATTAATTGCTGGAAAGTCGCTGGGGCCCCATGGAGGCCGAAAGGCATCTGGGTGAAGTGCTACAAAAAGTGGCAAAAGCTGTCTTCTCCCTCAAGCTGTAGTCCAAGGGGATCTGCCAGTATCTCTTTGTGAGATCCAAGGTAGTAATGTAATGGGCTCTCTGAGATGGTTGAGGAGTTCATTGGCATGGGGCATTGGGTAGGCATCAAATTTCAAAATGGCATTCACCCTCTTGAAGTCGATGCAAAACCGATGGGCTTTGGGACAAGGATGATCGGGCTCCACCACTCACTTTGTGAATGCTCTATTACGCCGAGCTCCAACATTGCATGGACCTCCTGACAATCTCCTGTATTTGCCAGGGAAGAAGTTAGGTAGCCTCCCAGATCACCTCGCCAGGTTCAGTCAAGATGACATGGTGGGCAAGGGCGGTCTGACCAGGTGTCGCAGTGAAGGTCTTGGGGAACATTCATAATAGGCAGTGGGCCTGCTTCTGTTGCTTGGTGGAGAGGGTATCAGCCAGCTGGGACTCTCACTGACAGGAGTCTCCGGGGCCTGTGGACTCAGTGCCAGCTTGGGGGGTATGGGGCAATCAGTAACCCCTCACCCTCCCACCAGGGTTTTAGAAGATTGACATGGTATGTTTGTTTCTTCTTCTGGCGATCCAGTTGTTTAATTACATAAGTGACTTGGCCCGTCTGACGAATGACCTCATAGGGGCCCTGCCAGTAGGCTAAAAGTTTTGATTCCTCGGAGGGAAATTCCTCGGATGTGGCTCATCAGCAAAAAGAAAAGAAAAAAAATCACATGGACAAAAAAAACCCAACAGTGGAGCAAATTCCATCCTCAGAATGAAGTCTCCCAGTGGCTCAGTGGAATTACAACAGTGTAAATCCAGAATGACTGAGGACAGAAAAGATTTTTAAAAATCTACTTAAAGTTTATTTTAATATTATTGAATTCTAAATAAAAACATATTTAAAGGCCCACTTTTTTCATGGTGGATGTATTGTTTGACAAGGTGCTTTTCTTCCACACGTTCATTTACAGTATACTATAAATGTTTGATAGCTATATTTTCTATTATATAGGAATGACATTTCTTGACATTTTCAATAGCTGAAGGTTATAATGCTTGGAAGCAATCTGATCCCTGGCAGTATATATAGTAGAATCTCTGTTTTGTATGTAACACAAGGTCTGGATTTTGCTAGATGCCATTACCTAGATTCTATACTGAAAGTATGTTCTGAGTGGCTTGTATATCAAACAATTGCTAGACGTCAGAAAGTTAAGCTGTCATAAAACACTTGTCACACGGTTGGATCCACGCACCTCTCCTCCGCTATACCCTAAATCTTACTTCAAAATACCAGGGAATTCTAACACATAGGATTATATGAGACATTGTGGGAAAGGAAAAAATTGATAGGGTCAAATGCTGAGACATTTGAAAATCTCACTCCAAAAGAGCTCTGCTCTCAATGAAGTGGCCAGATTTTCAGAAGTGCTCATCAGCACCCAGCAACTGCCATTGCTTCCAACGGGAGTGGCAGGGTGTTGGCTACTTTAGGAAATTAGACCATTTATTTAGGCACCTAAATACGAGCTTTCAAAATCTGGTCAATTTTGGAAAAAATTAACAAGAACAAAAAGAACGTTATACAAGAGAATCTTTAGAAGTAACTGACATAGCTCATTCAAATTAAAAGAAAACAAAGGCACTTCACAACAGTGCACTTCAGTAGATTCTCTCTAGACTTTTGGACTTTAGTTTTGGGAGGGTCTGGTTGATGTGACTTCTACTGGGTATAACAGGAATTAAAAAAAGGATTGGTTAGAAAGAATTCCTAAGGGCAGGAAGGAAGATTACAATATATATTTGGAATCAAAAAGGTGCAAAGCATACAAATTAGGTTACAAATCATTCCATTTACACTCATAAATGCAATTGTCCCCAACGGTAGTTGTGCACACAATGCTTGGATGTTATCATGATGGCAACTATAGAAAAACCCTAAGATACAGAAAAGAGAATTGCAGATTTCTAAGGGCATCAGATTATACCAGTTACCTCTTCTGATCTACATATTTGTCCTGCTTCCTAGTTCCTTTCCTGTTTTCTAAAATACTTTATAACCTAATGCTTCATCATGTCTAGCTATTTCTTGTCATATCTTCCCTCCAGGTCTAGTTTTATCAACATTTGATAAATTAGATAAGATAGTTATCCCAGGTAGAGCTCAGCAATTTTTTTTTTTTTGACAAACAGTTTATGCAATTTCTGATTGATCCAAAATGATCTGAGAGTTGACACAAATCATTTTGGTCATTCACAAAATGGCTAGAGAAAGAAGAGGAATAGGTGGTGGTAGTACTACCATTGTGGGTCCCCCTGACCTTGTTTAGGGCACTAATCTGGGATGTGGGAGACCCAGGTCCAAATCCCTGCTCTGGAATAGACCAAAAAGACATTTTTCCTGCCCATTTTTTTCCAATTCAGATTCAGTTCAACCGAAAACATTTTTTTTTCAATTTTTTTGAGCTGCCATCATACCAAAAAAATCAGCTATTCTCCCAGTTCTCGTCCCTTATTGTCTGCTGTTGTAAAACAGATCTTAAGATGACTGTAGTTTTGGGTCACTCATTGAATTGTCCATAGTAACTGTGACAGATATGACAATGTCCTACAATAGCCTGAAAATATCTTTTGTATTAAGTTAATATATTATTGGGGGCCAGGAACATGCAACCACTCGGGGGGGAAGGGGAGGGGGAAGAGAGATGTGACAGACATTACCTCCTGCAGTATGTTTGGGGTCCATTGTTTCAAATGACCGGTTTATGTATGATTGTGTCCTACCACATGAAGGGGGGCTACCACAGCTCTTCCAGGAACTAAAAGCAATGGGTGGTGATTAAGGCAACTCAGCTAGGTACCACCTCCTGCGAAAGCTCACATGTACTAGTTCAAACTTGATTCTCTAGAGACCAACAGACGAAAAACCATTTTTGGATAAATAGTCTGAGTTTAAACTGACACAAGGCCTTTTTTTCCTGATCCAGCAAACAGACAGAACTGTCTGCCCAAGGGGGGGATTGGGGGGGAGGACACCAAGCTTTGCAGATGGGTTGGAAGGGCTTGGCCTATGGAGGCCCCATAGGTGACCGCTGATAAAGCTTTTAACACATTATTGTTTTTATATGTTTTCTCTGTAATGCTTTCACCTTATGAATAAATGTGCTTGCTTAGAAAGAGCTGTGTGGCCACTTGTAACTGCTGGCAATTACCCTGTTTGTAACCATGGAGAGAAAGACAAGCGTAGACTCTGGACTTTTAGGTAGTCAGGCTTGCTGGGGATAGTGTAAATCCGGGCACTGTGCAGCCTTAACACTCCTGTCAGAAGGGAGACACATGCAGGTCTCTGACCAAGAGAGGTAATGGCTGTTGAGTCAGAAGCCTAAAGTGAGTGCCCTTGGTGGACTATGAGGGGAGAATAGAGGTGCAGTTACCCTGAAGTGTAACAGTAACCTTTGTAGATTATCTCCTCTTGAAAGACAGTAGGGTTTTTAATAAGTAATTTTATGGGTTATATATATTGAATGTAAAGCCATGATTTATGTTTTCTTATAAAACCCATTCAAATCATCTAAGGAACAAGAGATAATGAACTAGGCAGCCTAAGCTATTTTGTACACCTCACAAAGTTAGCTAGTGCATGTCTAAACATGATCCAATCATATCTCCAACAGCAGTGAATATTTATTTCACTTTTTTCATTGCTGCCGCAACCATTACTCATCTAAGAAGTCCCACTGATATGAATGGGACTAGAGGCATGAGTAAATTCTACTTGTAAGATGAAATGTTACAGGACCCGTTTGGCCATTTTAGAAGTACCGGTAATTGAAATGGTCATTTAACTGCAGTGGTGTGGCAAAATACAAAATTTTATCACATAATTCCCTGCTTCTTTCTGTTGTGTTCCATTTTCCATAAAACTTTTATCTGTGTGAATTTTCTCAGTAGAGCTAACTCTTTTTTTCATTGAAATCCACTTTATCTCAATGGGTTTCTCAGCAGGCTGGGGTGAACCCTTCTTTCACTTATCTCTGATTTCCCCTATTGGGCTACATGTTTTACAGTAACTGTTGATGTAGTAGCTTGAGCTGCTGCTGTTTTCCTTGTTATATGTTAGCTGTACCTCCCTTTGCTTTCTGTCATGTTTTGGTCTTTCCTGTTTTCATAATTGCCCTCTGTTTGTGACATGCACTTATACATTGGATTTGCTACCTCTAAAGTCAGTGGGCACCGTCATGCTGATTACAGTAATTCCTTGAGGCAATGAATCTCTGTTAGCAATTTTTTCTGATTACTTTGCAATGTAAGAAAGTACTGCTTGTCAGTGTCTGTGACCTCTTTTCTGAAAGCATAGCTATTCTGATGCAGGCTGGGCTAAATATGGAGGTCAATGTAATACAGGTGTGTGGGGGAATACCAGGCATTTCTGTCCCAGCTCATTGCCAGCAGAAATCTGGTGTGAAATCCCCTAAATCAGTCGTTACAAGGAGCTGCTACCTGATTTACAGTAGTAGAGAGAGAACTACAGTATAAAATTACTGACCTATGTATGAATACCAGCTAATTTTAGTAAATCAGTTAATATCTCACGGGAATATATTTCTTTTGAAATAAGTGAGCTCTAAATACATTTGATATTCCAAAAGATGCGTGTTGATGAACTAATGTCATCCATACACTTTTAGGGTATGTTCATTGCAGAATTGCATTTGTTTTCATTGTTCCCATTAAGATTGCATTTTTTCTTTATTCCTAATCACAGATCTTAAATCCTGAAGGGATCTTTATGATCTATTCTGACCTCCTGCATAACACAGGGCAAAAAACCTCACCTAGTAAGTTCTGCACAAGCCCATAACTTCTGTTGGAATTATAACACATTTTAGAAATATAGAAATATCACCAACCTATACTGGCTAATTGCATGCTTCAAATTGCCATGTTTCAGCATATTCCCAAATGCATTTCCTTTATTATTTCAGGTTGTACTGAAGTTGATGTGTTTATTTCACATCTCATTTGTCTTGCAAGGCACTTCATCAGTGATCTGTGAAAGCGATTGGGCCTGTCATCTTACCATCTAGATCCAGCAAAATATACAGTGGCTGAGCTCAGGCAAAGCTTTCTTCTGATTAATTTTTGTGACAGATTTGGGCTATGTATAATGTCTGTCTTCTTCGTGGGACAGCAGAACTTGGGGGCACTCAATAAGGAGGCTGGACCACCCATGCACCTTGTAACTGAGCGCTGTCGGACTCTTTTTCCCATCCCAATTCAATGGGGAGTGAAAGATGGGGCTGGGGGATACATTATTACAGTATATAGAGTCTCTATCCTTCTCACTGTCAAGTGAGGGTACAGTGGGCACAAGAGGTACTACTGCCCTAGGGTGCAAGCAGCCATTGAGCAGTTTCCATGCTAAACTGCGGCTGGCAGGGTAGCACACTATCCCTGTGCCATGTCTGACCACTTGGGCTTGACCAGGAGGCAGGATTTCCCCCTTTGAGATAGCATTTTACAATATTTAACTCAAATAGTAAAAATGTGTTGGAACTAAAGTGAATGACAACTTCATAGAGAGCAGTGTTTTGGTTTTTTATTCCAGATATATTGTTCTGTCACTGAAAATGCTAATCACATAGTATGATATTTACATATAGTTTGACATTTTACATAAACAGCAGTAGAGTTTAAGGGTACTTAATATGGTACAAACCACCTAGCACTATGCAGGGCATTCCACTGAAAATCTAAAGCACTTCACAGGATGATTTAGTTCATGTTGGCCCTGCTTTGAGCAGGGGGTTGGACTAGATGACCTCCTGAGGTCCCTTCCAACCCTGATATTCTATGATTCTAGGAGTAGATAATATTCATAGAGGAACAATTCTAAGGATGAAGGACAAATTCTAAGGATGAGGGACAAACCTGCTCTAGGAGGGATGTCAATTAATGTCACTTGGTGGAATAACCAGGAGGAGGCATTTGGACTGAACAGATGTCATCCTTCATATGTAACCCCCAAAATAGCACTTCACAAAATTGGTACTTTATAGGATGGTAGTAACTCATTATTTACTTCCCACTGAGTCAGAGCAGACTGGTTCATTCAGATCAGGTGTCAGTTGCCAGAGACAGACAGGGACTGGAGGAGGTCCCAGAAGGAAGCAGAAGGCATGTCCTGGGGGAAGGTTGAAGGCAAGGAGAGCAGCAAGAGGTGTTTGCTAGCTGGTATCCCCAAGCCAGAGAGCCAGCGCTAGAGAGGGCTGAAATATGGAGGAAGAGGAGCAGGAGCACCAGCAGCAGTAGAGAGTTACCTGCTGACTCTAAGCCTGAGAACAGAGCTAAGAGCCAGAGGGGACTGAAGGCAAAAGAAAAGCAGAGATTACCCGCTGGCACCTCCAGGGCTAGAACCAAAGAGGGCCAGGATAAGTGAGGGATGCTCACCTGGCTAGGATGCTCCCAACAGAAAGGCTGTGGAGGGAAGAGCTGGATTGTACTCCAGTTGGAAGGGCTGAGGTGACCGTCCTGGTGGAGAGACAGGAGATGACTGTGCTGGGGACCTGGGTGTGGTGAGGGACACTGGGGCTGTGCTGGAGAGCCAGGGCTTGGCGAAGGATGACAAGACTCTATTTGATGTTTTGTCTGGACTATGGTGTTGGGACCTATGTGCCTAGGTGGGCTTTCTTTGGTAATAAATTAACCCTAGAAGGGCTATTGGCACTAAGAAAGACTATTTGAATTGACTCTGAAATGGAGGTGCTCCAGGCAAGCTAACCTATGACAGATCTGCATTTTCAAAGAGTTGAATAGGAATTTCAACATTACTCCCATTGCCTTTTATGGGAGTAGTTGACCTCGACAGACATGCATTGCTTGTAAACTTACCAGCTAGTCCTTAATAGTAACATTCTCCTAAATGACTTAGGAGCCTAAATCTCATTTCCAAAAGTTACTTAGGCACAGAATTCTAAAGGTTCAGTAGATTCTGCTTATTAGCAACCCCTCTGTTGCCAACAAAAAGTTGCAATTATCCAGCAGTTGCCAGTAAGTGGAAGGCTGGTTTCTATGGTTGAGGTCAGGAGAGGAAGTGCTGGGACATGCCTTCCCTGGTTGCAGCCCTGAAAACCTGCCTGTGGGGAGGGCAGCAGCAGGGAAAGGCAGGCAGTGAGGACCTATGAAACTGCCCGGTACCCCTCCCTGTGGACTGGGAGAGGAGGCTGTCAGCAGGGCAGCAGCAGGAAGAGGTACCATGCAGCTCTGTGGTTTCCCAGAGCCCCTGTTCCTTGTGGAAAGTTCCAGCATCCAGTCTGCAGCCCCGCTTCCTGATGCTGCTCTGTCCACAGCCTCTCCTCCTAGCCTGCAGTGCTGGGACTCTAGAAGGAATTCCTCCATTGGGTGGTGATGGAGGAGCCCCTGCCCCTCACCTCCTGTGGGACCCCTGGTGCAGGCAGATTTGCAGGGCTGCAGCCATTAAAGGCACCTCCCAAGCGCTTCTCTCCCTGGCAGCAGCCCCACAAACTTGTCTGCAATCCTGAGCCTTTCTTCCAAAAAAAGTTCTCAATAAGCAGCACACTGTTCCCAGTATCTGTTTATTATTAATATTAAAGTCAATGGCACAGGATAGGTTCCCAAGGAAACTGTTGCTATTAACTGGAAACTGTTTATAGCAGCATCCATTGTATTTAGATATTGCTCCATTCAGCACTGCAAGACCCAAGTGACTTAAATGGCTAAGTTCTATTTTCAAAATGACTGAGATACTTAGGAATCTAAGTGCCTCAGTTACTTTTGGAAGTGGGTCTTAAGTGCTTTTGAAAAATTGCCCAAAGTATCTTAGTCCCCAGCTACTTCACATTCTTCGCTATATCATTTAATGCACTGCTCACAGATCTGTGCAATATCAAGACACACAAACTAAGTCAAAACTTTACGATTATTAGATCTCTAGACTCAACTGCAATGTAGTTTTTTATTCTGACAACTGTTAGTTTGAGTTCCCACTAACACAGAGATAAAATAGAATATTGTATATTTTCATTCAATACATTTTGAAAAGAAATATTTAGAAGATAAGGTAGTGCTACAGCCACAGATGTAGTCTCTTATAAGCACTCTATAGGTGTTTATGTGCTAGTGAAAAATTAGGAATCTTTTAAAACAAAATATACAGTGTGTACCAATTATATAATTTCTGAATTAGATATCAGAGTTTAGACAAGGACAGATGGTTTATCCTTTATAAAGAGTGATGAAAAGTGGAGTAAGCACTGTTAATTAATACAAAGTATTGCAGAATAATGAAATGCTACCATAATGGTTCTTTTCTGCATCATGGTACAGTGAGAGAGATACGGATGCTAGAAGTGACACATCCCATCACAGTTATGTTTCCTGTTTTGGCGCTAACTATACTGTGTCTTTACAAACACATTAAATTAGATAAAGTGAATATTCATAACCAAAAGCAATCAAAAGTTAGTTCTCTTTACCCACTTTACTTGCCTAATCATGTTGTGATAGGCATGTGTAGGACCCACGTGTGGATCTTGAAAGGTGTGTTGTGGGGGTGTTGATCATCATAGCAGTAGAGATATGTCTTCAAGTTTTGTATCTCTTGACCTGGCAGAGTCTGTTGCCACTTTGAGTTGGTATGTCCTGATCTGTGGGGAGCATGCTTATGATGATGAGATTTGAGAGGATGGGGGGTTGTTTAAGGCCAGAAGATGGGGTTCCAGAAAGATTTCTTTCAGGATTTGGGTCCCATCAAATATGGGTTGTAATTGTTTGATGACACCCCATATGGGTTCCAGTGTGGGGTGGTATGTGACAACTAGGGGTCTGCAGTAGGAGAGCGGATTTTATTTTTGTATTGAAGCAGATTCTCTCAGGGGTATTTGGGTTGCTTGTTCCATGATGCAATCTACTTCTCCAGTGGAGTGCACTTGTTTGAAGGCAGTTTTGAGTGTGTTAAGGTGTATATCCCAGACATTCTCCTCAGAGTATATTATGTGGTATCTGAGTGCCTGGCTGTAGATAACAGATTTCTCTTCATGGGTTACCTTGAAGATGAGTTTCTGGACATCTGCACCACAAAACCAGTGATATACTTAGATACATCAATGATATTTTCATCATCTGGACAGACAACAAACTCCCTCAGAGATTCATATCACAACTTCCACCACCATCACCTGTCCATCAAACTCCCTCTGGAATACTCCCACATCAGCATCAACTTCCTGGACACCACAATCAGCTTCAACAATGGAACCCTACAGACAACTATATTATACAAGAAACCCATGGATCACCACACCTACCTTCATAGATCCAATAACCACCCCAAATGCACCAAGAAATTTGTTATCTACATCCAGGCACTCAGATACTACAGAATATGCTCTAAGAAGAAAATCCAGGATATATACCTTAACACACTTAAAACCGCCTTCAAACAAGGACAGTCCTCCAGAAAAGTAGATCACATCATGGAACAAGCACCCCAATTACTCTGAGAGAATTGGCTTCAGAACAAAAATAAATCCCTCTCCAATTGCACACCCCTAGTTGTCACCTACCACCCCATACTGAAATCCATGTGAGGTGTCATCAAACAACTACAACCCATACTTGATGTGGCCCAAACATCCTGAAAGAAATCTTTCCTGAACTCCCGGTTCTAGCCTTCAGACAACCCCTCAACCTCATCATCAGAAGCAAGCTCCACACAGACCAGGACACACCAACTCAAAGCGGCACCAGACCCTGCCAGAACAACAGATGCAAAACCTACAGACTTATCTCCACTGCTATGATTATCAGCACCCCTAATGACACACATTTTAAGATCCACACATGGGACCTACACATGCCTATCATAAATATGGTGTACCTCATCCAGTGCACTAAATGCCTCAGTAACAAACCAGAAAATCTCTACGCTTTCTAATGAACTCACACAGGAAAATGGTAAAAGATAAAAGCCACCTCATCATCTGTTGGTGAACACTTTGTGAAAAGTGATCACTTTATAACTGACCTATCAGTCCACATCCTCAAAGGAAACCTGCACAACACTTTCAAAAGATGAGCTTGGGAGCTTAAATTCATAACTTTACTAGACACAAAATCATGGACTGAATAGCGATGCTGGATTTATGACTTATTACAACAATCTATAACCTATTAACAATCCCGCCCTGCTGCTTCCCCCCTCCTCCTTTCCTCCCTATGCATGGAGGGGTGTTAAAGGGCCACTTCACCTTGAATGATTCCTTGAAATGTGTGGTAACGATTTATCCTAAACATCTGCTCCATTATGTATTTAGCTGTGACACTCTGATTAAGTTTTCCAGACTTGAAGAAGAGCTCTGAGTAGCTTAAAATCTTGTATCTCTCACCAACAGAAGTTGGTGCAATAAAATATATTAACTCACTCACCTTGTCTACCTCATATTATGTTAATAACCAGTTTATGCTTAATTGGTTCACTCTGAATGGGTTCAGTGGCAGTGTGGACTCAAATAGTTCAACTGGTCCGTACCGCTACTGTATAAGGTAGCGCCAGGCCACTGGTACAATTTGCCGGAAATCATTGCTTTGCACTGAAATGGTTTAAAACATGGGGTATGACAAACCTAGTCAGTATAGCTGTGTTAACACTTAACACAACCAGTTTATTTACAAGTGGCTTCATTTTCTCCCATGGACAGTGTCAGTGTTCACAACATTCACCTATTTCTCTATGGGAATCAAAGCATCTTATACACGATCTGGAGAATCATACCTGCTATAGATCACCCTTCCCTGGCATGTGATGAGGGTCGATCTCAAGATTTCAGCCTTAACTGATTGGAAAAGTGAGTTCTAGGTTTGTTTCAAGCTCATGTGTATCACATGGTACTGGGTAGTAGGGATGGAAGAAATATGCTGACACTTAGATTTGGATGTCCTACTGTTTGCATAATATACTAATCTAAATGTTTGAATATCACCCACCTCTAATATTAGCTACACCATATATCAACCAGTAGGAATCCCCCAACCATCTCCCTCCTTATCTTAAGATATTCCCTCAAATGTTCAAGGGAAGTAGCCTTGCACCATCTTTCCTTCTTTGGAATGACTGTCCTTCTTCAAAACAAGAGCTGGTAGACTTCTTTGCCCTATCATCTGCTATAGTTTTTCTTTCAGAGAATATAGCAAGCTAAGCCCCACTTTCTTCTTCCTTAAAATGTCTAGTACCTTAAGAGTAGCAGGTTATCTGCTTGCCCCCAATTCAGCAGCAGTGGATAAAGCAAAACCTCTTTCTCTTGATAAAGCTCACTAAATCATATCACAGACTGGGACCTGCAATGCCTAACACTGTCTTGTATACTAAGTAGAGAAACTAGGCCAGGCTAAATGTATTTATTTGGTTTTACTTAGAAACTTATCCCAATGGATACAAAACATCAATCAGAGAAACAGAGTCACATTTCTGACTAGAGTAACTGGAGTTTTAGAAACATGCCCAAATGTGTGCAAGGGTGACTATGCTTTTGAATGAAGTGTTATTTTACTTTATCTAAGCCTAAATCCTGGTCTAGTTAGGTCAATTTAACTATGTCAATCAGAGATTTAGTTAAGCCAACATAAGCCCGGTATAGACACCACTAGGTTGACAAGAATTCTTCCATCAACCTAGCTACTGTCTCTCAGGGAGTGGCTTAAAAAACCCCTTCTGTCACTGTAGAAAGTGTCTATGCTACAGTGCCGTAGCTGCAGCACTGTAGCTGTAGTGCTTGTAGTGTAGACCTAGCCTAAGGGCTACATTCAAAACTGTACATTGAATTGTGGAACTTTTTACATGTGCAATTAAGGAGGCTATTCACAATCCAATATTTGCACATACAAACAACCAATTATTCTGTAGCTAATTGCACACACACTTTTGCCTGCAGCCTAAGTTTTTTTGTTTTAATGAAAACTGATCCTCAATCTATTATATTAGTGGGAAGCAAAGTTCATTTTAAAAGAAACATTTATGTTTAAAAATGTATATCAGTGATTAGTCTTCAAATAGGCAGAAAATATTCAGGCTCAAACTGGGATTTTTATTTGTGTGATGTTTTGATTCAATTGAACGTGGTTTTTTTTCTCCTCCCTAATCAGACAAACTACTAATTAGTGAAGAGTGTGCACAGGGGAGATAACCCAAGATGAGTGCTGTATAATTACATTAAATATTCTCTGTATGAAGCAGTAAAACAATGTATAAGGCAACATAATTCATGTTAGTCAGAATCTTCAAAACTACTGGGTCAAATTCAGCTGTGGGATAGCTCCACTGAAGTCAGTGAAGTTATACCAGGGACAGATATAGCCTACTATGTGTTGGTATGAATAATTTGTTAGCACACTCCAAGTCAATTCATAGTTTGTGATTATTCACTGAGATTGAACTAATTAAGGCTGACAAAAAGCCATGTTTGTGTGATGGAGTGGATCAGCCTAATCAATTAATTCATTGTTATGGACTGCCTGATTACATGGCTTTTCCTAGCCATTTTACACAGTTGCCTGGATTTGCTAGAATAAAGGATACATGAATCCTAAAAAGATATACAGGCAGCATGGTCTAGTGGACTCAGTATAGGAAGGGGTGCCAAAGTTTCCTGATCTAAAATTCCAATTTGTGTTCTTAGGCAAACCTCTAAGTACTAGATGGTGCCATTTAAACCCTAGGCACAGATCCTAGTAAGAAATGGTGCAGAGCTCCACTGCCCAGGAGAGCAGAGAAGCCTTCTGCAGAATATCTTTTGGAGCTCCCAGACACAGTTTCTCTGGGCCTGCTACTACACCCCTTTGAGGGATGCAGCTGACTATTCCAGTGTGGGATGGAGCTATAGTCCCAGATTCCCCCTATTTGGGGTGCCAGTGTCCCTAGAGCAGGAAGAGGAGAGCAGCCCTTGTACCCCCAGTGGAGGGAATTAGGTCTGCATTGTCCTTATATGGGCTATGGAAAGGAGGAAGAGGAGGGAGCCAATTACGTCTCCCCACCCAGCCACACACTGTGCACCTATATAAGGGCCAGGCAGACTCTGACCCTTAATATCTCAGTTTTCCCAGGTACTAAAAAAAGGCAATGATACCTGCCTACCTGACAAAGGTGTCAGGAGAATCACTTTGTTAATGTTTGCACAGTGGTTGAGGATGTAAAGTGATAAATATTAATATTTTAAGCTGTTCTGAGTCAGCCTCCATCCCCAAAGCATCTTATAATAGGAACTTGAACCAAATCCCTCAAGCTATGAAGTTCCTCTTTATTAGAACTGATGGAGTGGAGCTGGAAGGCCTGGGAAAGACAGGGTCCCCTTTTTATTTTTCACAAATATTTATATAGCATAGCTTTGCATGTCACTTTACAGAATTTAAAAAGGTGTCCCAGGTCATGAAGAGTTTGCAGTCTCAATTAGACATATATAGATAATCAAAAGGGACATAGGAAGAAGGTTACAAATAGATACAAATGAGTCACATTATATAGTGAGAGAATCAAAAATTCTGATAATTTTAAGTAGCTACTGATATAGACCAGAGGGGGGAGAAGATAGCGTAGGAGTGGCAATCCTAATTCAGTGGTTCATCAAGAAGATCTTCAATACAAAAATTTGATACTGTATATATCTCCATAAAGTTTTGTAGTAAGAATCATCATCAACCATCTCTCTCAAAATTCCATACTGCACCCAAGAAACCTTTCTGGATGAAAGCTGTCAAAACTCATACATTCCTGCAAAAAGTTTCCATTTCAATGAACCAGCATTTTCAAACCAGAAAGCTTTTTGTCAAAAATTCTCAACAAGCTCTAGTCACAAGTTAAGATGACGTAAACAATTATCATACCAACCTCAACCACCAGCTCCTACACTCGGACTTCATATATTCCCAAGGATGAGCATCTAAACAACATCCACACAAGCTGTGGAAACCAAATCAAGTGCTTATCAGTCCTGTACTAAGTAGTTTCCTGGGTAATATCAAAAATAGTTGGATGTCATGGTGTTTTTGCAGGGCTGCCTGAAGTGGTGAGTCTAGCTTGCATGAAAACAAAAATCACAATCTTGTGTGTGTGAGAGAACAAACCCCAAAGTCACAATTCAAGTTACCCGTCACTCAGGTTCAGCATCCTGAAGCTTCCAGTGTTTTAAAACTGCCCCCACTCAACCTCAGGAGCAGTTTTTCTCTGGACATGAGCTATTCTGATTAAGGAATCTGAACCTGTCCAATCAGCCTCACCTGGCCTGCCAGGATTAAATTAGGGCTATTATGCCCTAGCTCTTCTGCGTATTTTGTCATTAAGATAACTTCACACAGAAGTATACTATACTTTCACAGTTATCCTAGCTTTTGGCAATCGAAAAGGGATAGTCAAATTCTAGTCAGTAACTAACGGAAAAAGTCTCCTGAAGTACCATGTGCAGTACTAGAGATGGGACTCAGCCATAAAGTTGCGGAAAAAGTGTGAAACTGACTTTACTGAACACTGAAGGATATTTAAATCTTTGGGCTTGGTTTGAGTCCATCACGGTTATCAAATTATTCTTATTCTCTATCAGTTTCCCAAAACATAAAATCCTTTTGGTGTGAACTTTCCGTTTTTAAACAAGTATTACAATTTACAGTTATCTTCTGGAAAGAAATAGCATACACAAATGTGTGCAAGGGTGACTATGCCTTTGAATTAAGTGTTATTTTACTTTATCTAAACGGAATCATCTTACCTTTTTTCATCAACCTACAACTTTGTTCCAGATTAGTAAGTATAAAACCAGCAAGTCAATCACATTTTATCCTTCATAACAAGGTCTTATCTAATGTTTGCCTTGTAGATGTAATTTGAAAGGGAGAATTTTATTAATGTTTAGGCTCACTGAACTCAAAGAAACGCAATGAGTTTTGATAAATTTTTCTAAATGACTAATATTGCTTCCTTTGTAGATTTCTATCTACCTAAATAGCAAAATTAAGAAATTAGAAACTAAGTGAAATAAATACAATTATGATTTTTACACAGTATATTCCAATTTATTACATGTGTAAGAAATATCTGCAAACCACAGTATCTTAACTACATAAATCTTTGGAAATGTAATATTCCCTGTAAAACACCACACACACACAAAGTAAGTTAAAAGAACATTAAGGCTGCAAATCAAGCATTCAGTAGTTAGAAAATGCCAGAATTAAGGTTGCCTGTGCAACCTTACCTGAGCCTTTTATGCATATGCATTATGATACAGTCTTTAAATACATGAACACATTTTTTTCCAGTGGACCTCTGTCTCATTTATCTCACCTTTCTCTTAGATGCTTTTAATTCCTAAATGACCTTCATGTATCCTTTATAACATTTTTCTGTAACACCTTAGAAATTGCCAGCCTGGTGCCTTTTAACAAAATCCCATTTAGTACTGAGCTCCCTTTTAAGTTGATACTAGGTCCTGGGAATATGCTATCCCAGCCACTCTGTGCTAATAATCTTAATCACTTTTTGTAGGGTATCATCCTCAGCAGTAGCTCTGGCAATCACAGTCCACATTTTGTCTGAGACTGGGCAGGCTTTAATCATCTTGAAATGTACAAAATCTAGCTCTGGACTTTGCAGCACTGCACTTTTGTCAAATGCTCTAGTGTGTGTCTGCAACCACCAAATCTCACCCAGGTTTGTATTCTATTTGCAAGTCATACAGTTGTAGCTGAAAAAAACATCACCATATTCTTGAGGAGGCTGCCAGGGCTCTTTTGGCAATGGCAATAACTGGTTTATGGTTCATTGCAGTTAACACAGGCCTCCCATAAACAAACACAGTAGTTTTTACACTCATGGATTAAGAAGCCAAAGCCGCCTTTGCTATTTGAGCATTCTAACACTCAGTTTTTGTTAGCACCTGTGATACATAAATCGCTGGTCTCAGTTTTGACCACACTGTTATAAGAGGACTGTGTCAATCTGTCCTTGGAGGTGTCAGTGAGCAGTTTTATTTTGTGCTGCTGTTACCTTACTTCAGGACTGGGGCCTCTTTAATTAACTCCTTCAATTTCTCAAACTCTTCATTGAGATTTGCATCCCATTTCCACTGGACATCTTTGCACAGTAGCACTGCTTCAGGCAGATAGATTAAACACAAATTTCCCTACACACTTCGCCATTCCAAGGAATCTTTGTATCCCTTCCTTGTCTGTTAGGCAGAGGTGTTTCTGATGGTCTCAACTGTACTGTGTTAACTTCTCTCCCAGGTATGTAATTTCCAATACACATAATTTACTTTTTTGTTGTTTCGCTGTGGCCAAGCAGTTCTGGATCTTTCTATAACTGGTTGGAGCCTCTGGTTATGCTCTTCTGCTTTCCCCCCCCCCAAATAGCATTTATATCAGAGGCACCCCCAGAAATTTTTCACGTGGTACTCACTAAATCTCCTCATACCCACCTCCCAGTGGTGCTGGAACATTAATAGTTGGGGTACTGAAAGCCAGCCCCCTCACACCTGTCTGCATCATGCGGAGCCGGGAGCTGAGTCCCACCTAAAACCTGGGGGTTCTGCAGCACCCCCCGCACCCCAAGTTCCTACGTCTATGCCACCTCCCCTCTCCCAACCAGCTCCCCAGTGAGCTCTATTCTGTATTTGAGCACCTCTCTATCCCCTAACAGACATCCTCAAACTCGTCATCTGTTTTGGTCATCTGCTTTTCTAATGTCTCTCGAAAGGCTTGAAATATATTTTTAACCCAATAATGAGTGTTCTTTTCCCTGGCACTATTACCAATTGTATCTTCTCCAGTTTGTTATTTACTCATCAATTTAGTTCACATAAGGCTTTAAATGGGGATAAGGTCACCACTCAAAGCCTTGCATTTTCCCTGTTTACCTACTATCTATGGTTTTTCTTTTAGACTTACTAGGTTCTAGCAACATATTGACTTGTGACCAGTGTCCAAATGAAAAGTAAAACATTTCCAAGTTGCTTTCAGATTGATAGTTCAATCACCTTCTGCTGCAACATTGTCCATTGCTCCTATGAAGAAGTTATCTGAGCGAATGGTGCTGTTGCTGTCCTCTTCGTCCATGCTGTGGGCATACTGCTGGCTCTTACCAATTCTTACCAAGTGATGTAATCCATTGCACTCCTTGCATCTTTTTCTGTATGCCAGGCATTGTCCTGATTTATGTTAGTTGCCACAGTTTATGCAGTTTTGTGTATTATTTTTGCTGGACTCTGAGTTTGCCTTTCTGCCTCAGCTGTTTTTTCTTGTAGTATTTTTTATTCTTTATTATATTTAAGTGACAGAGCACTGTCTACCCTACACAAGTGTCATTCTGGACTGCCTCTGCTTGGCAAATTCTAATTGCTTTGTCAAGGGTTAATACTGGGTCTTCCAGTACTCCCTCTCAGAGTTTTCTGTTCCAGATCCCAATCACAATGTGGTTGCAATGCTGAGTGCCAGAGCCCCAAATGTTTAGGTGCCTAGAAAAATCAAAGGAACAACCTTGTGATCCACAAAGCCTGAGTTAGGTGCCTAGGTTTCCTATAAAAATAGGAGAGATAGGCACTTGTAGAATGCAATCCACAAAAGCCAGCATGATAGGTGGCTCCCCTTCCCAGTGAGTGGAAGATGCCAACAATAGGGCTGTATATTACACCCCTCCCTCAGAGACAGGTTCTTAATTCCAGGCTGCAGAAAGGCACATATCTCTGCTTAGCAATCCATGAACAGGAACCAGCTGCCTGGAGTCAGGTAGTTTAGGTGCCTAAGGTATTTTTTGCAGCTCTGTGTTAGATGCCTGCCTTATTCCACACAAAGCCACTAGAGGATGTGGTGGTGGAGGAGGATCTGAACAGGGGGCTCTCACCTCTCAGAAGAGTGCACTGAGCTATGCGATATTCTGATGTAGGGCTTCCTCAAGCTCTCCTGTTTAAGCCATTCCACAGTGGATAAGTACTTAAATAATCATAGAATCATAGACTTTAAGGTCAGAGAGAGATACAGTGAGTGACTCTAGTCCAGGGGCTAGGGCTCCCACTTGGGAGGTGGGAGCCCCCACATCCAGTCCCCCTGCTCCAATCACTCTTTCATTTATCCACATGGAACAGCTTCAACAGGAGAGATTGTGGGAGCCCCACATCAGACTGTCCCACAACTCGGTAGTTAGTGCACTCTCCTGAGAGGTTGGAGAATCCTCTCTCCCTGTGGAAGAGGGGGGGACTGAAGTAGTTCTCCCACATCCCAGGCAAGCATTCTAACCATTGGAATGAAGTCACAAGTAGGCTAGGAAGGACTAGATTTCTATTGGCAAATGTCAATAAACATCAATTTCTCAATGTACACACAAACCAACCAAACATCTTTTCCATCAATAATAATTGAAATTTACATATAGGCAAAGAAAATGCTGCTTGAAAACTTTGATTTGATTAAAGGATATTTACTTGGTATATTTTGATATAGGATATTGACAAATTGAATTTTAATGTTTGTAACGCTTTAAAATTTTGAGTCTCAAAATCTACTGTCATTAAATAATTGTCTGAGCCCTCTATTTCTTATCCCCCCCCCATAATTTCCTGCAACTGTGAAAATTTAAATGGATAAACATAGAAAAAGAAATGCTTAAAAATAAATATATTATTCACTGAAATTATCAAAAATAAAAATTGAATTGTGCCAAGCCTGGTTATAAAGTTGGCATCACCACCGTTTCCATCTTCTCCTCCTCAATTTTGAATGGACCCCAATCTGATAGGCAGCCTCTGAGCACACCTACTGGATCGGGCCCCGTATGTGACCTAGACATTCGTCCACCTTCCTCCTTGGTTTGTGAATTGCTCTGGGGCTTAGGTGGGTGATAGGCATCCATGCCTAGAGTGAGGCAGCTTAGAGGCAGAAGGAATACTGGCACCTATGGAACTTTTACCCTTAAAAATTAAATGCCTGAAATCACTTGGCTCCTATAGGGTTGGGCAGGAGTTTTGTGGGTCACAGTCAAGACAAAACCGGGACATAAGTGCCTAAATCTGTAGATCCCACCCTAGTACTTAAGGAGCTTGCAAAAACTCTGTGTTTATTCCATGTCCAGTTCCAACTGGCTATGCAAAACAACAAGAGTTTCACAGAAACCCGCCCAGACTCTGCCTGGGAAGCTCAGCCCTTAAAGGCTCAGTCCCCAACACTGCATAGTAATTGCGAATATATATCTGCCAACCTATTAAGCAAGACAGACTGTTGAAAACACATCACACTGGTGCTCTACCCCCTACATTGACTCAATATTTGTTTCCAGATCAGAGTCTCAAGGTCCTATTCTGGCCCCTGGCCCTGTATACTGCTCTGGTGACAGGTAGGGTTGTAAAGATGCCATAAAAAGCCAGGGGTGGGAGTGGAATTCAGCATTTGTAATACATGAAGTTCTAGAAATACAGAAGATGGACTAGCCTCACTACAAGTGTGTATTAACTCCCTCTGTGAGGGGGTTAATGCCACAGTCAGGATATTAATGCTGCTCCAAGGAGCATTATCCACTCCATCATCCTTACTGAACACTTTAGCTCTCTTTTGTAAGGTTACATGCTGATTTGAATGGCTGACGTGACAGTGGGATAAATCTGTATCAGATTAGGAACTCCATTTTGTACTAGATGTTGAACACAAGACTGGACATGCCCAAAGACAACCGACTGTACTCCATTATAGACAGTTTCCCTCTTCAGGAAAACTGCTTGGCTTCTCTTTGAAGGACCATCACTGAGCAGCCATCAAGATTGTAATCTGGGGCCATCAGCTTTGACTGTCTCTTAAATGATGGCCCACCCAAAACAATGGTTTTCCTAAATGAGGGCCCACAGGTAGTCCAGGCACGACAAAGGCAGTGGGTGAAGGGGAGAAGGTATGGAGCTTCTCAGTACAAGTCCAAACTACAAACTCTGGCACTTCTGGTGAAAATGCCCTAAGATGATGGGAGAGAGCTCTCCCATTGTCTTAATAACTCCAACTCCACAAGAGGCAGGAGAAGCTCTTCCGCCAACATAGCACTGTTTACAGCAATGCTTAGGTCGGTATAACTATGTCACTCGGGGTGTGGATTATTCACACCCCTGAGTGACATAGTTATACCAAAGTAATTCTGTAGTGTAGACCAGGGCCGAGTTAACCACTTGGCACAGAAGAGAGACCCTTTTTAAGAGCAGAGTTCTGACCATTGCCACACATAAGGAGGACCTGCAGCAGAGAAAGGACAAGAGGGACTCTCCCCAGCCTGAAATACAGAGAAACCCTGGACTCACAAAAGGGATGGTATCAGACTAGGGGAGAGTGGAACTCAGGACTTTTGTTGTTTTCAAAGATCTGTAACCCATGAATGCTTTTAAGAGTACAGCTTATGTGGTTAGGAAATGTGTTGGCTATGCCTATGTTCCTTGCTTTCCTACCACATCATCAAAGGGATTAAACTAAAAGTCCAGAGTGCCCACAGCCTAGATGAGGGATCAGGTGTAAGCAACTTGGGGACTCTGTCTCAAACACTGATTTGGGGGTTTAGGGCAGCAGGGCAGCAATGTCCCCATCCCACCCACACAAAAGTGTCAGATAAGAGGTCTGAGCTCATGATTATGCCTTAGGGCCCCAGATCTGGAAATGGTGACAAGACTCAGTTGTCTTGGAAGCACAGGAGACCAACTGATTGGTCTTTCCACCAATCAGTGACGGTATGAACTGTGCCAAGTTGTAACACTTGCTCCCCAATTGACCATTTCAGCTGACCAGGCTTTCCATCACCCAGTTTCTAGTAGGAGTTATTTTCACAGAGGGGCTGTCATTGGCTCAATAGAATGAAAGAACATACAGCATGCTACCGTTTCCTTCTGTGCAGTCTCACCACTGTGCTCTGAAGGAGAGAGGAGCATCTGGCCCTTAATAAACAACAAATGCAGCTTCTGTATTTGTTTTGAGTCCAGCTGTCTCTCTTTACATTCATTGTGACCGGTGAGGTGTTGGAAACATTTCCAACATAATAGCAGTCTGACTTCAACTGTTAGAGCTTTGGCTTATAGCCCTGGCTAGTTTTCTAGGCTGGGCATGTGCCTTGTTGTGTTTTGCCAAGTTTAGAAGAGACCTCAGAGTGTGTTTCTCTCTGAGGTTTTTAAACTTCTGCTAATTGGTGTGACATTTAAAATAAGTTCTATTTAGAGAGTGCTTGACTGTATTTAAACCTTCTGACACCACCTCCATAAGAATCCTGCATCTGTACTTTGTCATATTTTTAGTGTGTAAAAATCTATTCTGCTCAGATTTGACTAACTTACAGATGGATTTTAAATCTGCTTCATTCTGGTTGTGTTGAATTTTAAGGAAAGTGAATTAATGGGCATATGCAAAGGCTGCTATACTCTGGGTTTTGCCTAGAATGGTAACTATCTCAGTGGGACTCTCTCTGACTACCTGTGCTCTTTTGTTTCTGTTCTGCCTGACTGAATAGTGGCTTTGCTATGTTTTTCTACTTATCCACCTTCCCTTGCAAGGTTGTTTCATGGATGTATCTAATTTGCTCTCACTTTGCTGGATTAAAACACTGCTCCAACTTTGCTTTTGCCAGCTGGAAGATTGAGGGGAACATTCAAAGCAGTGCATGGGAGTAGAGCAAACAGATTTTGTGAATAAATAACAGGGTTTGTGCTTTTACAGTCAAAGCACTATTCTGAAAATGGATCTCCAAACTGCCTGATTAAGTAAAACATGCTCTGAAGAATCATGAAAGCCATGCAATCTGACAATGCAAGGTTAGGTTGGAATTCAGTGGAGGCCTTAACTAGGCAAGCTGCAGGCTATGAAAGCTAGCTATAATGTGAAGCAGTGCATGCACGTGTGCATGGATGTTAAGTGCCTTTAGCCTATGAATAAGTCTGTCTTCAGTTCAGGAACGAATACATTAATTTCCAGTAGAGATAGGGAAGTATTATTACAATTATACAAGGTACTGTGAGACCTCACAGAAATACTGTGTGCAATTCTGGTCTCCCATGTTTAAGGAAGATGAATCTGGGACAGGTGCAGAGAAGGGCTACTAGGGTGATCCAAGGAATTGAAAACCTACCTTATGAAGAGGAGACTTAAGGAGCTTGACTTGTTTAGCCTAACAAAATGAAGGCTGAAGGGAAATATGATTGCTCTTTATAAATACATCACAGGGATAAACACTAAAGAGGGAGAGGAGTTCTTTAAGTTAAGGGCCAATGTTCACACTAGAACAAATGGATATAAAAGGTCATCAACAAGTTTAGGTTTTAAAATTAGGCAAAGGTTTCTAACCACCAGAGGAGTGAAACTCGAGAACAGCCTTCCAAGGGGAATAGTGGGGTCAAAAAACCTAATTAGTTTCAAGACTAAGTTTGATAAGTTTATGGAGAGGATGGTATGATGAGGTTGCCTATAATGGCATATGGTGTATCTGCGACTGCTATTAGCAAATATCTCCAAGAGCTGGACAAGGACCCTAGATGGGTCAGGCTCTAAGATAATACAGATAATTCTTTCCCAGGTGTCCCACTGGTCGATCTTGTCAACATGCTCAGGGCCTAACTAATCACCATATTTGTGGTTGGAAAGAAATTTCCCCCCTGGTCAGACTGGCAGAGACCCCGTATTTTTTGTTTGGCCTTCCTCTCCAGCAAGGGAGATGGGTGACTTGCTGGTTTGAACTAGAGTAAATGGTAGGTTCTCCGGAACTTGAAGTCTTAAATCAAGGTTTGAGGACTTCAGTAACTCAGGCAGAGGTTATGGGTCTGGTACAGGAATGAGGTGATATGGCCTCTGATGTGCAGGAGGTCAGACTAGATAATCATGATCGTCCTTTCTGACCTTAAAGTCTATGAGAATATTTTAAGACAGTAATGCATTCTGATTTTAAATTCTATGTATCCAGTACACACAGTGTAAGAAAATAGTGTTAATTGCTCAAACAGGGAAAGTAACTGAGAAATCTTAAATGGAATCTGCCATGTATTTGATAGGTAAGTTTAATTTGTGCAGTTAGGGGGCTTCTGTGGGTCTTGTTTTAATATTCGAAAACTTCTGAATAGCCTCCTTTCCAAAACAATAGTGAGGTGTGTGTCCAGGTATTTTTACCTTAATCCCTTAGAATAAGTGGGAAGGATGACATGCCTCCTGGTGCACCCACTCCTTCCCCAGCTCACCCAGTCCCCATTCTGACCTCTCCCCATGGCATATACCTACAGAAAGCCACGCAGTGGGTCCTAGTAAAGGGGATTAGTGTCATATAGGTAGCTGACCTCTTTTTACACACAGGAGAGGTGAGATCTGTGCACAGAGAGTTTTCTCTGCATGTTTTTCAGAAGTCTTTTAGTAGGCTCATTTTATTTTGTATTACACAAACACCCAGGAAAGATACTCTTTGAGCTCTTACACTTTAAGACACATTCTGCATAGCAGAGACAGAAGAGAAACAAAACACGAAGGTTACACTGTTGAGTGGAGACCAACAATGATATCCTGGCTCTACCGAAGTCAACAGTCAAACTCCCATTGACTTCACTAGGGCCAGGATTTCACCCCAAATTCCTACATACTTGTCCTGATTATTCAGTCCTTGACATCACTGACTTCAATGGAAAGATTTCCTCAATGATACCTGCAAGAGCAGCCTCCGTATGATGAACAGGGAGCTGAAGTAGCATCAACTGCATCCATCCTCTTCCTATTATTTCCTTCTATATTACCTCATGTCTTGGTACTTTCTCAATTTATTCTAGATACAGATTAGAAATTCTAATAGCGTGAAAAATACTCACCATAAATCACGCAGGCTACTTAATTAGTACCCATTGTAGATAAGTCAAAGTGACACAACCTTTCCACAATGCATCATATTAACCTAAGAAAGATGTTTGGCTTTTGATTTAGTGAGCTGGTGGAGTGCATTAAATGGTGCAAGGTGTCAGTTTGCTTCAGTTAGTAGAAGATAAACTTGATTGCCATATTTTGCTTACTGCTTTCCTCTGTCACAAAGAATGGAGACAAGAAAGAAGCGATAGTACATAACAGGAACAAACTTATGAATTTTGATGAAGTTATGAACTTAATGATAATGCAACTGGGTGGGAAGAGTTTGGGCATAACTGGAGAATATAAAAGTAATGAAATAAAGGTCCCAACATGAGTAAAAGAGTCTTGAGTTTATTGTTTCAGGGTGGTAGATTTTAGAGGCAGACATTGACATAAATAGATAAAATACCATTTGCATTTCCACTGTATTATCCAACAATGAAAAAGTACAAAATTCGGATCCAGTCTCGCAAGCACTTACTACTGAGGACAGTAGTTAATACTGGGAGTAGTACCTTTTCAGGATCAGGCCCTGAGAAAGTTATTAAATATCTGCTGAGAACTTGATTACAATCAGATATGCTCTTGAATATATGTAAGGATAATATTTGGAAAATGTGGTATTTTTTTCTTGAAAAAATAGAAGAATAGTAGAAATAGTAGAAATAATTGCGGTCTCCTGAGATACATCAGCTACTGAAAGCCATGTGAAACCATGGCTTCATAAAAGTCAAAAATAAAATAAATAAATACATTTTAAAAGATCTTTCTTTGCTGGGTGATGCAGAGTGGCTCTTGGAGGAGACTTTCTGTAAGAGAGCTGGTGCCTCCTGCACAACACATCTAGCCAGCCAATCTGGTTTCTGCCCTCTCCCTTCTTGCTGCAGCAGCATGATCTCTGTGTAGGGACTCAACATCCTACCGAAGTTACCATAGCCCAAGGAAATATTAAAAAAAAAAAATACATTTTTGAACAGTAATCATATTGTAGGTGGCTAAAAATCTTCCTTGATGTACCAGAGTAAGAAAAATACAGATTAATCCATGGCACTGTTTCATGACTCATTCCTTGGGGTTTTTTGTACCTCCCATGTAATTTTTTTCTTTATGTAAATTTCAAGGTACAGCTTAATAACAAGGTAGCTAATTCAGCAAAACGACTGTCTTTTACTGTATGCTTGAACATCACCTAACATTATAGGGTGCGAATTCTGATAAGACCACTAAGAGCTTCAGCAATCTCTTTCCTTAGTTCTTTGTTTATGCACAATCCTACACTTGTATTTTTCTCTTCCTGAAATTTAGTGTTTCACTGATGCAAATTATATAGGTGAATTCATACTGCTCATACAAATAGCAGTAAAAAAGAAAAATAGTGGACTTGGAATACTAAGCTGACATCAGCAAAGCCTTCAGTGATTGTCACACAGTATCCCCACTGTCCACTATCATGATTTATTGAGGAATGAAATTGTTTCTAAATGGCAAATACCATCACTTAACTGCTTACTATGTTAAAAATACAACAATTGGATTCCAGATTATATATGCTGCAAGTCTGTTTGTCTCAGCTTTTTTGCCTGAAATGCTGTGTGATTCTTTTTAGTGAAAAGTTGAAAAAGAAAAAGAAAAAAACAAAACAAAACAGGGTACAAAGCACTTTACAAAACTATCAGTCAATTCTTGATAATCCAGTGACCCTGTTGGGCTGTTGGCAAATACAGAAGGGTTTCTACTTAAAACAAACCAAGCCCCAAATATTTAAAAACAGGCAAATTCATAGTTAAAGCATGGTAGCACCCCAGAAATTGACTTTATAGAATGGCACTGGGGATTTCCATACACATTGCATCTCACTGATTTCCAAATCAAATTTGCTTAATTTTTAAATAAAAAGCATTTTTTTCCTGGCAGTCCTGGGAACAAACACTAGGCTTCAAGAGGCAAGGCTGGCTTCTTCCCATCTCATGCATCACTCCAAGGGCTGGTCTACACTAACCCCCCCACTTCGGACTAAGGTACGCAAATTCAGCT
Source organism: Emys orbicularis (assembly GCF_028017835.1). NCBI lineage: Eukaryota > Metazoa > Chordata > Testudines > Emydidae > Emys > Emys orbicularis. The sequence goes on along the minus strand of NC_088688.1, from coordinate 63,382,516 downwards.
ACGTTAATAACGTAGCTGAATTCGAAGTACCTTAGTCCGACGTTACCGCGGTCCAGACGCGGCAGGAAGGCTCCCCCGTCGATGCTGCGTACTCCGCTCGCCGAGCTGGAGTACCAGCGTCGAAGGCGAGCACTTCCGGGATCGATCCGGGGCACTTCCGGGATCGATCCGGGATCGATTTATCGCGTCTTAACCAGACGCGATAAATCGAACTCAGAAAATCGATTGCTTACATCCGGACCCGGATGTAAGTGAAGACGTACCCCAAGTAACAGATTCTGCCTGCCATATTCTATGCTACCTCACTACCTTTCAATCATGTCTCCAGTGATTCCAGTGAAACCCATTAGCTTTAAGGGGTTACATTTATATTGTGATGTCCAAAGTCTATACTTCCTAGTTTTTAACTTAACTGAAAGCATGAGGCCTGGAGCGGCACACAAGGCAAGTCTGATGTATATGCACTTATGAAATATGTATGTATTGCTGCCTGGTCTTCACACCCTGTAGCTCTGATCTGGACATTCTGAAAAACTGCACATACAGAAGAGCTGTTTGGGAATTTGCCACAAAACTGAAATTTTCTGTTGGAAAAAATCAAAATGAAATATTTCATTTTATGTCAGTTTGGCTGGAATTAAACTATTTAATTTTTTGAATTGACTCATAATGTTAGTTAGGCTCAGTCAGTGTCTCTCAGTAGTGCCCTTCTGCACCGGCTCCCTGCCCAGCCATTGCTGCTCCCCCTTAAATCCCACACAGACTTGCAACCAGCTGTAAGATCTTGCAATCACAATCTGTTTCACATGCATGTTGGTGTATGGTTCCTTGGGAATCTTTTCTGCCTCCAGTTTCTCTAAAGATAGCCATGCAGCTGCCACTTCCTGACAGAGCCCGACCACTTGTCGGTTCAGGATCTTTTCCCTTACCTGGCCAGGAGTAAGGAGATATGCAATGAGGAGGGGTGCTGATGAGTGTTGTAATTCCCTATTTAGTAAATCCACCACCACACAACCTTACTTACTGCATAGGCAGCCACAGGATATTCACCCTAAGAGGTAGGGATTTTCCAGTGGTTTAGAGGTGCAATGGTAGGTCTGACACAACCTTTCCATTCCTGCTGCTGGCACAAGTGGTGTATCCGGAATGAAGAGGGCCTGGCCAGAGATTCCTGGTGCCCAGCTGATTCCCATTTAGCCTTTTGGGGATTTTGGTAGCTGGTATAACAAAGTAGTCTTTTAGCTACTCTGATTTATTGTGGGAACCAGCCCTGCAAACAGTCAGTGAAGGATTAGAGAAGCGCAAAGATGAGTTCTATGCCACCTTTGCACACACTGCTCCTGAGCTGTGCTGTGCAGTTTTCAGTCACAACCAAGAACCTAGCTGAGACTTTTGGGACCTGGTAAACATTAATAATCTTCTAATGTTGAAGATAATTATAAGAAATGCACCAAGGTAATATTTATGTCCAATTAAAATATTTCACTTTGATGTTGATTGGCTGTTGGAAACTGTCCAGAGATATCAAAACCATATTAAAACAACAATCAAAAACATCTATTCTATCACTTTCAAAAATTAAAATGAAGAATTAGAGACCAGAGGCATAGAAATGGGACTTAATTTTGGAAGAACAATAATATGAATATAGTTGCTCTCTTGTAAATCACACCACCATTTTTAATTCTCCCTTTTGATATTTTGCCTTTGCTACCATAAGCTTCTTTAAATGACAGAAACAGACAGCTTTGTTCATGAAAACATCAGTGATTCGACTTATCGGGGAAGAGAGGGAATCTGGGAGGGAGATACATCTCAGGGCAAATTCATGCTGGTATAATTGCACTGAAATCAGTAGAATAATATCAGAGATGGATTGTGACTTTGAATTATACTAGTTTTTAATTTAGTTTATTTAAAGAAAGAGACCATTGTTCTGTCTGTGGACAAAGACATGGAATTTCATTCCAGTTATGCAGTGTACAAAGCTTGTAATTTATTATTTTGTTTTTAAGTACTGCAAATACAAATTTCTAGGAATCTGCTTGGCTGTAAGGCACATGCAATTTTGTGAGACAGAGCCAATGCCACTGGCAGCCAAGACGACATGCTGTTCTTTCTTATGAAGACTCCACTTTTGTTGCTCTTGTTTAGGTGGGTTTTTTTTTTACCCTGAAATAGTCATTTATGCTGAAAGTATATTTGCTTTGCTCTATGTGAATGGAAAAACATAAAATCACACCACTGGCCCTTGAAATCTTGCAATGGTCAATAATCTAATGCTTCAGAAGAGAACAAAGAAAAAAATGAAACAAAGTCCTTGACAAATTGTGTGGACAGGGAGAAAAGTCCCGCCATTTCCTCTGCCTCCATTAGCTTATATTGTGATGAGACAGTAAGTGTCTGAAGACAGGGAGCATCTGTTTGTACACCACCTGGCATAATGAAGTCCAACCCTTGACCGGAACTTCTGTACAATAGTACATAACATTTGATTTCCTTATTTTATACCCAAAACCATTTAAGTTTTCTAAAATGTCTGCCACTGTCATTCTGGACAGATTTTTGTAAACTATTTTTTATTAGAGAGCTCATAAACCTGGGGGCTTAAGGAACAGTATCTCCAGCTGCAGCCTGCTATAGGAGGCTAGTATTTCCTAGATGTTACTACAGGGTTTGGGTGACAGTGGTGGTCTTTGCATTCCAAATATGTCCTTATTTGGACATCCCAACTACCTCCCTTCCATCACTCCCAGTCTACACGACTCCATTCTCAACCTGAATAACCAACATAGTCTTCACTCAGACCACAGATAGCAGTCTGGCTCTCCGTTGTATCCAATGATGACATCACAGCATCTCATGTGTTCTTTTGTGTCAGTATAGTCCCATCTGTGAGCAGCAAGGTTATGAGTAGATATCACATAGGAATGCATAGGTTCTCATTGAAGACTTGGCTTGACATTTGGCCCTTTCCCCCCCCCCAATCGGTTTTTCACATCTGTCTTTCTCAAATTGTTTACAACTGTTATTGATAGTTGCTCTCCATTCAGGTCTATCCTTGGCTTTGTCTTCAAAGTTCCATATTTTGTTTAGTGCATTTTTCCTGAATCTTTCTCACAATGAAAATTATGTTTATGGTATTCTGACCATCTAAATCCATACTGGGCCTCTGATAGAAGCTTTTCAGACACTGTTTTGACAAACAGATTGGTAAAATCCTCACTTATATTTTGCTCATCTACAGATAGCAAGGAGATACTGGGTAGTCAGATTTGTTGCATAATATAACTATGATTGCATCTTTGAAATCTTGAGGAATTCTTTCAGTTTCCCAGATATCCTTAATAATTTTGTATACCTAGTTCAGTGGTTGGGGGACTGCAAGTTTAAAGATTTCATCTGATATGTTGTCTTTGCCTGGTGATATACTTGATACCATTTTTGATAGCTTTTTGCACTCTCTCGATGGTAGGTAACTCAGCAATTTCGTCATGTATGAGGTGCTGGGGTTAGTTCCTCTAGTACCTGTCAGTTGACAGTAGAGGTATGGTTGAGTAGCTTAGTAGAGTGCTGCACCCATCTTTCAGAGATGCCTCTTTTGTCTTTAATTAAGGCAGATCATCTGAACTCTATGGCCCATAAAAATTAGGACCACCTCCACTAAATAGTCTTCAGGGAGTCAGAAAACAAATGTTTACGTTGTTAGTATCAGCATAATGCTGTATTTCTTCTGCTTTACTTTTCCACCAGTTACCCTGTAGAACATGAAGCTATGGTTGATCTTGGCTTGCAGATACCTGAATTTATCTATCTGTCTCTGATTCACTTTCCTTTTTGCCAAAACATAAATGCATTGTTCTTTTCCTGGAGGAGCTTTTTGATTTCATCATTATTTTCAGCAAATCAGTCCTGGTGCCATCCTTGATTTTTGCCTAAAGTTTCTTCTGAGTCTTGAAGGATGGCCTGTTTGAATACATTGCACTTTTCAAATACAGTATATTATTGGTAATGCTATCAAATTTTTCCTCTAAGCCTTAGATATTCCACAATATGTTGTTGCAGTGACTTTCCAGTTGTTGGACCAAGAAGTCTCCTTCATCCAGCCCACTAAAGCAGCCTTAGTATGCTGGGGATAGGAATTTCCCCTCTTGACTACCCTCTACCTGGTTTAGCCCACCAGACAAAGGGAGAGCTAGATGTGAAATGTGAACCACCAAAAGAGGATCTCTCAAAAATAATATGACTTTCAGAGGTACTACCTCTCCTACACCCCCATATAGGTTTCAACACTTCTGCAAAGACAATCTCTTTTTCATCTTGAGTTTTGAATGCTTAAAATAGAAGCCCTAATGTTAGTCAATACACAATGTATATTAATGTAACAGTGGAAAACTATCACTACACACATTGGAAATGTGTGTGGTCTTGTATCATTATTGCTTACTGAGCATCACAGTCATCCTGATGGATGATCATTCTACTTTTCCTTATACATTTTGGGACTTGTCAATTCCAAAAAATGAGAAGGCAACACCATCTGTCTTCCATCCCATCTCTCTTCCACTTATCCCTCCTCCCTCTAGTACCCAATACTCTATTTAGCTCATAATGATTCAATATATTCTTCTCAACATCTATGAAATTCAGACGTAAATTTCAATCAATCCTAATAGAGCTATCAGTGTAGTACACAGAAATTGAAGTAGGCCGCTCTCATTAATAAAGGAAATTTCCTATCTACAGTTATAATCTGTGCTTAATTTTCCCCTGAAAAGAAGGAAGATTGGTAGTGTTTTTAAAAAAAATATTTTATATTATTTTAAACCTTGAAAAGTTTTATTTTAAATTATTATATATCATCTTGCTTGCTGGGGCAAGGGAGGTGATCTGGAAGCAACACTGACACTCCTGCTTGGGGAATCTGCTGGGCTGGGAGCAGCATTCCCTATGACCCTCTTAAATACACACCATACTATGCTTCATTTCCTCCTCCTTTTCTTTTCTTTTCCTTGTGGTGGTGTGGTGAGAGGGGGCAAGCGGAAGAAAGAAGGATCCATGCAACATCCAGGTGCTAGGGCTTGTCCCATCCGCTGCTGCCGCCATTGGGTGGTGGTGCAAGGCGCTATGATTGGTTCCTGTCTGGTGAGGTAGGGGTATAGGCAGCTTCCTGGGCATGAGGACTTCCTGTTTCAGCCCCACCTTTAAGCTAGTCTGCTGGATTTCCTGTGATGCTGGAGATTCAGACGACTGCCTTTGGGGGATCTGGAAGGGATTTATTCCCATATAGTAAAATTGGGAGACTGCTGGGTGAGTTATTTCTCCTTCCACTTGGCATCCAGGAAGTCTGGTTGGTGGGGCAGGAGAGGGCACAAAAGGTAAAATGTCCCAACTTTGGCAGATTATAGTGCAGCTGGTGGGTTAAGAAGTGTCTGATTGAGGGCCCTAGAGCCCAATGAGCTGCTTGGGCATTTGCCCTGGGCACTCGTACAGCATTCTCTGCCTCTGTGTCTGGCATAGTTCGTGGCTTCCCTCATTTCCATCCTGTCCCATTTCAACTATCTTTGTTGTGGGAGAAGGGAGAGGTCAGGACCCTGACAGGGTCTCTTGGCAGGCCTGAGGGCCTAGAATTGGCATGGCCTTCAGAGCCACACTCAGGTTCATAACACACTATTACAGTGATTCTCAACTTGCAGCCCAATCAGCACAGGGCTGTTGCCCATGTGACATCTTCAGGGCCATACAGGTAGTATTGGATGAGGCCCACATAACACATTGTGGGCCACATATGCAGCCCACAATGGTAAATAGGTTGAGAACTACTGCACTATTGGAACGCACTTAGAACTGCACTGGAACGATCCTGCCAGCTATTTTGGGTGGTTACTCCAATTCTGTAATAGTTTTAAATAAAGTTGTGGCATCCACATTCTATCACATTATGGTGTCTATGTCTCAGTGTTTCTATGTCTACCTCAGCAGGTGTTCTCCCCCTCCCCCCTATTCTGTTTTAAATCATGTAACTACATATTGAAGAACAAGTTAGTTTTCTAACCATTGTTTTTTAAGGGCAGTTAGTGGTCACCAGAAAAATGAAGCTCTAAAAATAATACTTTGTGCCAGTGGTATGCAGCAATCCTCTAATGTTCAGAGATGCTCTAAAGTGAGCAGTTTACTTAAATTACATACTTTCAGGACAGGGTGGCAATATTTTGTGCAACTGTAGGCTATGTATGGAAACTCTGTAGAATTTCATCCAATCAGTTAAGAGAAGGAATGGAAAGTTGAAGAGAAAAAGTGATAGACAATGCCTGCTGTAATCTTCTCCTTAAATGAAAAATAGTTTGTAAGTGAAGAAAAATCACACCACTTTTCAAAATCTTCCAATGCTAATAAGTTATCAAAAGCCACAGCAGCAGCAGACAGATCTTTTGTATACGATTTGAAAGCTAGAATAAAGCCCTATCAATCTGTGTGAAATATTTTTGAGAATACTTAGGGGATGTATCTTTGATTAAGAGTAGAAAAGGAGTAGAGCTGTGAGATCTGCAGGTTGGGGGAAGAGGGAGACAGACAGACAAATTGCAGACACCCAGAAGAAAAAGTGGCTGAATTCCACATAGCTGATGGGGTATTCATTAACACAAGAAAGTCAGTTTCCAGCGAACAAGATAAAATTATATGTTTTAGCAGGACTGAAAGAATTATGGGAGAAGAAAAATGCCAAAATCTTTAGGCATGATGATGGCATTATCAAAATCAATTAGAATAAGAATAAAAATGTAAGTAAAAGAATTTAAAATAAATCCCTCAAAAACCCCAACAAGAAACAGACATACAAGCAACAATACTTAAAATGGTGTGTGCATTTTTCACTGATTACCATTGTGTTGATTTTCATTTAAAGGATTATAACAGAGCATCAAAGCTTACTCACAATCAAGTTCAAAGCAGCCATGCAAAAAAAAAAAGAAAAGATTTGTTTTTCTCCAACTGAAACTTTTTTTGTTGTTTAAAAAAAGTCTTTAAAAAGATATTTTCAAAGACAATTGAATTCAATGCAACTGTAAAAACAAAACAAAAAATAAACCAACCAAAAACCCTTTTGTTCTTTTCTATATTTAAGGAGTTTCAATTTAAAGGCAAGAAAAGTCTCTCTCAAATGCACTTAGATATTTGGTCCCTGATGTAGGGCCTGATCCTACATTCCTTTAACACTAAACAAACAGAGCTCACCACCTCCACTCACACACACATACACCAGAGTCTTTTGGAGGTTCAGAAAAATTTTTAAACAAGAAGACTGCACTGTCTTTGGGGGAGGAGGGGGGAGAGGGGGGAGGGAGGAGCGGCTCACAAGACTAGAAGCCAAAATGCTAAAATATTGAAGAAGCATTAAGAGAGGCTATACTTGCAATATTTAGCAGAAATCAGAAACTGCTGAAAGTCTCATAGGATATCTCATCTCATGAGATTTCCAGACTAATATACAGATCAGAGAGGTTTTGATGCTTATCCAAAGTGATATCACCGATCCTTTTGATATTTGCTCATCACAAGTACCAATATTTTCTTTGGGCCAGAGTATAATTATTTAACTGTCTGCCCCCTCCCTCTGCACCCAGGTTGCATATGAGCCAACAGGGAGAAGGGAGCAGGCAGGTCCTTAGCCTCATGGATCAAATAGGCTTTCTGGGGAGAATGAGCTGCATCATCCTTCAGAATTTCTCTGCATGCTGTCCCTTCTTCAGCTCCCTATGGGGAACAGCAGTTCTGCATTATCCCTTCCTCAGGCCAGGGGGTAAATGCTACATTTTTGTCCCTGTATTTGTGTCTGTAATAAGAGTATGGATTAAAAAAATTCAAGAAGCCAATAGGATCATGACATCACTGTTCCTCATTAGCTACTAAATGAAGAAATCGGGGGCAACATGTTGGCACTTTGGTCCACAAAAATGTAACAGGATTGTATTTATTGGTTCCTCTGCAGTCCAGACAGCAATCAAGAAGTAGTTGTGATGTCTGCACTCAAGGACACTTGGCAAAGAAAGCAGAAATTGATTGATTTTTTTCAGATCTTTGGTACAGTAAGAGAGAGGGGTGTAACTCTTAAGATTTTCAATAGTGCAGCAGCAAAAGGAGAAGGTAGTCAAACGTTACTTTTCAGAGAAGAGAAGATTGAGCTCCACCATTTAGAAAGCCCAGTTTATTTTGCACTAGAGATATATCCCAGTCTAGAGCTGGGTAAAATTTTTCAGTCAGAACTTTATTTTGGAAAAAAAAATATGTAGCTTTGGCAAAATAGTCTATTTTGCTGAATTGTCTGCATCCAACAAACAATTCCCCCTCTCAACCCCCAAATATTTTGTTTCAACATTTCATTTTGAAAATAGGTGTTGTTTTTGTTGTTCAAAATGACTTTGGTTTGAAATTGCCCCTCACCCCCACAAAACCCCTTTAAAGATGGCCAAATTTGAAATCAAATGTTTAATTTTGGATTTTAATGAAATGTTCCATTCAACACAAAACAATTTTCTTTTCAACTTTTCAATTTTCCAAAAATCCTGACCATTTTCATGGTCCTTTTAAAAACACTATTTTTTGGCATTGCTAGTGAACTGAAAATTCATTATTAACACAGTACTACTATAGTCAATGGTTCTAGTTTATCGGGGGTTCTCACTGTGATAGCTTCATGGACCTCTAGAAACTTTACACTTATGTCACCTGCAGCTTGGACAGTCAGGCGCCAGAACTGAGGTGTCAAGATCAGGAGTCAAAACTTGGGTTGGAGTCTAAAAATGGTAACCTAAGTTTGGGACTGGGTCCAGGGTCCTAGTATAAATGTCAAAGGGCAGGAACAGAGCCAGCAAAAGCCAGGGGCAAAGCCTGGGTCATATCCAGAGTCAGAGCCCAAGTACCAAAACCAGAGGTCAAAAGCCAGAATCTCAATACCAAAACTGGGGTCAAAGTCAGTGTCAGAGTCCAAGTACAGAAGCAAGGGGTCAGGATTGGTGTTGGAGTTCAAGGGCAAAAGCTAAGGGTCCAAGCTGGAGTCAGGAGTCTGAGAGTGAGCCAATATACAGGTCTGTCACTATAGCTGGCAGGGGAATCCACCTTGTTGCACATACATTTCCTGGAACTCCTGCTGAGCATTAACCGAGCATCTGAAGAAGGGAAGCTGTCAGTCCAGCCTTCTGACGTGGTACATCCTGTGGTGTTCATCTCCACACAGTCAGCGTGGTAATGTCTGCAGGCCTATTGTGGCTATGGAGTAACGGCGTGGAGGTGTTGGCAGTCCCGCACCCTGCAGACTCAGGTTCTGTCAGGAATAAGGCCCTGCAGCTGTGCCTCCTCAGGTCTCCTGACAGCCTAGTCAGCATAGCTGGGCCGCATCAGCTAGACTGTCTGATGGATCACTCCCTCCGTTTGGTTGGAAGAGTCAGCAGATGGGCTGGTTAAAGTATTCGCTCCTGGATGCAATAGCTTCTGCACCTACTTGTTCCCAGTCTTGTTCCTGCTTTTTTCCAGCCCAACTCCTGCCCTGGCCCAAGTCGAGGAAACCCAGTTCTGACCCTTGGTTCCTATTTCTGGCCTCTGACTCCAGTTCTGATCCTGGGCTCCAATTCCTGACATTTACTCTGACCATTGGCTCTGGCCTCTGGTTCTGGCTCCAACCACTGGGCACAACCATTTATGCTCCAGTCCCCTGACATGTTCTAGTCCCATCCCTTCAGAACATCACACATGGTCACTAAAAACTTCATAGTGCATGTAAGGATCATAGAAATCACATATGCCAGCTCTAAAATTCATGCCTGTACCATATGAGCTCAAGAAGAATTTCTTAGTTCCACAGGGTCCATGATCAGAGATGACCCATGCCTGCCGATAGTGGGAGGAGGGCAGAGGGAGGGCAACTGGCTTTGGCAGTGTTATTGAGCATGCTCAGTTTGTGTGAGCATGCTCAGTACAAGTGAAGCAGAAAATGGGGAGAGGGGGCATGTGACCCCGCATGCCCCCTCATGCGACCCCGCATGCCCCCTCATGCATCACCTCTATCCAGAATACTCACTGAGCAGCTCTTATTCTCTGCACTATGTCATAAAGATATACTCACAATACAAACATTTTTCCAGTTTCACTTCATGTGAGTTTGTGCACACTTTGACTACTCCCCACTCTTATCTTCTTCTCCTCCCCCACACAATAATTTCAAGTGAATCTCAGAGGAAAAGACCCAAGAATTATCTGTTTTTTGGGCATGAAAAAAATCACTGTCCAGCTTTGATCAAACGTTGGCCCAGATTTGCAGAAAATTCACAAAATTCAGTGAACCTGGTCTGAGATTCAGGTTTGTAATGAAACGTAAACTGGATTAATGTCTCATGGTTTCAGGTTTAATTAGGAAACCTTTGGACAACACAAGAGATGACCTTTGTAATCTTGTTTATTCCCCAAGCACAGGAGTATTGTCTTACCATAAAAGGAAAAATGTGGCCCATCTGCAAGAATAAAGGAGGAAGAGAGGAATATTTTCTTCCCTCTTCCCAGGGCCGGATTAACCTTTTGTGGGCCTGGTGCCCAACATATTTGTGGGCCCCCATGGAGGCAATGGAGCATGGCGCAGGGAGGTCAGTCCCCAGAGCGAGGGGCCAGCCAGAGGCAATGGGGCATGGCAGGGGCAGCCCCGCTCCACCCAGCCCAGTGTGAGGGCACTATTTACAAACTGGCAGTTGCAACGGCGTGCTTGGGGAGGGGGCGTAGTAGAGGTGAGCTGGGGTGGGGAGCCCTGCGGCAGCTCCCCCACCCGCCCTGAGGCACCCCCCACCCGTGGCAGCTCCCCCACCCCCCCGGCCCGGGGAGCCGTGTGGCAGCTCCCCACCCCAGCTCACCTCTGCTCCGCCTCCTCCCCGAGCACGCCGCCCCCGCTCTAATTCTCCTCCCCTCCTAGGCTTGCAGCACCAAACAGCTGATTTGCACCGCAAGCCTGGGAGGCGGGAGAAGTGGAGCGGCCGCAGAGGGAGGCTGAGCCGCACATGTCAGCGCGCCGCCAGCAGCCCAGCCCAGGAACGCTGTAAAAAAAAATGGGGGCACCGCTTTTTGGCACCCCCAAATCTTGGCGCCCAAGGCAACCGCCTAATTTGCCTTAATGGTAGTACTGGCCCTGCCAACATCACATTACACCTGTTATATTGGCATGCAAGTACTATACCTATCTGACAAATGAGGAAACTGAGGTACAATGGAGTCTCATAGAGTCAGTGACAGATTCAGAGTACTTATAAGCACCTCTTCATGCTAACATGGCAGAGAATGGTTTAAATTAGAAGATGCTGAAGAGAGTCTGTTTTAGAATCCAAGCAGAAAGAGACCCATGCATATCCATACAAAAATACCTACCATACCTTAAAGCTATTATTTAATTACTTTCAAATGACACACTTTAAGAATTACATAAATAAATTTGCCCTTGCTGCCATATACTAATGTCAAGAGACATGGCAAAATGTCTGCTTAAAACAAGCATGTTATTTCATGTTATTTTCTTATCCTGTTCTGAGGAATTCCTTATTTCCAGTGACTTAATTTCTCATAAAATTCAACAGGAGAACAATCATTAGAAGATGGTTAGCAGCTTGTCTCCCAAACACAAATCTCCTTTTACATTTCATGAGACATATTTCAAATAATCTAACTGCGCATTAAAAAACAGCTATTGACGTATTTCAACAATGCAACAAAGCATGTTCTAAGGTATGTTAGACAATTAGCATAACACTCTGACTCAGAGCTCTTCTGGTAATACAGTTGTGTACCCTCTCCAAATTGGAAAATACAATAGCAGATGCAGCGACAAATGAAAAAAAAAAAAAAAAGAGAGAGAGAGAGAGAGAGAGAGAGAGAGAGAGAGATGAGTAGCAAATTCCTCTATAAATAGCAAAGGGTAAGGAATAGCAGTGAACAAGTAAATGGACAATATATTAACAATTTGCTGTAAAGCTTTTTGTCTATATTCTGATTATCTGATATTGAAATGAAATGAATTGCAAGAATACAACTGTTTCAAACAACAATTTAGCAAGTGTGAAGGGGACAAAAATGTAAAAAAAAAAAAACCACTAATACAGTATGTTGCTGAAAACAATGGATGCCCAGCCAAAAGAATCAAACACTTGAGCAGAGGGGGATACACACTCCAAAAATACAAGCAAAGCACAATCCCACCACCACCACCTCCCGCACGAAAAAAATGTTTCATTGTGGAATTCATTAGATTATTATTTTGTGCATGAACTACCAAGTTAATTAAAGAAAAAGTGGAATATCTAATTTCTTTTTTCTATGCATGGAGAAACCACCTTAGGTGCCTTAATATAAAAAATGAAATAGACCCTACATTTAAAAAAAAAAAATGCCGCTAATGGGAGTGGCAGTCACATACATTTTCTTAGCCTACATTTTATTACTCTTCTCTTCCTCTGACCCTCACTCCCCACAAAACCATAGACCAGATCTATCTTTGTACTTGTATAACCCTAAATCAGATGCAAACTGACAAAAGCCAAAAAAATTCAAAGTTCAGGCTCACTCTATTTATTTATTATTTGGTTGCAGTAGTGCCTGGGAGCACAAGTCATGGAGCAGGCCCCTATCATGCTAAGTGCTGTACAAACATGGAAGGCAAAGACAGTCCATGTCCCCAAAAGCTTCTGATGGAAGATTCGCATACAGAGCACATTCTTTTATGAAAGGGCGGGGGGAGAGAGAAATGTATGACAAATTTACAGGTAGCATGTTTAGTCGGTATAGCTCACAAAGACCTGTATGTCCAGCTGCAGAGAGAATGGTGAAAATATTTCAGTTTTAAAAAAATATGTTTGCAACCCAGTTTAATAAGAATGCACTAGACTAAGCTACTCTACCAATTGGAATGGCAGTAGCAGTAAATTCCAGTCTCCTCAGGAGTAAAAGAGCTGACAGTAAGGGTGCCATCACTGTATTTACCCCAGAAGCTTGGACGGTTGGGTGAGCCAGGTCCAGTGCACTCGTCTCTTCCACAGTCTTATAGTGGCATGCTATTGGCAGAGCTCCAGAGCATTGGATCTTGGTGGTAACTCTCAACGGAGATGAATAAGGCAGTTCAGCTCTCTGAGAACTATAGTTGCAGACTTTGTCCATACTCAGGCAAGTGTCACTGCAGTTATACTTGGTTATTTTGTTTGTTTTTAATGCTGAAATTCTGCTGTCATCACATGACTCCAGGAGCCAAGGTCTTATGCATAGCCTATATTTCCTATGCCTTAATCTGGTCCTGGAGTCAGCAATTCTGGGTCTGCAAACAGTTGTGAAGGAACTGGGAAGTCTGTGCTCAACCATTTTATGAAGCAATTACTTTGTGGGTTCTAGTGCATCTTGTTATTGTAAATTCCAGAACATAAATGCTTTGCAAACTGATGCGTGACTCAAACTCAGTAGTGCAATGAGTCAGTCCAAACTGCATTCACTGCTGTTCAAAGATAGTTCCTTATCTAAAATATACTTAAGCAAAAATAAAAAAAATGAAATGTAATGAAAATAAAAAGGAAACATTAAAAATGACCGAGGAGGTGTTAATACACCAGGCTTATTCTTGGATTGTATCATGTTTCCTTCATTAACCTACCTTTCAGCATCAGTGTTTATTGGCAACAGTCCATGTTCCAGATATTTTCCATCATTTTAGTTGCAGGTATAAAAAAAAAATTGTCTCAGCATGTAATACCACTGACTGTTATCCAATCTGTTATAACAGGAGAGAATAAACACAGATTGGCAGAAATGCTTCAAATGCATGCCTCAACCAACAGTTTATGAAACTGAAGAGAAAGTGTGTAGCAGGCTTCTTCTAGGTACCTTTATGAAGTTATCTTGCAAACATATTTTAAAAATCACTTTAATTTAAGAAGCTTTGTATTTGGCGGATTTGATGTGTGATGTGTACTGTTAAAAACCATATAAAACAAGCTCATCATAGTTTGTTTATTTAATCTGGGGCTCAGGTAGACCAGATAGCAAGTGTGAAAAATGGGGATGAGGTGGAGGGGGTAAGAGGCGCCTATGTAAGAAAAAGCCCCGATATGGGGACTGTCCCTATAAAATCGGGACATCAGGTTACCATAGGCTAAGGTGGAAAGATAAGCCAAAATACAAAAGTAAATTGACAGGGTTTTCTAATTGATTTAACAGACTGATTTTTGGTTTGTTTCTTTTTTAAATACCCTTTTCTACTACTAAATTTAATGTAGCTCTAAAAAATAATAAACTTTCTGACCTATCTTTCATTTAGCTTAAATATATAGAGAAAACAGGAAAAGAGCTTTTCAGAGAGCTTACACGGTAGGTTTTCATTGCTATGGAAACAGATTCTATTACTTATGCATGTTCCTAATAGCAGCAGATGACCTTTTAATCTGGATAGACTGTTTTGAGTGACACAGAAACCAAACTGGAGGCTGGAAGTGCACAAAAACTAGCCATACAGCTGCGTTACCAGCACAAATAAGTTGCAGGGTAAACATGAACCAGGCCCTTCTGCATGCTGCTTCTGCATACTGCTTCTAACCCCCTAATCTTGTAGGAAGGGAGAGGCCAGAGCCAACAACACATGGCATGTTGGCCAGTCCTCAAACTCTTATATTTAAAAATAAAAAACACCCTCCACACACACACCCAAAACTCCCCTTAAAGCTTGAAAATGCCTCTGGGAAATGGGTTTTGTATGGGGGGATGGGGTATGAGTTTTAAAAACATATTTTAAAGGGTCTGCTTTTCTCTCACACACTAGAGTTCTGATTCTCTTTACCATTTATCCATGCTTCTCTCATGCCCTTGCTCCTCCTCTTCTCTTTCATTTCATCACTTTCTTTCACTCATCTCACACCTTTACCTTCTCTTCCCAAATCTCCACTGCTCTCTGATTTGATCCCATCCCCTTTTACCTTTCCTTGTCTGATTTTGGAGATGCTTATTTAGGACCAGTGCTTACTAAGCACATTGGGAGTTTTTGAATGGCAGGATCAAGTCCAAACACAATAAGAGCTAGAGCCTATCAAAATGCTACAAAGAAGGGGTTTAAGGGAAAGGAGAGTAAAGACAAAGCAGAGCCAACAAAAGGAGCAGCCAAGCGCTAATATATTCCTTGGCTATTCATGAGTGATTCTGTTTATCAGGCCTGACCTTGAATTCCAACAGCATCTTAAAACAAAAATCAAGCACACACACGCCTACCTACTGGCTTTAGGTATATTGCTGAAGATATTTTCTTGTCTAGTCTCTAGTGGGATTTACATGCATAATTCCACAGGGTGGGAAGGAAATTGGTCCCACTGTGACCATGGGAAGTTTCTGAGGAATGACACTCATTAGTGAGAGGCTGCTTGTTGGTTACCTCACTTTAACAGGGGAAAGTCTAAGTAAACTGTAATGCTTGGATGACAGAAATGCATTTAAAACATCAGCTTTTGCCTTTCAAAGCACCTGCATCTACCTGCCAGGAAATCCTTTGAAATCACAGTTTAGTTGTTACACCACTGAGATAATGACCTTGTCAATATTCCTGCCACGCTTCATCTATGAATACCTACGTTGTAGATAGTTCATCTGAAACAAGTGCATTGGACATAAAGGAAGACAAGCGTTACATTGGTTACATACTGATGAACATCAACATTTACAACTTTTACTTAAAACATAAAGCTTTTGGAAGTATGTCTGTGTGTGTGTGCGCGCGCGCATATAAATAAAAGGAGACAGATGTATACAATACTTTGGAGAGGAACTGTATTCTGTATTTCAAAAATCAGAACAAAGCACTGACTTATCTTTCCCAGCAAGGCAAAAAGAATTCATTCACAATTATCTAACTTGTATTTGTATTATCTGTATTTACGAGTCCCTGAAAGATGTCAGAGCTAGACATTATTTGATTTTTTTAAATGAAAATAAATAATTTGCAAGCTGCTTTAGATTCATTCAGTCTGGCCATACATTTATCTGATTATGTAAGATCAGGTGCTGAATAAGTGTCCATTTAGTTCTGATTTCTGTGATATTTCCCATTTCTGACCCTTTTTTAAAAACAAAATCATAAAAAGTTATGCACTCCTGGAGGAAGAATGAACCTTTTGAAGTTCACATGTGGGATGTAAAAAGAAAGTTTGACAAACATGAATCCTCATTCAAATTCCTCTCTGTGTTTTAGGAATGGGGTCTGAATGAGGGCTGTCTCTGACTGTTATCACAAAACTTGGCTATCACAAACGGATAATATAATGGGCCAGATTCACAAAGACATATGAACAGACTGCTACAACTCCTGTTTATAAGTACTATGTGGAGGTGAATATGGAGGTATTTTCATCCTTCCAAATTTGAAGACCATACCTCCTTGTATGATTGTACAGCACTAAGCACAAACAGACACAATTGGGATCACACAACTAAAATGCAAGTAAAAAATATTTTTTTCTTTGCCCCTCACCTGAAGTGGAAAGATAACTGTTAGATTTACAGAGAGCATGAATCTACCAGATGGTTCCAAGCAGATATTAGGTCATATCTAGCCCCGTTGTCACTCTTAGGATCACAGATGCAATAATTTCCAGTCAGTTGAAACTTGAGTCAGCATGGAATGTCTATATACAAAGCACTATAGTAGAATCTAGGAAATGGGATCGACAATTTAGATAGGAAACAAGGATGAGGATGAGAGTATATCAAGTGCTAGCTATAAAGAGATCAATCATTTTTAGATAATGGAGGGAAACATTTCCCAATGTTTTAGTTCTATATCAGGTTGTTTAGGTGTGAGTTGATGTATTTGGGGGACTGACTTTCAAATTGGACCTCCAGTTTCGTAAGTGTGATTTTGAATTCCCATGTACTGGCACACACAATGAATGATCAGGAAAAAGCATGAATAAGTCAGAAGGACATGATTGTAGGGGCACAACTGCACCTAAACAGGAGGCCACCTTTGAAAATCAGACACAGCATTTCTTCTCTTCTTGTTCTGAAGCATCAATTTACAAACTAATCTGGTTGCTTAACCTGTGACTTTCCATAGGAACTGTTCACATTTTTTCTCATTTAGGCTGCCATTTGATCAATGACTAATTGCCAAATACAGAAGCTGAATGTTATTTGAGTTGTGTCATCATCAGTGCCCTGAAACTTACCCCTTATCTTTTGAACAAGGATAATAAGACATTCTGTTCTAGAAAAAGGACTTATGGACACTTTGTGTTTTCAAGCCATTAAGAAGTATTGTATTTGAGAACCTACTGCTCCAAATTCTACAAAAGGCAACAAAAATGATTAAACAACAAAAATAGAAATACTACTGCAACATTAAAGTTGGACAAGCAAATGAGTCAATCAGCAGAGCATAAATGAAACAGGTCAGAGATGGGTGGATCATTAGTGTGTCTCTAGGTTACGCTGAATATAAAGGTTTCCATTTTTCAAACACTAGCAAACACAGTAGAAAATGGCAGGTTTCAGAGTAGCAGCCGTGTTAGTCTGTATCCGCAAAAAGAACAGGAGTACTTGTGGCACCTTAGTCTCTAAGGTGCCACAAGTACTCCTGTTCCTTTTACAGCAGAAAATGGTGCTGTGTTCATAAAATTGAATACAGTTTCAGAGGATTGTTTTCCTTGTGTGTGCTTTTATATATATATATATATATATATATATATATATATATATATATATATATATATATATATATATATATATATATATATATATATGAGAAGATGAAATTAGAAATAGATTGTCTCCTTAGGAGAGGATGCTTTGTTCTTTGCTGCCAAGGAAACAATACGTATTTTCATTTCCCTGTTAAAAGGTAAGGATATGACAGATAAAATAGCAGAAGTAATTAGATAAAAAACACATGCCAGTGGATCTGCTGGAATGCTAATTAAAACCAAAAACTACTGTAATGATGTCAGAACTAAGTTTCTGTAGTGATAGTTAACTCTCCCTGTTATACTTCAATATCTGTTTTCATAATTATTTTCTAGTCACTTTATCAGCATATAATAGCAGAGAACAGGTCAACCCAAAAACCTGGATGCGAAACTTTGGATTCAAATTTGATCTCTGCAGCTCAGGCCTATCTCTGACTAGAAGGTGATTTTTCTGTAAGTCCATATGATAAAATCTGTAATGAACACCAAGGAAGTTATACACTTACATATATTATTCCCAGTACTGTAATATCTGAGCAGCTGTGAAAATAAATTAAGTAATGTATGTCAACACTCTTGTGAGATAGGGGATTGTTATTATC
This sequence comes from Emys orbicularis, assembly GCF_028017835.1. Classification (NCBI taxonomy): domain Eukaryota; kingdom Metazoa; phylum Chordata; order Testudines; family Emydidae; genus Emys; species Emys orbicularis. The sequence continues at coordinate 63,364,179 of NC_088688.1, read as the reverse complement.
CCAATTTTACAGAGGGAGAATGGAGGCACAGAGGGTAAGTGACTTGCCCAAATTCACATAGGAAGTCTGTGCAGGGCTGGGAATTGAACCAAGACCTTTCATCAAAAGACCATTATTCTTTCCAATTCCCATAGCTAATGTATTTATTAAGATACCACAAAACATTGTTCAGGGCCTCTCAGCACCAGCAGGTCCATTTATACTGTCAGTCAGCACACTGACTTTTTGTGGGCCAGACCTTGTCATGGTTTAAACTGTGTGATGTAGATTTAAGAGAACTTCCTCCATAATCTCAATAAAAATCAGGTAATTTACACTGATTTATGAACCTTTGTCCCTTCTATATTTCCTGGCTTCCTGCTTGAAGAACTAGCCAGAAGCTGTGAAAGGTGTTGAACAGTAGATGTGCTTATGTAATGAAAGGTATTGAAAAAGGCTCCCAGGAAACAATGTGCTATTCTCTCCAAACCCAAAGTAATCTGCAGATTAAAATAACAAAACTAATAATGTAATTTACCTCTAGGCTGGATTAGTGTCACAGGGACTGTAAGTGATGTCAGCAGCACTCTGCCAAGGTTTTACTGTTGTCCAGAGGTATTTTCAAGCTGTGATGAGATGAACGCTGATTCTGCTGTAGAGATCACTTTTACGGTTTTAAAATACAAAAAGAAATTTTCCTGGCTGAACTGTATATGTTGCAAACTGAAGTATGGAATTCTCCAGACAAAGATGGTCACTGAAGCGTGGTCACTGACTGTTGGCAAAGTTTAGAGTATTCTGTTCAACACACATTCCTGAAAGCAGCATTTCACCTACTCCCAAACAAGCAGTAGGACTGATCACATTCGTCTTTCATGTCATGAATCAAACCATCCTATTTCCGCTCTGCCAACTAGCATTATGACCAGGGTCAATCTGTGTGCCATGTCTAATGAGTAACACAATGCAAGAAAATGTACAAACAAGCCAAGATTGGGCCACTGAGATGAATTAGTGCCGTTGCCTTTGTGGCCATCTGACCTGCCTTACCTAATATGCTAAGATGTAAGTTCCTGTTACAGCAACTCTAAATTCAGTGGAGCATGGCCAGAATAATACAATACAAATAACAAGCAACCATGCAGACCATCTCCCTGGAGAACAACAAATATGTTACCCAAGTGGAACTTATTTATGGAACTGAGTCCCTAATGTAAGAAAATACTTTAGGAAATTACAGGTAAACACTAGAACAGCTCAGATATTTTCTTTATATGATATGATCTAGCCCTGCATTAGTACTTCCATTAACAATGGGTCAAAGGGTTAATTGTTGTTGGGTGTAAGTAATATTTATTTTTATCCCCTCTTATCTGCTTTGAAGTTCACTGCTACTAAAATCAGTTTGCTGCTGGTTCTTTGGTGTGTTGAAATCATTTGTGAAGTCTGGAAAGAGTTAATACAGTTAGAAAGGCAATGTTCCACAATAATGTGTCTAAATCCCTTACAGATTAAGACCACTTTATTTTGTATGCAGGCATATGATTTCAATGGATCAAACCTAACACTTTTCTCAGTAATGAAGATGAAACTTTGAACTTTCTTTAGAGGTATTGTTATTACAGGAATGCAGAGCTTCATAATCATTACTGTAATTATAAAACAGAGCTGTCATAGTGCATTTAGCTGTTATCAGGTAAAGCAACATGTGGATAAGAAGGTTTGTAATCAGTCAGGGATTATAGAACATAGAATGACACAATGACTCCTACTTCTCTGGAGTTCAATTCCTGGCATCATCAATTGAATTGTGGTCCTCAGCCACATTAATTAGCAATAAGTGTCCATATCTTGACATGTCAGACAAGGTATTATTATAAAGAGCAGTAAACTAAATCTGTTCCCAACAGTAGCACTGGAAAAGTTCTGTAGAACTAGCTTTCAAAGCAGTATTTCCTTCCCCTGAACTAATGGTTCCCACTTTGGGCATGGGAGAAAGCAGAACCAAACAAAAAGAGGAAACTGAAAATAAAAAAAAAGTGATGCCACTCAATTATTAACCCAACAAAAATATGTAATAGTTTTCAGGATAGAAAATGAAATCATTTCTTCCAATAAAATATATTTTAACAACAATCTACAGGATTTTAGCTTTATCCACCTGAACACAGAAGGAGATGTATGTTCCTCCTAATTTTATTCTAGAGCATCACTTTCTACAATTTTGAACAAAAAAAAGTCATTTCAATATGATGACAACTTTTCATGTCAATATAATGACAACATGGTATATGCAGATGTTTTGAGTTTTAAAAAAGACTCAGATTTAAGAGAGTTTGAAACATTTTCCTTGTGCCTCAAGGAGAAGTTATAGGTTATACTTTTAATTGAATAATACAACTAGCTATACATTTGTGTTCAGATTTTATTATTAGCACATTCAATTACATCTTTCTTTTATAGATAACAAATGTGAGTTAAGTATGTTGCTTCTTCATTTTGGGGGGAGCTGGGGTGGGTGACTGAATACAGGAATACTTAAATGTGAAAGGCCTAATTTCACAAACACCAGGTGCAGTTGTATGTACACATATGCACATTTTGCTTAATTTGTACACAGTTCCTGTGCTTCCACTGACCAGTTGAATATTTGTACATCCAAACTGCCATCTGTGTGTCCAGTTGGTCATTTGTATTTGAAGTTATCTGACTTGTGTGTACAGCTAGTGTGATTGTATATACAATTTAGGCATGAAGTTGTGCTCATATTTTGCATGCGCAGTTGGGTTCCTAAATTTCTGAAAATAGTCTCCATATTATTTATACACACGAGAACATATACACAATTAAATAGAATTTTATGTATCTATTTAAATGTATAATTCTTGGTGGAAAGTATATATGTTCCATTGTTTACAAATTAATTTTAATATTTAGAAAAAAGTGAGTAAAATATAAGTCAATTATTATACTGTGTTACTGACAAACCCTGCCGGATCTCATAAGTAAGAAAATCACAGTATGGGCCAAAGAAAAGATTTGCAAAATTTTCCTAATAAAATACAAAACTGCCAGGAGGCTAAGGGCCAAAGACTGTTTGATGCTCTGCCATGCCCAAGCCCACAGACTGTCCAACTGCTGTCTGCCCCAGCCAGGAGACAGTGGGCTATAGACTGCTTTGATTGCTCTGCCCGCCAAAGGGCCAGACCACAAATTGTGATTACTGCTCCACCCAGGAGGCTGAGAGCCACAGACCACATTTGTTTGCTCTGCCTGGCCAAGGGGCCAGAGTACAGACTATTGGTAGCAGCTGTACTAAGGATGAGTGGCCTCCCTCCAGACCCCAAAGGAAGGGACCACTACAAAACCTCTCAAGTGTACCCCTTACCTGACAGCTTTGCCTTTCTGCATCTCACTTGGAGTGGAACCGCATCGTACAACCACTCTCAGACTGGATTTCTGGGCTGCAGCCCCCTGACTCCCAGCTGTGTTAATGACACATCCCCAACTCAGTTTTGGCACATGTAAGGGTTTCCTCTGGGAGCCTGTCACAATATAAATTTGCAGTGACACAGAAGCAGCATCTTTGGCAGGGAGAAACAGACTGCTCCTGATGAACTTTCTCCCTTCCCTCCCTCCCAATGTGTGCATTTGTCAGCCTGTCAGCTTTTCACTGACACAAATTGAGCAGCCCCTTCTAGCTCACCCAAACTCCCTTCCTTTTCCAGGGTCTCTGAAGCTTTAAATACCCTTTGATCCCTTCGCCTTGGGAAGAGTAAACAGTTCTCGAATTAGACAGGTAATTTCTTCCCATTGATTGCCAAGCCATTGTTTCCTCAAGGAGCTCTTATCTGAGTCATTATTTTACCTTTCCTACTTTAACAACTTCTTTTGATCTGACTCCATTCGAAGTAAACTGTCATAACCAAACACACAAAGACCTACGCCATATTAATAAAAAACAATACAGATATTTCCCATGTCATCACACATGGACATACTGCAGCAATTACCACAATCCAAATGCCTAAGCATACATTAAAATATATAGAACTAAAATGATTTCAAGAAGAGATGGGGGATGCAAATGAGGTTAGCTTAACCTTTATGCAAGGTGACTCTCTTTCATCAACAAATATTTAAGCTGCATTCTTTTCACTGCTAGGCAGCACAGGATGCAGACTTTTCTTGGAAAGAACTTTGCCCTGAATGAAATATGCAATTTCCTTCCACTTATGATTAAAAACAAATGTTGCAACCTGAAAAAGAAGATGCTTTAAATAGCCTGATTCTATGAAACATTCTTCATATTTTGAACCACACTGATGAAAACTAAAGCAAATTGCATTAGTCTCCAATACTCCCTACAGAATAGACTAAACTCTCGGAAACCTATTCAGGTTGACACATTGGCAGACATACTTTCTTTGATTAATTAAGCCTATTACCAAAGGAAATTGCTCAATTGTTCATTCAATTGAGTGTGAAAGAAATTTCAAGTAGTTCTTATATGAAAAATAAAGGTTTTTAATTTGTGCTGTAAATACAAGTGATTTGACTGCATTCATTATAATCTGGGAATTGGTTCATATAGAATCTGCCAGAATTAAAATATTGCCTTGTAAAAGAAAAGTATTATTCTGATAATAAGACTATAAATCATTGATTTTGGGAAACAGTGAGAATTGTTTTACTTCAGGTAAATATCCAGGTGATTATCAGTATTCTAGTCACATTTGCAATTTAGCAGAAATCAAATATGAATAGTTTCTACTGGGAACACTAAACTAGAGAATCTGTGTTAATATTGTAAATACAGATGCACTGAAGCAGTTCAGAAGGGCCCAGGCACCACCAGACTCTGAGCTGTAGGCAGAGATCAAGTCTGGGCAATGGAACAGTCCATTACTTGACTCTTGAAGGGTAGGTGGATCAGTGTAACATACATATCTTGTTCTGCTGTTATAATGTTAGGGAAAACTTTTAAAAGATGGCTTCTAAATTTATACCCACCCTTTTTGGAAGGGTGTGTGTTTATATGGCTCATGAAGCAGACCCTTCAAACCGGTTGCCTCAAAAACACACAAAGTGAATTTAATTTAAAACCATTGTATCAATTCTGTGGCTACTTAGGAACCTACAGTTTATACCATGAGGCATAGTAGGTCCACTTGGAACTTGATGGCTACAGAAGCAATAGATCCCAGATTGTCCTGCTTTAAAACCACAGCTCTCTATCATTTGAAGTAAAGAGGAATCTCCACTAGTTAGTAACAGTACAGGCTTTATGAAATGAAGCTAAGCAGTTTTTATTTGCTCCTAATGGGAAGTGGTACCCATACACAGTGACTAGTTCATTACATAACATGCATACCCATTTATCAAAGGGATCAAAACAGAAGTACCTCACTTTACTTTTTATCTATTACATGGTAACTACTTCAGTCCTTACAAAAGCTGCTGTGTGACTGTTGCCTTTGGTAGGAAAGAATGATTTAGTAGAGTACTAACACAACAGTCTTGGTGGGGTTTGGTTTTAGCCTCCAATATAAGAAATATTCTTCTGTGGTTTAAAGGTCCCTGGTTAGGGTTTGTTCTAAGAGAGGTTAATTCCATGCCTGTGTAGTCAGAACAATGTCATCAGCATAGACAAATATCCATGATGATGTTTGGGGAAGGTTGGTGGTATAAATACAAAAGAAGATTGGTGCTACGACTGAGCCCTGTGGTAGACCATTGCTGGGAGTGTGTGGCCTGCTCACTTGATCACCAAGGAAAATGAAAAACGCACGATTGTCAGAATTTCTTGAAGGAATTCCACTGCTGCATTGCATGGGATAATTTTGTTATCTTTCAGGAGAAGTCCATTCCTCCATATGGTATCATAGGTGGCAGATAAGTCTAAGAAAGCTGCCCCAGTCTTGAGTTTTTGGTGGCATCGTGCCTCAATGTGTGGTATTAAATCTAATACTTGGTTGACACAGCTGCTGTTGCTGCTGAGTTGAAATCCCACTTGTTCATTCAATAACATTGCTTCTACAATGGCATAATCCTTGCCAGTAACAGTCTCTCCATGAGTTTGTACAATGTGCAGAGGAGGGATATGGGCCAGTATGATGAAGGATTACTGGTTGGCTTCCCGGGCTTGGCAATGGCTATTACCATAGCCTTGCACCAAATCCTTGGGACAAGCTCCGAGGAATGGATATTAGAGAACAGCATCTAGACAGAGCTACCAGACAGTTCCCTCCTTTGCCTCTGAGATTTTAAAGAAATTCTGGAAAGATGCCATCAGGTTCTGTGGCTTTCCTGGCTTTTTGGAGAGAGAGGGAATAGTTTACCTCCTCCATAGTCAAAGACAATGATGGGGTGATGAGGCAAGTAGTGAGCGGACTCTTTGTCAGAGCTCTCTTCGCACTTTGTGCTTAGTAGACTTGTCCCCTAGTGCTTTTGAGCTCATAAGCTGCATCCTTGCAATCACATCTGCTGAGACTTCAGGATTTTGATGTTTCACTGGTTTTGCAACCCCAAGCTCATGCAATCATAGCCAAGTTTTGCATCTGGACTAAGTAAAACCCAGAGCTTTATTCTTGATTCATCTTTGAGAGCATACTAAATTCAGTGACTCTTGCAGGGATGTTACAGAGTTTGGGTCACAATATGTTTAGTACTCCTTAATACAGTGGTTCCCAAACTTGTTCCGCCGCTTGTGCAGGGAAAACCCCTGGCAGGCCGGGCCGGTTTGCTTACCTGCCACGTCAGCAAGTTCGGCCAATCGCGGCTCCCAGTGGCCGCGGTTCACCACTCCAGGCCAATGGGAGCTGCTGGAAGTGGCGGCCAGTATGTCCCTCAGCCCGCACCACTTCCAGCAGCTCCCATTGGCCTGGACCAGCGAACCACGGCCACTGGGAGCCGCAATCGGCCGAACCTGCGGATGCAGCAGGTAAACAAACCGGCCCGGCCCGCCAGGAGCTTTCCCTGAACAAGCAGTGGAACAAGTTTGGGAACCACTGCCTTAATAGTTTATCAGTTTCTGAATTCCGGCATGGGGGTGTACCTTTTCTGTAGACACTGATGCTTGTTCTAAGATATGGACACCTATCTAAAAAGGAACTAGAATGAAATGACCAGCTCATTTCACTTACACCAGTGGTTCTCAATGTTTTCCATACCATGACCTCCCTCCCATCTAGCTGAAACCTTCTTCTCATGTAATAATATAGGGAGTGCAGTGTGGTCATGACCCCCTTACATGGTTAGGCCCCTGATTAGGCATCAAATTGTTTAAAATGTCTCTATTGATATGGACTGGCAAAGAATTGAACCAGTGATCTCCCCTGGGCCATCCAGAACCTTGATATATTATTTTATAATTGATTTTTTTAAAAGTTCTGTATTGTTTGCCCTTGGCAAAACAAAAGTGTTCTGCACACATAGCAGGGACAGACTGATTGTCTCCTTCAAACAGAATGACTTATAAAGGTATAATTAGCAAGAACATCTGTGTATAATCCAAACAACAGGCATGAATTTCTCTTTTATTAAACTACAACTATCACACAATGAATTGAGTTAAAAATTATGCATCTTTCTTATCATTTGGGAGCTGCTTTGGGGTTCCTGCAAAGTTCAGTTGTTCCCTCCTGACACATTGATCAAGTTAATGTGGTTACTTTGTTCCATATTGGCTCCTTCGCTAGCAGGAAATAATCAGATACAAATTGTGCAGGTATTTGGCAAAAACCCAGGAAGGTAATTTTCAATGTGATAAAACAACTGGTAAAAGTTTAATCAACATCAGTTAGAACAATTCCTCATAGTCATTAGTTAAAATACCACTAATGCTGTATTGGTAAATGTGCTAAAAATATAGGAAAGACAAATACTGTATCATTTGTTCAGATAAATTCATTCACAAATTTAAATATGTACAATTCAGCCAAAAAAGGAGCATCAGCTAGAACATGATCTTAATTAGGAAACTGCCAGTTACAAATCACAGCCTGCTACTGCTGAGAGATGTGTTCTGTGCACTCTGTATTGTGTTGTGGGAAGGGAAAGGTGTGAATTAGGCAAAACTTATCTTACAGGAAATAGGGGTGGCTTACGTGTTTTGTTTTGGGGCGTGGGAAAGAAAGTCCAATTAAATATAAAATAAAATCCTTTTGTATGGCTGCTGCTAGCCCATCAACTGTTCATCATGTCCAAAGGCAGCTCCCTCTCATTAGTCATTTAGGTAAAGCCCTGCCACTGGCAATATCCATCTGGGACTGTGGAAATGCTACCTAAGACAGTCACTCATGCCATTTACTGCAAGAGAAGCATTATTGTGTGCCCATACTTAGAGCATACAGATTTCACCCAGCACAGAAATTAAAAAGTGACTGAAACCATGATTGTACCATGAAAGCATTCCTACCTTCTGCTGTTGCTGTATTTCTATTCATGCTCAGGGAACAGGCTCAGCAAATAATGCAGAGCCTACTAGCAGGCATAGCACCCATGCTTCAAGCAGGGATCAGCAACTTTTGGCCCGCGGCCCGCCAGGGTGTTTACCTTGGCCGGCCGGGCCAGTTTGTTTACTTGCCGTGTCCGCAGGTTCGGCCGATCGCGGCTCCCACTGGCCGCGGTTCACTGCTCCAGGCCAATGGAGGCTGTGGGAAGCGGTGGCCAGTACATCCCTCGGCCCACGCCGCTTCCCACAGCCCCCCTGGCCTGGAGCGGCAATCAGCTGAACCTGCGGACACGGCAGGTAAACAAACTGGCCTAGCCCGCCAGGGTGCTTACCCTGGTGGGCCGCGTGCCAAAGGTTGCTGATCCCTGAATTAGATCTACCTGCTATGCATGAGACCACTTGATACTTTGTTTCCTCATCAATGCACATAGGGTCAGCTGCTAAGTGGTGACTCAGACAATTTGGAAGTAAAGCACAGTCAAGCAGGGCATTTGTTAACAAAATTAAAATATTTATATTTGTATTCTGAAGCTAGGGTTAGGCAAAGACTTTGCTTTTGCCCCTTTCCCTCAATAATCCAACAAAAGTGCTATGAAGCTACTCAGACCCTTTACAGGCAACTGTACCCTTGCAGGCCAGAGCCTCAGCTGTTGTTAATCAGCATAGCTCCATTGATTTAAATGGAGCTACATTGATTTACATCAGCTGAGGTTCTGCCCTACATCTTTACTATTATGCTAGGTGCTGATTATCCACCTGCCTACTTTTCCATTAGTCCTCACTTTGTGTTTCCTCATTTCAGACACATCCAGCAGTGGCAATGACTAAATACCACAAGACAGATTATTCTTACAGTAGTTCTTGTCCAGTGTGAAATGGGAAGCAGTAGAAATTTCATGCATGCTAGCATGAGGTTTCAAACCCAATTTGTGCAGATTTGGACCATTTGGATTATATTTGGCAGTCCAAATGTTTGAGTGCTTACCCAAGCTAAACCTCCAAGGCTCTTGAAATTATCCATCACTGAATACATAATTTATTTTGATTTTATTAGCATATATAGCCATGTTTCTGATTTGTCTATGTTAAAAAATACTAAATATCTTCTTTATGTAGGTTTCTTAATAGATCTAACTCACAGGGGAAGAGTTTTTGAGAAATGCCAAAAAAAGATGCAACAGCTGTCAGTATTTGGGACAGAAAATGAAAATATATATTCATTCTGGGTCTGATCCAAACTCCATTAAAGTCAAGGGAAAGATTCTCATTGACTTCAACATTCTTTGGATCAGGCTCTTTAGAACTAAGAGTTCAAATCAGTTTGAGATCACCATATATATATATATATATATATATCAAGGCAGGTAAAATACAATGTAGAATAAAGAACCCGCTATAGTCATTTTTTTTATTTACACACACACATACAAAAAACTTATTTTTAGAGAAATATTGCCCCAAGCCACACATGAATAAAAATATGATTGATTTATTGATTTGTTTGTTTATTTGGTGTGGTGGCGGTAGTGAAAGCTGCAGTTCTGTTAAAGCAAGATTCTTACAAACAAATAGTAAGTACATATACCCCTTAAAATTAGATCGTCACCTTCTTGAATCTCACAAAGCTGCCTCGCATTTTGGCAGTCTCATACCTAGGCTGAGTTCTGCCTTTGCCAGTAGAAATTATACGTGGCTTCCTGGCTCAAGGGAAGGGAAAACTGTCAACTGCTGATCATGCTTTGAGAATTAATGGGTATGTGAATGCCTAAAATACTATTTGTGTTACAGTATCACCTAGAGGCCCCAGCTAAAACTGGGCACTGGTGTGCTAGGCATATAGATGCATAGTAAGAAATGGAGCCTACCCTGAAACTCTTACAATCTAACTAGACAAGACCAAAAATGGGTCAGAGAGGAGGTACTCACACAACTAGTCAATGGCAGAGCCAGGAACAGAACATTGGCATCCTTAGTCCTAATCTAGTGCCCTGGCTGCTGGACTACACAGCCTCTCCTGTACCCTGTGAACAAATGTTCCCTGTCTTCTTTCCCTAATGTCCAATAAGTGAGCTTGGTAATTACCTCCACATTACCCTTTCATGCTTTAAATACACACTGTTTTTACCTTAAATAAGATAGGGCAACAGAAATTATTACAAATGAGAAATTACTTGTCTTTACATTCTTACAGAATATATCAGAACTTGTTCTGCCTCATTTGTCACATGAAGCCCATCTGCCAGGTGGTGCCAGCAGCACTAAGAGCCAGGTTCAATATCTAGGGGTTCCTCTCAACATTACAAAACAGAACCAACTTGAGCCCCTCACCCAGAAATCTGGGAAAACTAAATGCTACCCCGGGTGCATTTAAAAGGTAAATACTTTCCCACTCACACACCCTGAGTCTGTGTGTAACAAAAGAAAACTTTCATTGAAATGGAGAGAGAAGTCAGCATTAATTTAGGAAAACAAGACCACAATGATTCAGAAGTTTGCAAACCATAAGTAAACCTCTGCCCCACAGTATCTTGGACAGTGTCCTTTGCCTCAGTTTCCCATCTTGCAATATGACAGTCTCATGAACAAAAGTCCCTTTAACACGCCACTCCCCTTTCCCTCTGCTGCACCCCACTCACAGTTGGTTGTCCAAAGTCAGTGAAGTCCAGAGGTGCTTTCACGTGGGTTCCCCTCCCACTCTTAAGGGTGTGTGTGGCAGGCGTGGGGGAAAATTGAGCAATGCTTCTGCTGCTGGTCACTACTGCTACTGTTCTCTCTGGTGCAGCTTACCACTCTCTATGCCACTTTTGCTGTTGCCCCATGCTTCTCACTAATGCTTTTGATGATGTTCCCTGATTGTTCCTGTTGCTGCTTGGTGCCACCTTTGCTTCTAGTTATGATGCTGTGTTCTGAGGTCGCACCATTTAGCCCAGTTCTTAATGATTTCAGTCGGGAACCTTACTGCTGCTGCACCCTCTGCATTGTCTTTCACTGCATCACTGTCTTCACACCAGGTCTAAGGTTCAGCTCCATACACCTGCTCATCAGTGATTTCAGCTCTAGTGACCACTGATCAGAAACAAAGATGCTCAATTCAGTCTATGTCTTCAAATCAGCTCTGTCTTTAAACACTGGAGGGGGAAGGTCAAACAGTATCTAGAACTCTTTAAACAAAATACATGCATGCGTGTAAAAACACCTGTCCCCACCTCCTCTGACTTTCACTTGGATTTGGCATCACTACCGAGTAGATTTAGGATGACCCCTTCCATTAGGGCATGTTAAGTGAAGTTCTACTGCCCTTTCATCATACAATAAGGAAAATAACATTTCGTTACCCCTGAGTTCAAGACTAGGGTGACCAGATGTCCCAATTTTATAGAGACAGTCCCAATTTTGGGGTCTTTTTCTTATATAGGCTCCTATTACCCCCCCCCCCCCACCCCCGTCCTGATTTTTCACTTTTGCTGTCTGGACACCCTAGTTCAAGACTAAAGTGAATTTTAACCCAAACCAGGCAAAATGGATCACTTTGGAAAAGCAGGTCTGTCTGTTGATTACCAGGCAAAGTAGGTGTGTTTATGCAAATATGGTCTGCTCCTAAAATCGTTTCCCTCAGTTCAACAGTAGATGGCAAGGGAGAGCTTATTCAGACCCTGGTTTACACAGACCCTTCAGATAAAATCTAACAATTTCTCAGAAGGGCCTAAGGATGGAAGGAGCTAAGTGATGATTGCTATGGGGCTTCTTCATCTTAAGTAGTTTTGCCAGGAGATGATGTGAGTGCATGTGACCAGCTACAGCATCACATTCCAAATTCTTGCTCTTGTCAATTTGCTAGCTGAGGGGGAAGTACCACCCCTGGATAACTTGCTTCCATAGAGCAACACATTTTTTACAGAAATAGATGAACAACTTTCCATGTCAACATCTTGAGAAAATTAAGACCCTGATTCTGCTCTCCATAGCACGCAGATGGCCTGCTCTGCCTGCACCAAACACCGTTGACTTAATTGGACTGCTTCACTTGTGAAGAGCCCATCTGCAAGATGTCAGTTGCACTATTAGGATCTAAATATGAATTTTAAAAAATCCTGACATTATAACAAGAATCAAACAAACCCTTACAGAAGCACTGCCATATGCCATTGTAGGACATCCCCGATACACATCATTTGAAAAATCATAATACTATTCAATCATCCAAAATGTATTAATATTAAGTAAGAACATGAACATTTGCCAATAAAATAAAAGTGAATGTGTATGGGGAAAAATACATCCAAAGATTAATTATAATTACAAGAAAGTGTTTGTATGTTTAGCCTCCCTTCCTTGCAGAGAGCTAAGAAAACACAAGCTTTTTACGAATAGAACTGATTGTATAAGTGAAAATGTACATATGTATTGTATAAAAGATTCAGAAACATGTAAAATAAAACATGTTGCTAGGCACTATTTACTTTCAACTATCTTATGCCCTAAATTGCTAGGTATTGTAGCTTTAGACTGTCTCATGCACAATCAATCCCCCTAAAGACCAGAGAAGAATGACCATTAAACAGTTTCCCATTCTTCTTCACTAATGATACTTAAACATTTTCAATAAGGATTGCTAATTGTGCATTGTCAAGCCTCCAACAACCATATATTGGTAGGCTGTCTTTCTCCTTTGTTCTTTTTGTTTCTAGACAGCAGCTAATGAACTGGAATGATCAAAACTGGCAGTATACACTTCACTGGAAAATATATTGCTTGAGGAATTCTTTAAGTGTCAATGTGAAAAGCACATGAAAACTCTAGCAAATCGAGAACAATATGGATTTGAATTCTGTTCAAATTTGATAGAGCCACATACTATTAATGTGACAACAGGGATTGAACAGCAGACATCCAGAGCTTGAGCAAAAAGAGAATTTCTGCAACTTAAAGCTATAACAAACCCACTCCATGAATCCTCAGTCCTCTGTGGACACTGAGTAACACATACATATATAATACATGGTGATCATGGGTTACCATAATGCAAATAGATTTATACAAATTTAAGACTACACAGTGTTATGATATTGGGGAAATATTTTAATAATCACTACTGCTTCAGGTTTGCCATGGTGGGAAAAAACTCAGGGATAGTATGATTTTCCCAATTGTCTATATTTTTATGTGTGTCTGTGACTCATCCTGCAGGGGCAGCTCCTACCCCAAGGGGCTGGGTCCAGATCCCCACTCCAGGTGTTGTGTGATCAGGCGTATGGGGTCATAGTGCCTCTCAGATTTGGCCCAACTGTCCCTCCGTCATGACAGGGGGAAGACCAAACCTGAGTGTTGCTGTGACCTAGCATGTCAGGTTGCAAAGCCCAGACCGGGGAGCTGGGCCTGGCCCCACAGGAGCTGCTGCTTCATGATGTGATCTTACTGTCCACTCCCATGTCCTCCCTCTGTCCCACCTCTCCTCTGCACCCAAGTTTGGGTTACGGTTGTGGTGCCAGTGCAGAAAGTGCTGCAGCAGCTGATTGGTGTCCCCTCATTTGTCAGGGAATTTTTTAACCAAAGCATCACAGAGCAGTCACTAAACCCATGAATTTTACTAAATTCACCATGGCTGTGTGCGATACCATATTCACATTGGATTATTGCTGGAATCTCTGGGTATAGTTCTGGGGCTGATACAGAGGCAGCTTGCATTAGGAGTGTCACAAATGGAAAACGGTGATACATTGGAGTCCAGAGTAATATAAATCATCACTTGGCTTAAACTGGCAATGTTGTAAACACTATTACAGAGTTGACCCTTTTAGACTCTTTGAATAATACATGAACAACAAAACAAAAGTGAAGAAAATGTAAGGCAGGTGTTTCCAAGAGATACATATTTTGTTTAGAACAGTGCATTCCATTTCAGGTTGTGAGGATAGTTACAGATCAGTAATGAATAAAAAGATTATAACTTCTATCTGTATTCAGATGTGTGTGCTGTTTCATAGCTGCCTGAAATGAAGAAATGATTATTTTTGTTTTAATATTATCTTCAAACAACACTACACACTAAAGTCCAAAACCTTCCACTGCCCCTTAACCTTAGCCGCGGTAATCTGGCTTGATGCAGAAGCTTCCTCCGGGCCTGGAACAGAGGAATGCTCCCACCTCTGACTACACAGCAGCAAGAGAGACGTTCTACTGCTTGTAAAGCATAACTGATGCTACAGAACCCCTTGGTGTTCTGCAGGGAGCAGTGATTAGTGAATCCATTGGCTTGGCCCCCACTTCCTTGTGCAAGCTTCACACATCCTGCCCAATCCTTGCCAGAAGACTCACATTGCTTCTGGAAGCCCCCCATTTGAAATTAGTAGAATTTAATAGGGATGCAACAAGTGCTCATAAAAAATAGGGTTTTTCCTCCCCATGGAATAATTTGATGAAAATTAAAAATAATAATTTAATATTTTCATGGAATATTTTGAGTTTTTGGCAAAAATTTGAACAACAAAATATTCTGGGCAAAAAATGAAATATTTTGACTCAGAAATGTTGCCACAGTGCCTCATGATATCTGCAATTTGAATAATTCATACTTCCATTCTCTTCTACACAGTGGGCTCCCTGGTCAAACTACATCATGGTCTCACCTCTTGTAAAGGGAAGGTGGTGCATTATGGGAGTTCCCAACCATGTTGCATATTTGGAGATGTAATCCAGCCTGAAAACCCAATAAATCATGTGTAATATAACCAATTCCATCCAATTTATTGTACAGTGGTCTTTAGGAATCTAAAAACCTCATTTGCAAGATCCTCATTTGCCATATATTGGTGGAGATATGCTAGCTTACACCTGCTGAGTATCTGGCCCGATATTCTTCAACAGTTGCTGCCTGAATGCATAGACTGAAAAATTGTGATTATCACAGTCTGTTGCAGGGATCGGCAACCCTTGGCATGCAGCCCGCCAGGATAAGCACCCTGGCGGGCCGGGCTGGTTTGTTCACCTGCCGCGTCCGCAGGTTCAGCTGATCGTGGCTCCCACTGGCCGCAGTTCACTGTCCCAGGCCAATGGGGGCTGCAGGAAGTGGCGCGGGCCGAAGGATGTGCTGGCCGCCACTTCCCACAGCCCCCATTGGCCTGGAGCAGCGAACCACAGCCAGTGGGAGCCGCAATCGGCTGAACCTGTAGACACGCCAGGTAAACAAACCGGCCCAGCCTGCCAGGGTGCTTACCCTGGTGGGCCCTGGGCCAAAGGTTGCCGATCACTGGTCTATTGCATGTAGGTGTTATCTAATTGCCCTCCCCCCCCCCAAAAAGGAATTCAACTCTCTTTGGTTGAAAAGAAAACTCTGAATGCTAATATAATATTTTAGTTCTTGGGTATCCTTTGGGAAATGTTGGTTGAAGGGGGAAAGAAGAACAGAATAGAAGAACAAATACAGTTTATCCTGGTTCACACAGAGTTACTTTAAAAATCTAACACCTACAAATGATTTTGAAAATTAGTAATTTTAGTTTGAAAATGTAATTTTCTCCAGTGGTCCAAAAGAATTCTTTCTATATACATAGACAAATTCTACAGTTGTCCAAGTTTTTATATTACCCTTCAGGACAGCAGAAGAGAATCATCATAAGTTTTGCAATTAGCTGTGGCTTTGTAATGTCACACAATCAAAGAGAAGAACGTTACTGTCAAACTGAACATCCGATCAAAGTAAAAATGTATTTATAGAAATCAATCTGTTGCTGTGGCAACGATTTGCCACTCTTCCCTGAAAACTACCAAAAGCAAAAATGACAACAATAACAATAACACAAACAAAATTATAATCTGTTTTAGTGTTTGGAAAAGTGGCAACTAAATATAGAGTTGCAGAGTGAATCATTTGAGAAAACACAGGCCTGTAAGAGGTGTTAAATAACAAGTAATGGTGAAAAATAATTAAGGGGAAAATGATTTTTGGTGAGCTAAGCTGAAAGTTCAGATCACTTCCTCTCTCTTACCCAAACTTTGTGAGTTTGCAAAATTTGCTAGAAATCTTGTGAGAAGAGAATTTCTTGTGAAGTGGCTTGTATGCCGTACATCACAGCAAAAAGATCTCCCTTCTTGCAGCACATAAACTTCCCAGCTCCCTTTACACTTACAATCTCTGGCATTCTTCAGCTCAGTTCCTAAAAGATAAAATGCTAAGGGCCCAATCCTACTCATGGGAAGTTGTCCCACAAAAGTAAGGGAATAAGGCTTCCTCAAGATTGCAGAATTGGTCCCTAAATGACTTTCTTGTTATCTTTATAAATAAATATAATTCACTATTCAACACTGAGTATAGGAGCAACTGATGTGTAAAATTTCTGCTAATATGCTCTAGAAATATTACCAGAAAAGGCAGAACCTACCTTCACTGTCTTGTTATTCTCATGAAGCTCTGCTGATTTTAAGTGTTTTGCCATAGAAGTAGGCACAAGCACAGAATAAATTGGAACATGTCATATAGAACTAACTGTGAAAGCAATGCCTTGTTGTCCTGTTACTAGATGCATCCATTTGAAAGTGACCTTTTTGGTCTATGAATACTTCTACCAGTAATTTCCTAACATTCAGAAGCTTATCTTCTAGGAAGATAGACACTTCTTCACGTTGCAAGTAGGAAACGGAGTAAAAGGAAAAAACAAAATAAAAGCTTTAGATATATTTGAGTAAATTCTAGATAGTAATCTCAAACTTTGTGGAATTAGTGAACTTCTCAAAATCTTCAGAAGTGTTTTTATGCTCATAATCATCACTTTATGAGTAGAAAAAAAGATGAACAGTATATCTCTAAACTCACCATACAACTTCCTTGCACCAAAACGGATACTGGTCTGAATGACAGTTCCATTCACAGAGTTAGCCAAACCTACTCCAATGCACATTTATGGATTTAGCAATATAGAAATTCTGATGCTTGGAGAGTTGATATGCACATTAGTCATATAATAATCATAAATATTATGACTATAGCACCTTTCACCACAAAGTCTCAAAATAGTTTAGAGACTTTAATTAAGCCTTGCCACACCCCTGCAAGGTTAAATCATGTGTGATTGTTTTCTCATCTGTAAAATGGATCATAGACCCCAGCATAGCAATGGCAGATTTAGGAGTAGAATCCAGACTTATATTTCCTGCCCAAGATAACATTTTATTGTCAGTATCCAGAAGACTGTTTCAACTCTCAGCATTGTTGCTGGCTGATTTGTGTAAAGAAACAGTCCTGGATATGCTGGTGGGTGCACTTTCTTTCTCTGCGTGTTTTCTAGCCAGAATTATGGAAGACATTTTCCACTTTTATTGTCTATACCAACAGTAGGTCTGAGTTTCTCAGCCTGAATAATATTGCACTACTTTATGACAGCTATGTTGGAAAGTGTATTGTTATTACTGTGGTACCTGGAGTTATACATAGTCAGATTATTGGCCTCATTATTCTGCCCCACTTTATGTGCTCTCCATCCCCATAATACTAAGGATGCAATATAGGAGCTTTTCTCCCATGGTGCTGTACAGCAGCCATGCTGCCCTAGCCCATACTCAGGGAGGAGTTGGGTTAAAACATGGAGGGGGAGTGCAAGTGAGTAAACTTACTTCATGGTACCCCAATGGGGAATTGTGTATGTCTGGGGTACAATGCACAGGCAAATATCTATTCCCTCACCTGTGTCTCTGGCCCAAATTCTTCCCACTTGTGAAGCCTAATAGCTGTGGAGAATACACAGAAGACCTACTGGGAGACTGAGGGAAAGTATAGTTCATGATATGGAGCCAGCACATCTCCCTCTTCCATGCCTCCCCCGGCTGGATCCATGGCTGTTTACTATCCATGGCTGCTTTTGGCTCCCGGTTACTTTTTCCCCCCCCCCCACTGTCTTCATTATTTGGCTAGGTGCAGTCTTGTCTACGTATTTAAGAAGCACAGTGCATGCCAAAGAGTGGACAAAATTGTTCTTGCAAGGTTAGCTTTGTTCTTGGGGTCCCTCTCAGAGTAACCAAGTGCAAAGCGTTAATATATCACAGGTGGACAATACTGGAGGAAGCACACTAAACTATTATTTAGGGAAAAGATGGTAGTTCTAAGTTCTTAAGGCAAACATTTTCTAGGCCATATATACGGAATACATAAATATACCCAAAAAACCACCCTATTTTAAAATAACAGTATTAAGGGTAAAAAGTCAAGTAATCAAGGAAATGCCTTAATTCTGGCATTCTGCCAATACAGCCTAAATTCAGTCGTCTTATGTGTATACATTATGATACAATCTTTAACAACATAATTAGAGTATTTTTCCCCCACAGGACTCCTCCCTCATTCAGAGTACATGGTGGACAGCGCTCACCTTGGGTATGTCTACTCTTTGAGCTGATGGTGTGATTCCCAGCTCAAGGAGACATCTTAGCACTAGTTATGATTGAGTCAGCACACTAAAAATAGAATGTAGCTGTGGCAGTGTGAGCTGCGGGATGACTAGCCACTCTGAGCATGTAAGCAAAGACCCTAGGCTTGTACTTGGGGTGGCTAACCCATCCTGCCACTCAGTGAGAGCTGGGCACACCCTTAACTCAGACGCCACCCTGCTGCCAAATTTCAAGTCCCTGCTCCAAAGCATGGGGGCTTTAGTGTTTCTCAAAGGAAAGGACTCAAGAGGTTATTAACATAGTGTTGCTAGTTTTCACCTGAATGGCCAGTCGAAGTTTGCGGCCCTTTAGGTGTTCCATTTGGGAGTAGAAATCTGTGATAGGTATTTCTTTGGTGTGGCTTTGTTTATTTACAAAGAACGTAGAAAGTCCTGTGTCTCTGAATGCAGAAGGAATCAAATAGCTGGAAATAGCTTCTTTTGCTTGCTGCATCAAGAGCACTCAAGTCTGCACCCTGACCCAAAAATCACTCCCCAGATTTCTTTCAGGGTCACCTACCATGATTTCAGCTGTTCCTTTAGGCGCTCTCTCTCTCAGATTATGTCTACATTTAAAATGATACAGCAGCACTGCTGCTGTGCCACTCTATTGTTTCAGTGTAGACACTATCTATGCTAATGGGAGGGATTCTCTCATCAGTGTAGGTAATCCATCTCTATGAGAGGTGGTAGATATTAAACGTAAGTCGACCTATGTTAGGTCGACTTACAACCACCACAGTAATTACTGTGGTGGTTCATGTCCACACTGCCCTTCTGTTGGCGGTGCACGTCCTCACCAGGAGCGCTTCCATCGACTTAAGAGGGGCAGTGTGTGTGGGGGGGGGGGGGCAGGGGGGAGGCTGAGAGCCCGGGCTCTGAGCTCCATCCACAGCTCCCTGCTCCCCACCGGGAGCCTGGTTGCTTTCCACTTTGGCTCCCCCCTGGGAATGGGGCAGCTGTACTTGGCTTCCCTGCACCCCATTTCCTGCTGGGAATGGGGCAACTGACCGGACACCTGGTGCAGATCTCCCTGCCAGGAGCTCAGCTGCCATCCTGGGCTCTCGGCTCCACACTCCCCGCTGGGACCATGGCAACTGACTGAACTATGGATACACAGCTCCCCCCGGGCACAGCTGTGCTTCCAGTAGGGAGGGGGGCAGCTGGGCTCATGGCAGGGAGATCCACACCTGGTGTCTGGTCAGCTGCCCCATTCCTGATGGGGAGTATGGAGCCAAGAGCCAGGGGCAGCAGCATGAACTGGGAGCCTGGGTGGCAGCCCAGCTTGGAGCAGAGACCGGGCAGCAGCCGACTGGGGAGCCGGGATACAGAAATTGACAAGAATGACAGCCAATAGATGTAAGCAATGCAGTGTCTATAGGGATGCTGAGTCACCTGAACTACACCGACATAAGCCCTATGCATTGCGTGGAGGTGGAGTTATTATGCCGGTGTAGTAGTGCACTTACACCGGTGGGAGCATAGCTGTAGTGTGTACACAGACATAATTAGGTTGATGTAAACTGCCTTACATGCAAAACTGAACTGTCTTGGCCAAAATTACACCAGCAACCCCCCCCTCCCCCAAATAAAAATAAATTAGTCTGAGGCAGACATCTTGCATGTAAAATTTCAACACAAACAGTTAAAGTTTGGCCTATTTACATAAACTTCAAACAGTGTCTTATAACAGGAAGTTCTGCTAATATTTTACTTTATTTTACCAGTTAAGCAGTTATGTACAAGAAATGAATATTGATGTGTCTCATGTACAGCATGCTGCTTGCTGTGCATATGCACATAAATGCAAATGTAAAATCCTTTTATATATACACACATTTTATCCCAAGGCATGCATATACTGTTATACTATAGATATGCTCAAGTCATCATGAGAATGGCTTTTCTTAGTAAAGATTCAAGAAAAATAAAATTTAACATGGGGTTTTGAGGTTGCAGGCATAAAGTGGGAATGGGAAGAGGTGTTCAGCGGAAATAAAAGTGATGAGAACTGAAGAATATGTGGTTTCTTTCCCTCCACATTGAACAGAATAGCATCTTTCATCTCAATGGGAGATTTTTATAGGTGTTGACTGGATACTGGTTGTTTGAGCTTCACTTTTTAGCTAGCAGAGAGATTTTCAGCAGGGAGAGGGATGTGTTAAAGTGTCAATGATTTTTTTTTTAACCTCAGCCTAAGTGTTGTGAAGGGATGCGGGTAGTGGCTATCATAAATTTGTGTGCTGCAGGGAATGAGTTCCTTGAGGAAAATGTACAGACAACAAAATACAACTTGATCTTGTATAGCATATTTCATGCAAATTTGTGTCCCAAATACTTCACGGTTAAATAGTACAGAAGTCTGTTTCACATGGCAGTAGCTTCTGAGACAGTTTTTATACCAGTAGTGGAGAGATAGAGGAACTCAGTGAGAAGAGCAGGGAGAGAAAGTCTTGAGGAAGGCTGGAACAAGTCCTGCAGGATTTGAAAACTGCAGCAGAAACGATCATTAAGGGCTAGATTGTGGCTAGCCCTTATGAAACTGTGGGAAGAAGAAAGGACTGGAGTGGGGGGGGGGTGAGTAAGGAGTCTCTCCATCCAGTTGCTTCCCCAGGAATTGAAATTGGGGGAGGGAGGAGTGTTCGAATTTACAGGGGGGGGTGTCAGGGCTGATGAGGGGTGAGACTGAGGGTGAAGGTGGGCTGTATGGCACCATAGTAAAAACTGAAAAATGTTTCATGACCATTTTATTAGATTTAACTCATGTTTTAAAATCATCACACAAATTAAAGTTGGCTACTCAAGCCTTCTATGAAGCACTACGTCTACATCCTTCTTGGTTTCTTGTTATAATTTTGCACAACTCTGTTAATGAACTTCTTGAATGCAATGCGTTCATCTTTGGTGGCTTCTCGTGTGTCCGGTACTTCCATTCTTTCAGTTGATATGCTCATTAGTTCAGTCACATGATCAGGCAGAAGGTGACTTCTTTCAGAACACAAAATTCTATTCAATGATGAAAAAGAACGCTCACTGTAGCTGTTGTGACTGGGAGTCGCAAGAGATGAATTCCTACTTCCTTCATCCCAGGAAACAGAACACAAAGATCGGGTTGAGCCACTAGTGATTATAAAAAAGAAGTTGAAGTCAAATCTTCATTCATTCGTCGTATAATATTACACTCTGTTCAAATTCTCTATTCTGTCCTAATCACATGGCAGCCCCATTGCTGGTAGTGCCTCACTCCACTCAACTGTTGTTGTTTTATAGGATAGGCATCTGTAAAACCTATGTAGAGCTTGAGTAGAATCTAGAAGTCACTGTTGTAAATTTTAAAGAATCAAGTCTGTGTACTTTTTCAGTTGTCTTAACAAACACTCCTTCACTTAAGGATTCAATATAAATGCCTTCATTAGTCAACTTCTGGACTGAAATCTTTGCTTCTTCCAGTACTTTTTCAATGGATAGATCTCTGATTGATCCAAATGTAGCTTCTATTGCTGGACAAAGATCTACTACTGTTGTAGCAGATGCCTGGATGGCATTGTTTAATGACCCAAGTGGTTTCAACAGTAGACTTACGAGAAAGAGAATGGCAATAGTCTTCTCTGAACGTAGTAGCAAAAGTAATCCACCAGCCTCACTACTTAGATCCATCCCATCTTGGTAGATACTTTCCAAAGCCAGTAATAACAGCTGGGAGTAATTTTAAGACAACAGCCAAGGATCGCTGATGAGAAAGCCAGTGGGTTTTCCCAGGTTGGACTAATTTGATCTTCGACATTTTCCAAGATATTCAGTCTTTTTGGACTCTTGCTGAAAAAAGAATATAATGAAGATTTTACATTTATAGCTTTTAAAATGTCTTTTGAAGATTCTGCAGCTCGTACTAGTGCTAGTTGGAGTAGATGGCCTCTGCAGTGTGTATAGGAGAGATTAGGGTTACACTTTTCTCTGAGCAAAGCTTGTACTCCACCATGTCTTCCAGAGAAGTTCGCAGCTCCATCAAATGCACAAGAAGCCATCTGTTTGGGGTCCAATTGACAAGCATTTAACTCTAAGATGTGGGTTGTCACAGATGCAGCCGATGTGTCTTCTATAACTTGAACATCTAGAAATGCATCTACTGGCTTACCCCTGACATCAAGATACCGTACACAATGACTTAATACTTGATGCCCATTTGCAGCTGTGCATTCATCAGCCATGTATGCAAATTTTTTGAATGTGGTGAGAGAGTTCTTCACTTTTTCAACTGTTGAGTCTTTCGCTGTTGCACCGCATGCTTCTAGCCAGTCAGTTGAGTTTCTTGCAGAAAGATAGTGAGCATTTGCTGGTCTTGTTCGGAACCAGTGTTCAGCTTCAGGATGAACAAGTGACAATGCACTTAACATTGGCCTCCAGTTTGTAGTGTGTTGTATCTCTTGCTTAAATAGAAAGTAGGATGCCACAGCCATGTTTGTTCGCATGAACTGTGTTGTATCTCCAGCATTCTTAACAGCCTCATTAAGTACTTCTAAAATTGGCTTTGAAAGTGGGATTATAAGGCTTTCTGCATGTTGATACACTCCAGAGGCCTGGTGTTTTGGAGCCTTTTCACGTAGTTTGTCAGCATTAGCTTTACTGATTGGTTTGACAAACCAAGCTCCTCCACTTTTACCAGTTATAGCATTGGGCAGCTTTCCTTCTTCATAAGCTTTTTTGCAAGCGGTGCAACAGTAGCCATCTTTTCTAACTTCAATAAATGGGAACACTGACTGACAAACATCGGGAACTGCCTTTAGGTTTTGGAGACACTGTTTCTTCAGTAGGTAGCTGTATTTGTGCTTCAGGCTGGTCAGATGTAGATATACTACTTGAACCTTCAGATGACATGATATATTCTTGGTTCTTGATGTGTTCTTCACCTTGGTTAGTTTGAGGCCTTTGAGTGGAAACATTATTGTATTGTTTTTTGTCTTTTCATTTTCACTTTGACCTGCAACATATAAAAGAGATATAAATAAAGTAAATGTTTTGTTAGGATAATGCAAATTTAACATAAGGATAATGCAAGTTACACCAAAACACATAACAGGTCTAGATTTCTAAAAATATAAATTTATATATTTTATATATATATATATATATTTAAATGTATTCAATTTAAATTGACTTTTGAAAAGTAAGCCCTCATGGGATACGAGGGAAGTCCTCTCATGGATCAGTAACTGGTTAAAAGATGGGAAACAAAGGGTAGGAATAAATTATCAGTTTTCAGTACTGGGACCATTACTGTTCAACATATTCATAAATGATCTGGAAAAATGAGTAAACAGTGAGGTGGCAAAATTTGCAGATGATACAAAACTATTCAAGATAGTTAAGTCCCAGGCAGACTGCGAAGAGTTACAAAGGGATCTCACAAAACTCGGTGACTGGGCAACAAAATGGCAGATGAAATTCAGTGTTGATAAATGCAAAGTAATGCACATTGGAAAACAATCTCAACTATACATACAAAATGATGGAGTCTGAATTAGCTGTTAACACTCAAGAAAGAGATCTTGAAGTCATTGTGGATAGTTCTCTGAAAACGTCCACTCAATGTGCAGCGGCAGTCAAAAAAGCAAACAGAATGTTGGGAATCATTAAGAAAGGGATAGATAATAAGACAGAAAATATCATATTGCCTCTATGTAAATCCATGGTACGTGCACACCTTGAATACTGTGTGCAGATCTGGTCACCCCATCCCAAAAAAAGATATATTGGAATTGGAAAAGGTACAGAGATGGGCAACTAAAATGATTAGGGGTATGAAACAGGAGGAGATTAAAATGACTGGGAATTTTCAGCTTAGAAAAGAGACGACTAAGGGGGGATATGATAGAGGTCTATAAAATCTTGACTGGTGTGAAGTGAATAAGGAAATGTTATTTAATCCTTCACATAACACAAGAACTAGCAGTCACCCAATGAAATTAATAGGCAGCAGGTTTTAAAAAAAAACAAAAGGAAGTACTTCTTCACACAACATAAGTCAAGCCGTGGAACTCTTTGCCAGGGGATGCTGTGAAGACCAAAACTATAACAGGATTAAAAAAAGAACTAGATAAATTTCTGGAGAATAGGTCCATCAGTGACTATTAGCCTGCATGGGGAGGGATGCAACACCATGCTCTGAGTGTCCATAGCCTGTTTGCCAGAAGCTGGGAATGGGCAACAGGGGATGGATCACTTGATGATTCCCTGTTCTGTTCATTCCCTCTGAAGCACCTGGCCTTGACCACTGTCGGAAGACAGGATACTGGGCTATATGGACCATTGGTCTGACCCAGTATGACCATTCTTATGTAAAAAATTAATTATAATAATAAAAATGTTTAGTACAGAAACTCCAACATAATGACCTCTCAAGATAGCAACGATGTGAGATAACAAATTGGCAAATAATGCATTTTAAAAATCTTGGCCTACTAGGAAACATATAAGTTTCCATTCCCAGACACAAATCTTCAATTCTGGAGCAAAGTCACTAAAATATAGTCCAACAAACAAATGTTTATTTAACGTGCCCTTCACATTTCCCTCCACCGCACCCCACTCACCGGTGTTGTCCTTGGTCAGTGGAGACTCAGAGTTCAGAGGTGCTTTCACGTGAGTTCACCTCCCAGGTGGGGGCAAGAAGGCACCTTGCTCGTTCCTCCAGCTGCTCACTGTTCGCTCTGGCCACTGCTGTTTGTTGTGCCACCGTTCACTCCACCACTTTGTTGCCAATGGCCCTGTGCAGTCACCTTCTGCTGCCACCTGCCACTGTGACCTCTGCGAGTTGGTCTCTTGAGGTTCCACCCAGCTCTCAGTGATTTCAGCTGAGCTCTCAGGGGGGGAACCTTGCTGCTAGTGCAGTTTGGGCTGTCTCTTCCACAGAAGCACTCTCCCCACAGCAGGACTAAGCACTTAGACCTGATTATCAGTGATTTCAGCTGCAGTGGTCACTTAACAGAACAAAAGACTATCTATGGAGCCTAATCAGCTCTGTCTTTAAACAGTGGAGAGGGACAGGTCCCCACCCTCTCTCTTGATGCCCTCAATCAGCACAGGCTAAGTACAGTTCTTCTGCCCTTTACTCATTCAATAAGAACAACAACATTTCATCCCCCCCCTCCTGCATTCAAGTGATTTGTAACCCAACCCCAACCAAAATCTATCATTTAGGCAACACAGCTCTGTTTGCTGGGTACCTAGGTAGATTAGGTGTGAATGTAAATACAATCTGGTCCTGAAGCCTTTCCCTCCAGCCCCAGCTCATCACTAGCTGTCAGGGAGAGCTCATTTAGATTTTGCTTACGAATCATTTGAAATTATTAGGTTGGCCAACATCACCAAAATGAATGCACTGACATGGTCATAAAAAACACAACAGCTATATAAGGAAGGTAGTCTATGTTCATACTTTTCAAATCTATTATACTTTTCAGATACATGTATTTTATCATACACTGTATATGCTTTTAAAGTGTGTATTAATGTTTCAATTTCAATTCAAATTTCCAAACAGTCACTAAATTGGCATGTAACTAGTTTACAAAACTGGGAGGGGTGTTGGGAAAATTCGGGGGGAGGGAAATCACTGTCTCCATCCTATTGCATAGCCCAAGTAAAGGCTACCCAGAATTGCTATTCCTGAACTCAGGGGAGCACAGGAGTTGCTTCCAAGTTCCTCTATTTTGGGATTACATAAATGAATAAATAGTTGTGATGAAAAGGTTAATTGTCTTCAATGCATTTTGTTTGACATTGCTAGCAGAAGAAAATTGTTTGAAATGTGTCCTGTTAAATGTGGTTTTAGACTTTGCTGGTAGCAAAACAAAATAGTAAATTTGCTGTAAGTAAATAGAAATCAGTTGGGTGTATAATCCATCCTTCACATTGTGAATCAAGAGACTAGCTTGAAATAATGAATTTTTCCACAATGTTATCTGATTTTTTTCAGGTTCACAGTTTCTGTTCTTGGTCATGTTTAATAAATTGTTGATACAAATATGTATTACAAGAGTAAATATTATTTACTTGGTTTTCACTAAGTTAATCTGAAGATTTATCTGAATCCAATTTAAACATGATTTGATTTTATAGAAATCTACCCTAGGAAAAAACAAACAAACAAACACCAGATAAATCAATAAGTACCATTGTAGAGGTAATGAAAAAAAATAGATCCAAAAATAAGATGTTTTGCTCTTCAACTTTTATTTTGCCTTGTTAACAGTTCTGTTGATCTATACTGGGCATAAGCTAGAATTGAGCTTTAAGTGCCACCTACAGAAAGTTCTATAGTTTTAAGTAGTCATAGCAACAAGTAGAGCTACCTGAATTTTCATTGCCAGAGTATGTGTTCCCATTTAGCTGTTGTGAGCAATGGCAGTAATGAGGGCAGTTAGAAACACATGAAAATCTTACTGCTCAGAAAAGTTTGGGGGATTTTAAATTGCAGCTAGCTGGGTTTTAAAATGCCTAATGTCTGCACTGGGAATACATATGAAAACCTCCACTCAGTCCTGTCAGCTTCAAGCAGCTGACAAGTTGATTTTTGTATTATTATTTACAAAAAATAAGTAATTTGTATTTAAAAACAAAACAAAAACAAAACATTGCATCTTTTACTTCTAGCCAATTAAGTTGTTTCCACCTAACCCTCCAATACATTTTGTATACCATTCCCCTACCCATCAAGTAGATCTACAATATGAAATGACTGCCCTCAATAATCAATGAAACATCATAACACTTGTATAAGGAGTCTAGGTTCTGAGTTCTCTGTAGTTTTACTTTATAAGAAGGACCAGTGTCAATTATTTAGCAAGCTCCCAGTTATCCTGTTTAACAAAATACACCTCAAGTGACAGCGTGTCACAAAATGTTGTTATGCCTTGATGTCTGAAGAGAGGCTTCTGGAGGCTTAATTTCCATACCTGTCTGCATACAGGTTCATAGCTGGCTGCTTTACCTCTTGCAGTAGAATTCCTTTGACTTATGAACATCCTGATTCACCAGGACACACAGATGAGTGAAAGAGACACAGGGATGGATTTAAGCAGCAGGCTGCAGTGCATTTTTATTAACTTAACACTGGGGAGAGGCACTGTCCCTCTCACATATCAGGCACTTAACTGAGTCTAGTGCAGGACCTCTCCCTCCCTTCCTGAGGCATACTCTGACATGGACTGTGAGGCACACAAAGGGGTTTAGCTCCAGCATGTCTGAGAATGAACTCTCCCCCCTCTCTTCTCCCTCCCAGGAATTGGCCATACTCCTGAGCCAGTTCCCCCCTGCCCCACTGTGATGGGCTGGGAATTGGCTTTAGCTCTTTCTGCTGGGTAATATGGATCTCTTTACACTATTCACCCACCCCCTCCGCCCCGAACTAAACTCAGCATGACAGTATCCAACACGAACTACAAGAAAACATTGGGTCTATTTTCTGCTTCAATATTCAGAGTGAAGTATCCACAAATGTGTTTGTTATTCATATTTCTTCAGATATTTTCTGCTACTTTATTTCAGATTATGGCTTGCTCATGAGTTATTTGCTCCAATTATAAGATTAATCATTATCTCTGGGGAATAATTTCTGACCCCCTAATTCACACAATATTGTTCTTGATTGGGGAACAAAAATTTCATAACTGGATGAGGGAAATCAAAGAGATTCTAAGATGTGATCACATATTTTGTGTGTGTGTGTGTGTGTCTCTCTCTCTCTCACACACACACACACACCTGCTCAGATTAACAATGTATATATTATCAGATAGTAGGAAACTGAGTCATTAGGTAAAAGTTTTCAAAAGTGTTTACAAGACTGAGGACTAAGTTCCATTTTCAAAAGCACCTAAGCAGGTTAGGAACCTAGCTCCCATTGAATGTCAATGTGAGCTAGTCACTTAGGATACACAGCTTTTAGCAACACGGCTGTGCCGCTACAGCTGTGCCACTAAAAGGCGCACAGTGTAGCCACTGTTTGTTGGCAGGAGAGATCTCTCCTGCCGACAAAAAAAACTTCCACCCCCCCCCATGAGCGGTGTTAGCATTGTCGGCAGGAGAGCGCTCTTGCCGACAAAGCACTGTTCACACGGGCACTTGTCGTCAGCAAAACTTTTGTCTTTCGGGGTGTGTGTGTGTGTGTGTTTTTAATACCTCTGAACGACAGAGTTTTGTCTTTCATTTGCCAGTGTAGACAAAGCCTTATTTAGTCATTTCTGTACATCCCACTAGGTGCCTATCTTCATATTTAGGTACCTTTAGAAATCTGACCCGAAGTCATTTTTGAATATTGGATAAAGGGCTTCTCATTACTATTATTCATTATCTAACAGTGCCCAGGAAACCAGTCATGGATCAGGTCCCCATTGTGCCAAGTGCTGTACACACAGAACAAAAAGTTGCCCCCTGCCCAAACAGAGTACAATCAAAATAAGGCACTTCCGAAATTTTGAAAATTTTACTAATCTTTCTTAATGTCAGAGTTTTCGTGGTCACAAAAATGTTTCTCCAACTAAACTGTACATACAGGGCCTCCACACAAAGTGTAACAAATTATTCCTACAATGATGATCTTTCCTTCCATGATCCTTAGTGGCCCTCACAATCCTTTGGTGTATTATATTTAGAAATACAAAAATATGAATGTGGGAAATGTACATTTAATCTTTCATCTGGCATGCTGCCTATAATTTTTCCTGTGTCAAAAAGATAAACTGTACTTTTGCTGTAGTGAGGAAGACATTTACCTTTT
Organism: Emys orbicularis; assembly: GCF_028017835.1. NCBI lineage: Eukaryota > Metazoa > Chordata > Testudines > Emydidae > Emys > Emys orbicularis. The sequence continues at coordinate 63,334,553 of NC_088688.1, read as the reverse complement.
CTGTGTGCATATGTGTTACGCTTTTGGGGATGAGAACTATGCCTACCGTTGTGTTTGTACAGCACATATCACAATAAAGCCCTTAATGGAGCTGGATTGGAACCAGATTTTCCATTTTGTGGGAAAATCTACTATTTTGAATTTTCTCCCATTCTGGAATAGAATAAAATCAAATTTGAATTTTGATAAAATTGAAACATTTTCCCCCAATTTTGACCTTTTAGAATGTTTTTAAATGATTTATATTATATAAATCAATTTTGTTTCAAAAGGTCATTTCAAAACAAAAGAGTCAAAAACTTCTCTTCTAAAAATGTTGAAATGGGACATTTGCAAATTATCAAAATGCTTCATTTGTTTTATTTTTTAAAAACAAAATGTTGTCAAAATTGACATCTTACATCAAAAACAGTTGCTGTTTTAAAAAAAAAAAAAAAAAAAAACAGCTCTAGCCCTGTGTGTAATTTGGGTAAGTAATAATAATATTCTTCATCTTTTTTTCATTTACATATCTCCTACCACAATGGGCCTGTATGCTGCAATATTGGTTAAGGGTAGGGTTTTCAAAAACCCTTAGCATTGTTCTAACTTTGCTCATATTGAAGAAAAACTCACATGAGAAACAGTTAGATCAGCAATGAGGGCTTCTGAACATTAATTTCGGGGGGAGTGGGATTAACACAGTGCTGAGTACTTTGGAAATCTCAACTAAATATAGATAATCAAAGTATGGCAAACAATATTACAATAATCAAGGATATGAAATAATCAACAATATTGACTTGATTGTAAAAAAGCAAAAGACAAAACAAAATTGTAGTACCATTATGCAAAAGATATAATGTTTAATAAATATACAAAGTTTACTGGATATAAATAGGGAAGGAAGACTGACAATAATAATCAATTATTTATTAACAGGAATGATTCAGAATTACATTTCCAACATTTATCAGTCTCTGTCAGACTGGCTTCATGCATTTTTTAAGGGAATAAAGTAACTTCCATTAATTAGCTTACCTCGGAGAGATCTTACTCAGGCAGTGGGGAGTAGAATATTTTATATACCTACAAATCTTTAACCATTCAAGTTCATTAAATTTACAATTCATATATTTTCCAGCCCATTCTCTCAATGCAAAAAGATAGAGAAAATTGAGCTCTCCTTTGAGCATAAAAGATGGGACAAGAACCATACCAAAGGGCTAACCTTTGACATGAACTCTTGACATTTACAGCATGAGTGTCCAGGACTAAGCAATACAAGTAATATAGCTTTGATATACCCATAATACCTAGTATCTGTATAAGAGATCAGTGAGAGAGAGAGAAAACATGTGGGCTTTAATTTCCTTTGAGACCTAAACTTCCCTTGATTATATTAATCTTTATTAATATATCCAAAGTTATTTTGGAACCAACATTATTTCCAGACAAATGCCTTTAAAGTATATGAAAGGATTATTTCATATCCCAGAGTGAGGAAAATATTTTTTCCCCAAAATGATAAGTCTTTGGATTTAACAAAATAGACTACATGCTAGAAAGAGACATGATTAAAAATGATTGTGGCTGGATTTTGTATTTCTCAAATATAAAAGGACAGGACATATTTAGTCCTAAAATTACTATGCTAAGAAGAATTATCTAATGATATACATTTAGGGATTTACATTGCTATGCTCTGATATAGCATGGTATGAAACCACTAATGATACCAAGGACTGAGTCTCCCTATGTTAAGTGTCAATAAGAGATTGATTTTTTTTAAAGTATTGTTGTAAAAATGTGATTCATCTATTAAAAATAAACAACTAAATAAACTGAAGAGAACACAGATGCATCCCAATTATTTGGATTTCAAACAGATAACAGAACTGGGGGCTCTGGATGTACTAGGTCTTCTTCAAGTTCCACTCTTCAAACAGTGATACTAAGTTCTCCAAGTTACTCTCAGTAGGTCAGAATATAAGGGTCCCTGGGGACTTGAGGTGAGTGCTGAGCATCTCCCTGCTGATTGCTTGGGAGATGCTCAGCACCTACTTTGAATACTGTTGATTTTGCCTCCCATGACTTCAGTGAGAGTTAAGAGCAGGGAGACATACGGGAGCACAATCCAAATTAGTAGGGAGCTTCGTCATCCCTGCCTTGCAACCTTGGGTGCCTTACAATGGCCTTGCTGTAAGAGCTCCCACCTGGGATACTCACAAACAGCTTTCCAGTATACAAACCACACCGAGTGTTTCTGTGTAACTTCAACCTGCCAGCTACACCCTGGCTCTCACCAGCTTTGGTTATATTGCAGCATGACCTCAACAAACCCCTTGTCCTGGATCTTCTCCCAGAAATGTATGTCCTGTACTGCCCAGCCCTCTCCTGGACAATACAAATATTAAGTCCATTAGTCCTTTAAGGGAAAAATATACCAGTTTATCACCTTAAATAGCTGCCCAAACACTTCAATTTAAGCACACTGGATTATATGAAACAATAAAACAAGTTTATTAACTAAAAAGAGAGAGATTTTAAGTGAATTCAAGTTATGAGGCATACAAGTTAGAAATAGTTACAAGAAAATTAAAGACAAAACATTTACTCATACCTAATTTAACCAACTATGTTAGATTCAAACAGTTTCTCACCAGATGCTCCAGCAGATTAGTAACCAAACTCTCAGATCAGCTCCTACCCAAAATCCAACAGCTATTTCCTTTTGTCTTCTCAGGTGTGGAGAATGAGGTGGGCAGGGAGATGGGTGTGTGTGCCTTCTGAGGTTTGTCCATCCTTTTTTATAGTTTCAGTCCCCCTCTTTAAAAACAGTTCCAGCTGAGACAGAGGCAACAAAGGGTATATGTGAGAGGATATTCTGCTGATTTTTTTTTCACCTGTTTGAACTTCCTTTGTTTTCCCTCCCTGCTTGATGACTCTGTTTACTGCTTAAATGTAAATTAAGGCAACCACACATTCCTTCCTTTGTTTAGGACAACCTGACTTCTGCCTAGGCAGGGCTGTGAGGTTTGGAACATGTGTTCATAATATCATACAGTGAAATCTTATATGTTACCACATGTATTTTAGCAGGACAATACTGACCAGCACATTATGAATTTTCAAATGCTACCTTATAAGGCATTCTTTGTACTAGGATTATTACAATAATGTATGGGCTGTGAATACAGGGTTGTATTTCTTCACAGTCAGTCAGCACCTTCAGCAGGATTGGGAACCATTAATAACTACTCTCTGAGTACGGTTATCCAGCCAGTTATGCACCCACCTTATAGTAGCCCCATCTAAGTTGTATTTGCTAAGTTGTTTATTGATAAGAATATCATGCGAGACCAGGGCCGTCCTCAGCCATAGGCAGAACAGGCAGCCGCCTAGGGCACCACGCTACCTGGGGGCACCGCTCTGCCCGGAGCCCGGACAGACAGGAAGCAGTGGAGCATTTAACAGCAGGGCTGCTGGGTCCTAGAGAGAGCCGAATGCAGCACAGTCTGAGGGAGGGGATTGGCTGCTGGGGTCTCTGGGAAGGGAAGGGGAGGGGTGGGGGAAGGAACTCACCTGTGAGTGTGACTCTTTCCCCCGGCGTGAGGTGAGGCAGGCTCGGCAGCTCTGGCACCAGTATCCTTTGTTGTCCCCCATAACGTCCATTCTTCTCCCCCACCCCCACCCCACAGAGCACTCCCCCTTTCTGCCCCCCCCCAAGGAGCACCCTTCTCTCTCTCTTTCCTCCCCTCCGGCAGGACTGGGTGAGGTGTTGGGGGGAAGGGGGGAGGCTAGCTGGCTGCCTGCTGAGGAATGAAAGTGAAAGTAACTCACTTCCTCGGCAGCCAGCCAGGATTGGAATGGTCACGCATGGCTGGGCTGGGGATAGCCAGATAGCATGTGTGAAAAATCAGGACAGGGGGTTGGGATAGGGTGAGCCCACTTTTATAGGGGCAGTCCCAATTTTTGGGTCTTTTTCTTATATAGGCTCCTATTACCCCCCCACCTCCACCCCCTGTCCTGATTTTTCACACTTGCTGTCTGGTCACCCTAGGTGTGGGTAATTGGTGCCTATATAAGACAAAGCCCCAAATATCGGGACTGGCCCTATAAAAGCAGGACATCTAGATCTGGTCACCCTAGCTGGGGAGCGCGTCTCTCCCCCGGGCTGGCAGCGATCCATCTCATCCGCGGGGAGCTGCGCAGGGAAGGATGAGCTGCTGTGGCTCCATGGGTGTCCCATCCCTGAGATCAGATGGTGTGCTAACTTCACCATGGTCCGTGGGGCTGGCGGTGGTGCCCATTGGCGTGTGATCGGACCTGAGGGTTTGCTGCTGCTGTTGCCACTCTGCACCCCAAGAGGTGGATTTTGGGGTCCTGCAGTTTTCCACCTATCTCCTCCTCTACTGCAGCTGTTGGACCAGCAGGCTGGGGGGTGAGCCAAGCATGAAAGCAGTACTGTGTTGCCATTTAGATTGTCATTTAACAACTTTGTTTGCCAAAAATGCTTGCTAACAATCCCTGAATTCAATTTCAATATTTTTTTAAAAAAAATCAATATCTTAGCCAAAAACAGAAAATTAAGTTGTTGACAATTATTTGTGACAAGTTTGGTTTGGGGCAGGGAGTGGGCCAGTTTTCATCAGAGAAACAAAAAATGTTGACTGACTTTCCTATAGCCCTGTTACTGCTAAATAGAGCCCTCCAACAACTGTAATATGCTCATCTCCTTACTAGTGTATAGAGCAGGGGTCGGCAACCTACAGCACACGTGCCAAAGGTGGCACACGAGCTGATTTTTGATGGCACGCCACGGCGGGCTGAGCGGCTCAGCCCACCGCCGCTCTGGGGTTCCGGCTGCTGCCCCATTGCCAGCTGGGGTCCCAGCCGCCGGCCCCACTCAGCGCCTGCTGCTGGCCTGGGGACCCCCAAGGAACCCCAGGCTGGCAACGGGCTGAGCAGGCCGGCGGCTGAGACCCCGTCTGAGCCGCTCAACCCGCTGCCGGCCTGGGGTTCCATTCACTCAGCCAGCAGCGGACTGAGCGGGGCTGGCAGCAGGCTGAGCGGGGCCAGCGGCTGGCAAGGGGCCGGCAGCCGGAACCCCAGAGCAGCAGCAGGCTGAGTGCTGCCAGCACCCCAGACTGGCAACGGACTGAGCCGCTCAGCCCGCCACCAGCCCGCTCAGCCTGCTGCCGGCTGAGTGAATGGAATCCCAGACCGGCAGTGGGCTGAGTAGGGCTGGTGGCTGGAACCCCAGACAAGGATCCCAGGCAAGGATCACACTAAATTGATAAGATCTGCATTTTAATTTGATTTTAAATGAAAAACCTTATTTACTTTAAATACAACAATAGTTTATTTATATAATATAGACATAGAGAGAGACCTTCTACAAATGTTAAAATGTATTACTGGCATGGGAAACCTTAAATTACAGTGAACTTGGCACACCACTTCTGAAAGGTTGCCGACCCCTGGTATAGAGTGACCATATGTTGTACTAAGATTCTCTTGCTCTTTTTCCCAGTGAGTCAGTATAGCTTTTGCCAGCCCAAGAGGTTGGGCAGCCAATGTCTTACGTTTTCACAATGTTTTGTCCAACTTTCATAAAGTAAATACACGGTTAATATGAGTTAAAAAGGCCAGGGACACTTCCTTGTGAAGAATCTGTGTAGCAGATCATGCTAGAGCTGTGAAAATGTCAGTTTTTGATACGTGAACAACGTAGCTGAAGTCGACGTACCTTAGTTCGAACTTACCTCAGTCCACACGCGGCAGGCAGGCTCCCCCGTCGACGCCGCGGTACTCCTCTCGTCTAGCTGGAGTACCGCAGTCGACGGCGATCACTTCCTGGTTCGACTTATCGCGTCCAGACAAGACGCGATAAGTCGAACCCAGAACTTCGATTCCCAGCCGCCGAACTAGCGGCTGGGTGTAGACATACCCTAGATGAGATGATTCTGTGCTGACTTCATTTTGGTCACTTTGTGCTTTACCTAGGAGTAAAACTAGGGGTTATAGTTCCCCACTGCTTGGAAACCCAGCTTATTAAACTGGATAATGCCATTGATCTATTTACAGTAGAAGGTTGATATAGAGTTGTAACTAACATTAAGACTGATGCCCACTATACATTTAAAACTAAAAAGTGGCTTTGTAAAAATGACATGGGTTTCCAACTCTATTGTGTCTCAGTCAGGGTGGAGCGCCTTGTGAGGTGTCTTCACACTAGCTCAAGGTCACAGCGCAAGAACCTAGAGAGCCTCCTGAAGCACGGTGATAGTTTTGATTTAAATGGACTTGAACTGTACGAAGAATTGAGTACACTGTCACCAATGTTGCCACATGCAAAATCGGTGATGGACATTGTACAGTTTATTCATACCAGCAAACTTGTTGACATATATCCTAATGTGTACATTGCCACTCGTATTCTACTGACAATTCCTGTAACAGTAGCATCAGGAGAACGGAGTTTCTCAAAACTAAAGCTCATTAAAAACTATCTCCGTTCTACAATGAGTCAGGAATGCTTGACTGGTCTTGCTATTCCTGCAATCGAACAAGACATCACTTTGTCTTTGTCATACAGTGACATTATTACTGTTTTTGCAGCCAAAAAAGCCAGAAAGATTGCTTTTAATTAAAAACAAATCCTTGTTTCAATACGTCTTCATATACATTTCCAATAAAATGTTGACAAATTAAAAAATATATATTATTTGCATCATTCTGTCAAATCAGAATTTTTTCTATAGTGCTACTTCTTTAGTGCTAGTCCATCAGCATTACAGTGTGCTTAATTAAGTTAAACTGGGTTTAATAACGTGCATGTGGCAAGTTTTCCAATACTGTAAGCTTATGTTTGTGTTGTTAAGAGCAAGTCAGGCACAGGGGCACCAGTTTAATAATCCCGCCTAGGGCACCATAAATCCTAAGGACGGCCCTGTGCGAGACCGTATCAAATGCCTTACTAAAGTCTAAGTATACCACATCCACCACTTCTCCCTTATCCACAAGACTCATTATCCTATCAAAGAAAGCTATCAGATTGGTTTGACATGATTTGTTCTTTACAAATCCATGCTGGCTATTCCCTATCACCTTTCCACCTTCCAAGTGTTTGCAGATGTTTTCCTTAATTACTTGCTCCATTATCTTCCCTGGCACAGAAGTTAAACTAAGTGGTCTGTAGTTTCCTGGGTTGTTTTTATTTCCCTTTTTATAGATGGGCACTATATTTGCCCTTTTCCAGTCTTCTGGAATCTCTCCTGTCTCCCATGATTTTCCAAAGATAGTAGCTAGAGGCTCAGATACCGCCTCTATTAGCTCCTTGAGTATTCTAGGATGCATTTCATCAGGCCCTGGTGACTTGCAGGCATCTAACTTTTCTAAGTGATTTTTAACTTGTTCTTTTTTTATTTTATCTTCTAAACCTATCCCCTTCCCATTAGCATTCACTATGTTAGGCATTCCTTCAGACTTCTCGGTGAAGACCGAAACAAAGAAGTCATTAAGCATCTCTGCCATTTCCAAGTTTCCTGTTATTGTTTCTCCCTCCTCACTGAGCAGTGGGCCTACCCTGTCCTTGGTCTTCCTCTTGCTTCTAATGTATTGATAAAAAGTCTTCTTGTTTCCCTTTATTCCTGTAGCTAGTTTGAGCTCCTTTTGTGCCTTTGCCTTTCTAATCTTGCCCCTGCATTCCTGTGTTGTTTGCCTATATTCATCCTTTGTAATCTGTCCTAGTTTCCATTTTTTATATGACTCCTTTTTATTTTTTAGATCATGCAAGATCTCGTGGTTAAGCCCAAGTGGTCTTTTGCCACATTTTCTATCTTTCCTACCCAGCGGAATAGCTTGCTTTTGGGCCCTTAATAGTGTCCCTTTGAAAAACTGCCAACTCTCCTCAATTGTTTTTCCCCTCAGTCTTGATTCCCATGGGACCTTACCTATCAGCTCTCTGAGCTTACCAAAATCCGCCTTCCTGAAATCCATTGTCTCTATTTTGCTGTACTCCCTTCTACCCTTCCTTAGAATTGTGAACTCTATGATTTCATGATCACTTTCACCCAAGCTGGCTGCCTTCTACTTTCAAATTCTCAACAAGTTCCTCCCTATTTGTTAAAATCAAGTCTAGAACAGCTTCCCCTCTAGTGCACTGGTTTATGTGTAAAGGAAATTAACCTCCTTGGGACTAAATTCTGCTCTCATTTAGATGGGTTTTAATCTGGAGTCACTTCATCAAAGTCAGTGTAATTACTTTGGATTTTCATTGCAGAAATTGCCCCCTAGCTGTGCTTCAACTTTTACAGTATTGCATGTAATTGCTATATCCTTTTCGAGGTACGTTGTGTCTCTTTGACATATAATACTGACAGCAGTTGGAGCTAGACACTATAGATTCATTCTACACCACATAACCGTCTTAGCCCTAGTGAAGTTAGCCACAGATGGTGTGATAGTTTATAAAATAAATATGAGTCAGCATAAGCTGCTAAAATACATTAGTCCAGTAATTCATTTTTTTTCATCTTCAAACTGAAATTACCACAAATCACTTATAATGATTTTTCAAAATGTGACTTTAATGTGACAGCTTTGTGTCAGGTTTTGGAAAATACACACTCCATTAGTTACAAATATAGGAAGCTCTGGTTTTATGTATGTGTTATTTACTTTATATTTACTTTTTTAATTTATTTCATATAAAAGAAAAAACAAAACTTTGGAAGGAATCTATTCTGTCATCAGTGTGCATGGTGATCAATGAGAGTTATGGAATTGCTATCATAGCAACACTGCTCTATAGAACTTACCGTATATTGCAATTTACATTTACAAAGCATATCTAACGGCCACAAAAGGAGGGAGGACTAAATGTGTCAAAGCTAAAAATTTGGCTTTTATATGTCACAAAAGTTTACTGGGCACTTGGGGATAACAAACACAGAGTTGAAAGAGCAATTTTTTTAAACGAGAGGACTGAACTGTGAAATAAAGCACAGTAGATAGAAAGATGCTCCTCCATTGGCTATAGCTTTCCACAGAGATGGACATAGGAAAACCTGTGGTGATGCAGAATATTAACTTAAAACACATGGGACAAATCCTGAAGTTCTTATGCTAGCAAAACTCACATTGACTTCATTGGATGGTTTTGCCTAAGTAAGGAATATGTCATGATATAACCCCATATTTTTTAAGTTCAGCCACTCATGCTGGGTAATATAGTCTTATGTCAGGCATCACCAGGTGGCACAGATATAGTCTGCCAATTACTTTTTCTAAGCTTGCAAGCAAGTTTGGACACTCTTAGAAAGACATGCTGTGTTGTAGGTTTGGCATTACAAAACATTCTCTGTAGGGCAGCTAGGGGAGAATAGGTATTGTGCAAGAGTTTGCTCTCTAATTGGAGATGGAGTTGCTCTCTGGGAATCAGGCATTTCTGGGTTAAGATTCCAGGAAGAAGGGTGTGCCCAGCAAGCTGTTTGAGCATTTCATTTCAGGACTGGTGTCTATGTGTAAATAAACTGAGTTACTGTTAGGGTCCATCTACACTGCAGCTAGGAGGTACAACTTCCAGCTTAGTAGACATACATGAGCTAGTTCTGATCAAGCTAGTGTACTAAAAATAGCAGTGTGACCAGGGTGGCATGGATAGAGGCTCAGGCTAGCTGTCTGAATAGAGTCCTCTCTTAGATACCAGGTATGTTCTCAGACAACTAGCTTGAGCTGCTGCCTGTGCCAACATGGCCAGAGTGCTATTTTTAGCATGCTAGCTTGATCAGAGCTAGTGCATGTATGTTTACTCAAGTTGGGAATTACACCTCCTAGCAGCAGTGTAGACATACCCTAGGTACCGTCTAGGGGTATGTCTACACTGTGATGTAAACCCAGGGTTAGTAGCACTCAAGTTATCAGTCCCTGGGTTTATTAACCTGGGGCGTGAGCATCAACACTCATTTGTAACTGCAGGTTAGGAATTGTTGAACCCTGGGTCCTAACCTGGGGCTCCAGCCTCTACACTTCACTAGGAGGGTTGGAGTCCAACCACCCACATCCCAGACTGCCTCTAGCCCTCCCCAAATGTGGCTGCTCTAGCCCTTTGTTCGTGGTGCAGCATGGGAAAACTTGACTGTCCACCAAACTTGATTGTCCAGAAGATAAAGAAAGTTGGCCCATGGGCTTGTGGGATACTTTTGGCAGACTCCCAGAGCATGAGTCCAGTGGGACATGTAAGCAACAGGGCTTGAAGACCTTGGGTCTTGGCTTGACTCAGGCTTGGATCCTGTGTGCTCTCCCCCTCACCCTCTGTGGAGTCCTAGGACCCTGGGTCCCCTGGATTAACATGGTTTTTGTGTAGGCAAAAGGGAATTTAGACTTGAGCCTGAGTTTGAATCCTGGGCTAACATTGCAGTACAGACATATCCTTAGAGTATACCCACACTCCTTGTCACACATTTCTCCTTCACTGGGAAGCAGCATATCATGTGTTCTAGTGATCAATCAGCAAAGGCAAAAATACTAGAGATGGTTGGAAAATGGGATGCTTCTTCCTCCTCCCCATGGAAATTTTTGACAAAATGAAAAAAAAATGTTTATTCAAAATAATGAAAATTTCAATTTTTGGTTGAAAAGCTGAAAGGTTTGGGTTTTCAGCCAAAAACCTCGAAACCTTTTTGTCAGGTTTTTGATGAAAAATTAAAAAATTCTGTGGAAAATATACCTCTTTTGTGAAAATTTTCCTTCAGACAAAACCTCAAATTTCCATTGACAACTGTTGAGATGAAAATTATTCAACCAGCCCTAAACAGTACATTTGTGTATATCTGACACCCATACGTTGTAAAATATATTTGGGATGGAGATTCAGACATAGCTGTTGCTAAAGTTGATCATATATTTAAGCAAAACAGTGAGCTAAAGACCAAGTATCAATACAGCTTGTTATAAGCCTTTATTATTTTCTGTTTGTGAACATTCACATAGCCAAATTGTTAACTGCATAGATATTATTGGTATTACAATAGCGGCCAGAGTCCCTATTCACAGTTAGGGTCCCAGTGTGCTGAACATAGCACAAACTATGTAAAGGGCAATCCCTGCTCTAAAGATCTTATGTCCTAACTTTCTGAATGATCACCGGAAGTGAATTTCAGACAGAGATTCATATTATTAATAAAATGAAGTTAATTTCACCTGGAAGCAGGAATAATTGATAACAATTAAACCATCCAATCAGAGAACAGAAACAACATAGTGTGACTTAGACAACCAGTCACAAAGTTCAAATAGTGAATTCTAAATGCTGAATAATCAACTGAATGCTTACCACAAAAAGTTTGTAATCATTTTCAGATTTTTTTTATCAACACAAATAGATTTTGTACACAGATTTATACAAAATTGACATCCAGTGTCACAGACAATTCACAAACAGAATAAAGGGTTTAAATTCATTGAATATTTTTTCCCATTATGAATAGTTTGGTCGGCTGCACACAGAGAAAAGATCAATAGTCTGCAGGCACTAATCAATATTCCCCTAAAATAGCTTCGATCTTGAAGGTAGTATGTTTTATAGACTAACCCTCTTTAATTTCTTAATTGGCCTCTTCAAGAGTCCTCTCAAGCCTTTGCTCTTTCCTCTGGTAACATTTCTGGACCCTGTGACTGACTGTTTTTTTCCTGTTTCATTCAGTTCTTTTCCCAGAAATAGCATTGAAGTTGATACCAGACTTCTGATAGGTCTCAGACAATAAGTAAGTATATATACACATTAGAAATTAATCCAGCACAAGCCCAGTAGTCAACGACCACCCCTTCTTCTAGCAGTACATGCAGAGTTTTCAATGATATATCTAGGTTTAACATTTAATTTGCCATGGCAGCAATGCTGTTCTTAAGCCTGTCCACTGCCAGGGTTACATTTTTTTTTAATCTTAAAGTTTTGCCTAATGCAACACATACCCTAGCTCATTTTCTCTGCATTTTAACTTGGATTGATCTGAAACCTGCATACTGTTAAAGAAATACCTGGACAATAAAACTGACCTTTGCTTAAATCTTTGTGTGTCTTCCTGAAGTCTGACACATTACATTATGTTTTCTAATGAGATTGAAATTTTCAAACTAAATTTCCTTGTAATTAAATCTCACTAAATGAGAAGTCCAAAACTCATAGGCTGAAAATAGTTTTAGCAACATTAAATTCCCAATGAGTTCCATTACTCACCTCATCTTTTAAGGTCGATTTTGCTGCCTATGACTTTCCAGTTCTCACTTGTGCCAGCTTGAACTTGATAAATGGTGCAAATATATGGGTATTTTTAATGACCACTTTCAAAAGCATAATTTTGTATATAATAAAAAATGTAACATTACCTATGGTCTCCTTTTTCAGTTATACCTGTTTCTTTCAATTATTCCAATATCATGGAACTCCATGTGAGTGGTTTATGATGAGGATTGAAAGATGACACATACATTTATTTTAGTTATAATAATAGCTTGTACTATATTTTTGTGGGATATACATGAAACAGTTATCCATAGAAATGCTACTAAAAAGCATATCTGAAAAAATTGAACAAAGCTATTATATTGACAGCACTAGCTGAATAAATGCTTCTATGAAGAGTTACACAGCTCTCCACCAGACACTTGGATTATGTTTGCCGATTTGCAGGCAGCTGGAGAAACAGCTGCCTAATCTACAAGCAAAAACAAAAAGAAAAAGAATACAGAACTCAATAATATAGAGTGGAGTGCCAACTCCTCTATAGTTAAGGACAAGGTTTAGAACAGCTTTCGGCTTAAAGATAGACTCTTCATATAAAATAATAGTAAGACACTGAAAGTGTGGGGCAGCTAGTGATGCTGTACACTTGAGGCTTCTCCTTTTACCCAGTTGTGACTCAATCCCACATTCTGTTTGTACCCACAACCCCATCAGGTTCATAACTGTATACTCAGTGCCTATGACTATGTCATTCTCTTCTATTAGAAAATTTAGGACATGAATCAGAGCCTCAGCTTGTATAAATTGGCATAACCGACTTCAAATGGAACTATGCTATTTTACACCAGTTGAAGACCTGGCCCTCTGTCAAAGGTGGAGTATCACAGCACATATATTAAACAAATTGCTTATGACTATGTTGAAACCCATCCTTTACTTTTATTTTGTCATGCCAGATTTATTACTAGTGCTTTGCAGTGCTTTATGGTGTATTGTTTCCTGTCTTTGTGAAAGTTAATTAATTAGATTACAGAAGTCAAGACACAAGAGATGACGAGAAACATTTAACCCAAAGATAAACTCTAAACTAGTTTGGTTATGATACAGCACATAGTAGTTAGAGTTCAAGTACTTCCAGATCTCTCTCAAACAACATTTTGGAAATAACTGATGTAAAATATTACAAAAATGCCTCAATGCTGATGAAAGATAAGAATGAAAATGAAATACTCCAATTTGCATGGGAAAGCAACTTTAATCAATAGTAGCAAATTAGTATTCATAAATAAAGAGATAATTATTAGTGGAATACATAGTAATAATAACTGAAAGACAATTTAAATCTTTATGAAATTTACAGAGCAAAATTTCATCTGTAATTAATAATCCCATTTAATTGAACTAATCAAGCTATACTTTGAAATGCTCATAAATTTAGTCAGAAAATAGGCAACCCCTTACAACCTCAATGGATTAATACAAGAATGCAAAATGTCCCACAGTCAAAGAGAAGTCTCCATGTTCCAGGTGAAGGACAGCTATATATTATCAGGGACAAACAATACATTTATTATATAATGAAATGAAAAATCATAAGTCATTTCTTTCCATCTTTAAGATTGTTTAAAGATTGGCATTTAGTGGCTGAATTGCATATGACTGAAGAATATATACATAATAAGAATCTAGCCCAATGGCAGCATTTGTGAAAGGGAAAAGTTTACTGGATAATTAGATATAATTCATCGCCAGCTGAAGTCTAATTAAATGTCATCATGTAAAAACTCACTTACAAATGAGTGACTGAAATGTGTAAGAGAATATTTGCATTATTAATAATTGTGTTTGATATTGACAATAAGACTGATTCATGCAAGCAATTTTAACCTAAGCAATTCAATCATCATTTTCACCATCACCGGCAGCTTTGCTCAAAGCACTGCTGTATCAATGCTTTTCACGTCAAGATTTAAAACATTCAAAATACTTATTAATTTAAGTTATCCAGTGAAAATGGATGTTTTTGGAACAGATATTTAGAATAATTAAATCTACGAATTCCTTAATTTTATTGATCTTTCCTATTCTGACTTTTGAGAATGTTCTGATGAAAGCAAAGAAAAAGAAAAATATTCCTGAAAGATTTACATATATGCTACATAGATACCTGAAATCTCACAGGGAATGTTTAACACTATATTTCCTCTGCGTATGTGTACACACACAGTTCATCCAATGTTTAAAATTCTTTTGTAATCTACCCATTTTGCTGCCTAACCTACATATTTTCTAGGTGCAAAAATCATCAAGGAAGAGTTCACACTTAAGTCAAGAAATACAGAATTTGATTCTGTACATTTGGTTTTATACATTAAGCCCCAACTCAAGACACTCATTAAAATGCTTAAAATTAGGCACATGCTTATTTTTCTTGACTTCACTGGCATTACTCACATACTTAAACTTAGGCACACACTTATGTGTGTGCTATTCAGGGCCTAAAATATGGTCTCTATCATAATAAATTATTTGTCAGTGAATATGTTCTAATGGAAAATATTCTCAAAACTTGAATGGCTTGTACATGCATTAAATTAAAATGCAGTGCAGGTCATCTTCAGATTTGACTTGATGTTTAAATGGAACCTACAATAACAGGCGAATTAGATCAGTATCAGTTGAGAGGGTTACATATTATTATTGGGAAGCAGTAAGATGTGCTTCCAACAGGAAAAAGATCCCAGCTACAAACACACCTGCAGGGTTGAAGCCTGGTTTGCAATCTGTGTCCCCATCCCACAAGCATGAGGTTAGAAAACCTCTTCCTTTTCTCTGCTCAAGGAACTCCATACGTCTCCATTCATGAAATTCCCAACTGACTATTTTGTCCTCTTGAAAATTACTCTACAGGAAGAAAAGAGTGGGCTTTAAAAAAAAAAAAAAAAAAAAAAGGATGGGGGAGAAATAGTCTGTGCTTAATATTTGTTATTTACATAGTAAATATCATACTCTTGTATATCCCACCACACGGAGGCTTAGATGCAGTATCCACAGCTGTGCTGGGTGGTGAGGAGGGTCTCTGGAACTGCATACAGACTCATGCAGAAAGCCTTCACAGGATTGAAAGAGTGCACTCAGCAGTGGTACTAATGTTTTGGAAGTGTAGTGTGTGCTTCCCACACAGCTGGTTTCAGACCACCAGCAGTTGTGGAAGAGAATGTGGCTATACTCATGACCTGTCTCATGCCCTTGTTAAGTTGTCTAACATTATTGGTGTTGCTATGCCTTTCTCACACAATACTAGTACCTTGGATGCTGCCTGAACTCTCTCCCCATACCTTGTACACCTGCTCATGAAGAGCCAAAATCTGGCCCTGCATGAAGAGTAAATTTCACATTCCATTACGTTGTTGTTATTGTTTGGCTGCAGAGAGTTTTTTGCAAAACTTACTCACTAGGACAGTCGTGTATTGGCTTACATTGTGGGCAGCAGATATCTCCTTGTCATAGCTTAATACAGAAGCTTCCCATTGGAAAAGTGATTTCTTTCACACTGTTGATTTTCTTCTGTTACTGATAAAGCAGTTCTTTGGAGGATTATACTGTGTGTATTTCAAAGAGGGATTTTCAATCTCTCTCATGCAAATGAAGCCAACAGCAATCCTAGAGCCCATGGTCCATCAAGCCAGGCATAAAGCAACTATAGTGAAGTCAGAAAGGGGGTGGTGACTCATTAAGCCCTACTAACAGCTTGGCAGATGTTTAGTAAAGTAGGTATGCTCAAGAGTGATTTTTCAATTACGTATAACTTTTGCATTTTTTATTTTCTTTCTCTCTAAATTAAGCAAATCACTAGTCCTTAAAGAGAACTCTGGGAAAAATATAGCCCTGCTGTAAATGAGTGCCTCTCTCATAAAAGTGTGGTCAGAAGACTGGTGTGATTGGTAAAGTGGTCCCCATGTCCATGTCAAGTTCCCATCTGCAGCAGTGCCTGGAAAAATGTGGCTACATTTTTATTTAAATGATGGGAAAAGTGTAGAACACATTTTGGCAAGCAGCATGCATGAGACATCTAACCCTGAAAGGTAAATGTTTTGGAAACTACAGAATTTTTAGTGCCCAATGTCAGGGTCCACATGACCAGATGGTGCACTACAGGCTAGCACGCTGGAGATTTACACCCCAGCTTACTGTACGCTAACTGTCCATATAATGAAGCCCTTATTATTTCATGAGGGTAGATGACAATAGGACATTCGGGTGGAAAATGTTATATAACCTTCACTATGAAAAGCACTATGAGCTCCACCCATAAATGTACATAACATTATAAATGCAAGTAATGTCATTGTCATCCCTAATCAAATTTCCCTAGGAATTGCCAAGGTGGAAATGAGTCAGAATGCACAGAGAACAGTCCCAGGAGAGAAACTCCCTTTCACAGCCCACTTCAGAAAGAAATTACTTTCATATATATATATATATATATATATATATATATATATATATATATATATATATATATATATATATATATATACACACACACACTCCTATAGGCATGCTCTACTCTCTCTCAATTATATAGTGATTTCTCTAACACCAGCTGCTCACAGCACTACTGCTATAATTTAAAGAGAACAGATAAAAACCAATTTCAGATCTTCCAAAGTGGAGATTTCAGTGCCTTTGTTCTTCAGTTTATTACTCTTCCTAGGGTCATGACTGGTTTCTGCTGTCAGGCCTGCTTGTTTTTTCTGACATAACCTGGCTCATCATTATAAGGGCGTCTGAATTTAGAGTTTTAATCAGTTGTTGTTATTTCCTCCTCTGACACTGGAAACAAAAGCACCAATGAAAGTTCAAGGCGAAATTACCTGGGAGAGCACAAGCCTTAGAAGAGAGAAAGAAAACAGAATGGAAAAAAATAGAAATTAAAACAAAAAACTTCAGGTGGAAAAAAAATTGCAAAAGGGAGATGATATATCAAAATAAATGTTGACAAAATGTGGGTGAAAATGGATTTATTGTATTCAACTGTCTATACCCCTTAGGCCATTGAATGTAAAAGTGGGCATGAATTCTATTTATGAGGACAAACTCTGCTTTCACTTACACTGAAGTCAATAGAGTTACTCTAGACAAACTCTGGTGTAATTAAGGACAGAATTTGACCCAGGATGTCAATGGGTACTGTTAGATAACACTCAGTTTGTTACAGAACGTAGAGGTCCTTCTGAACTGCCAACTTCATGCTGACCTTAGGGCCAAGCAATTCTCTGACAATTATTTGGATTGACTAGACCTTTTTCCAAAGTAATATACACTCACAGCTGAAGCCAAATACTTTATTTTCTGATTCCCCCTCAACACACTCCCCATTTCACAGTGTCATCTTAGCGCAGAATGCACGCTTTGGCCAAAAAAAAAAAAAAAAAAAAAAACGTTGGGAGGAAAGGAGGAGAGAAGAAGTAGAACTCTGAGGTTCTCCTCCCAAAAAAGGCTCTGAATTTTTCTATTGAGCAGATGGGGTTTAGGGCATGGTTTGTCCCCAAACTTCAAGAATCCCCCCAATCGACCTCACCAGCAACAGAGTCCCCACCACACGACTCTATTCACTTGCCTGATTATTCCTTGTGAGGCTGAAAGGCAGACACTACTCCACCATAGGTCTGCCCTGCTCTCCTCATGTGCAGATCCTGGAATCCGTAAGGAAGTCCCAAGAAGGGAGCTCATATGCTATTGATAAAAACCCCCACTGATTTCATGAGGACAGAGGGGAGCTTTACACATGGCAGGTCCCCTCTTAGTATGATCTGGAGGCGGGGAAGTTTGTGCCCTTTGTGACTATTTTATCTTTGATTCCATTCAGTCAGTCACTCTCCACCTCTTTAGGACTAAGTACCAATAAGTTATCCAAAACTTTTGAGGTCTTCTTAATTCCTTCTCCATTGAGTTGTCCTTCTGCCCTATTCCTAATCCCTGCCTGTACCGAGCTTCCATCCAAATCCATCCCACACAGCAGCTCTCTATGATTTAAGTCCCTCCCTCTCATTAGATTCTATAGCCTTCATAAGAAAGATATGCCCACTTCTATGAAAGACAAAAAGAATATTTTATTTGGATATTAGTGAAATTCATACTTTAAATGCATAAAGTGCTAAACAGGTTTCTAAAAATGCCATTTATTTTCTTGAATGAATTGCACTCATATTTTTACTCCACAATCTGCTAAGAAATGACGATGTATGTTATAACAATCTTTTTGCTGCAAAAATAAACAGAGAACCATTTAAACAAAGTACTCTATGATCCACTACATTTTTTTTTAAGTGATTGGTGGTGGTGTATGAACAATAAAATACTGAATCCTTCCCTCACAAGTATTTTTTTCTTGTTATTTGCTAAAAGTAATATAGAAATGCTACTTATGTTAATTTTTTGTAGAGTAAGGTGAAAACATGGGCATTTTGAACATATTTAACATTATAATAATAAATATTAATTGTTCTAAAATCTCAGCTAGAGGTTCACGCTTTCTCCCTGTTTTTTAGAGCATATAATAAAACTAAATATGTGATTGCACCCTGTGGGGTCCAGTTCAGTAATGAGAGGACCTTTTGATAACATTCATATTCCGAGTGTACGGTAAAAATCTCCCATTTCTTATTAAATGCTTAATATCCACTGTGTACAAATTATATAATGTCTATATTCAGGGTATATTATTATCTATTCTGATCTACTGTTTTTGCAGGAAAAAAGAACTTGAGTGACCATAAATAATTTAAGACAAAGATTCTTTCAGACCATTAGATGAGTGTATTTTAGACTGCAAAAGTCACTTGAAATATAACCAAAGTAAACAGCTATCTATTTTGGCCATTACTCCTATATATCACTACAGGACCATCTTCACTGAAATCAGATATGTAATTGCAGCATATTTAGATATATCTGAGCTAGCTTTAATTTAGCTAGCTCCTCTACCAATAGCAGTGAAGCTGAGGCAGCATGGACTTGACAGGGTGCTTAGTTATTTTGTACGTGGAACATCTGTGTAGTAGCTTAGATTTAGAATAATCCATACTTTCTATGTTTAAATAAAACTCCTTTCAATGTATTTAATAACAAAGAGTTCCAGAAACCCATCCACTCCGCTTTCAGCTCCCTGTTCCTGCAGATACCTTCTTTGTTATACTGACTGGGTCACATGAATCACATCCAAAGAAGTGTTTTTAATCTTTTGGTTTACTATTTTGAGTTTGCATATTTTCTTCCTCTTACAAAATGAGGCAGACCAGTATTAAGGATTTCCAAAGTTGGTATTAAAACAAACACAAAAACCCCTAAAAATCCTACTTTTGCATGACCAAATGAACTGGTTATAATACATGGTTGTGCTGGTAGAGTGAATGAGCCTTTAGTTAGGAATGCCATATGAAAAGTCTAATGGCTAGCTATCCTTAAACTTGGATAAATCAATATATGACTACCTTAGTTAACAATGTGTTTGTTTTATAATTGGATTGCTTTTTAAGGGCATCACCAAATGGTTTACCTCTGCTTGAACAAACTTCTTTTGGTGCACTGGCATCTCAAGAACAGGAATTGTGTTTATGCCATTGTTACGTTGTGCAGTCTATATGGTTTTATAAAAACTTGATAATAAGTCAATATAATGTAACTGGGATAGTTTTAGAGAAAATACGGTAATAAGTGAATGTAACGTAACTGGGATATGCTTCATGCAAAAGGTCTCTTGTAAGGTATCATTACAAAGCTTATAATCTACTGAGTATGATCATCTGATTTGTATAAATGTACCACTCTTGTATCTAAAACTAGAAATATAAAATGTAACTCTGAGGGCCTATTGTAATTATGTAAAGTGTGGGCCATTAATGATGGTTTGGAATCTTGATGACTCCCATTAACCAGGACCATTGTCTGCAGATGGCTGTTTACCTGTGAGTCTCCCTGTATATGTGTGTGCTGGCAAGTGAGTAATGAAGTCTTGCAGTGACATGTGATCATGTCACCTGAACTGGAATCCATCTTTAACCTGGTGCTTTTCCAGTGAGGGGGGGTGGAAGCCCAGAGGGACAAAGGGTTCCCGCCTTATGCAAAAGATATATAAAGGGGTGGAACAGAAGAGAGAGAGAGAGAGGAGCCATCATGGAGAATCCCCTAGCTAACACCTAAGCTGGAACAAGAGCTGTACCAGGGGAAAGAATTGTGCCCAGGCCTGGAAGGTGTCCAGTCTGAGAAAAACTTACTGAAGCATCTCTGAGGGTGAGATTATCTGTATTTAGTTTGATTAGACATAGATTTGCGCATTTTATTTTATTTTGCTTGGTGACTTACTTTGTTCTGTCTGTTACTACTTGGAACCACTTAAATCCTACTGTCTGTATTTAATAAAATCACTTTTTATTTAGTAATTTACTCAGAGTGTGTATTAATACCTGAGGGAGCAAACAACTGTGCATATCTCTCTATCAGTGTTATAGAGGGCGAACAATTTATGAGTTTGCCCTGCATAAGCTTTATGCAGGGTAAAACGGATTTATCTGGGTTTAGACCCCATTGGGAGTTGGGCATCTGAGTGCTAAAGACAAGCACACTCCTGTGAGCTGGTTTCAGGTAAACTTGCAGCTTTGGGACAAGTGATTCAGACCCTGGGCCTGTGTTGGAGCCGGACAGGAGTGGCTGGCTCAGCAAGACAGGGTGCTGGAATCCTGAGCTGGCAGGGAAAACAGAAGCAGGGCTAGTCTTTGCACATTGGGTGGCAGCTCCCAAGGGGGTTTCTGTGATCCAACCCGTCACAGCCATATATTTTGTTTTACACCATTACAATCCAACAGGATATGTGAAGTTACGAAGTTTTGCTATGTGTGAGCTACGGAAATATGTTATAAGGTTGGGAACTCCCACGACCAGCCTTTCAAATGCAGGGCCGCTCAGAGGATTCAGGGGGCCTGGAGTCTTCGGCGGCAGGGGGTCCCCGCCGCCGAATTGCTGCCGAAGACCCGGCACTTCGGAAGCAAGTCCCGGAGCAGAAGAACCCCCCGCTGCCGAACTGCTGCCGAAGACCCGGAGCGGAAGAAGCTCCGGGGGCCGGGCCCTGCGAGAGTTTTCCAGGGGCCCCAGAGCGAGTGAAGGACCCCGCTCCAGGGGCCCCGAAAAACTCTCGTGGGGGCCCCTGCGGGGCCTGGGGCAAATTGCCCCACTTGCCCCCCGCTCTGGGCGGCCCTGTTCAAATGCAAGTTGGAAGAAACTATAAAAGAAGGTAATTGACATCATCACTTGTCCTCACTCCCCCCACAACTCAACACCTGGAAACACGTTTGGAGTAAAAAGACTGCACTGGTGAGGTGGTCCCAGGCTGAAGGAGAGTTCCAGCCTGTGTATCGAAGATCTGTGGCCTGCTTGTACTATCGGTCAGGGTGAAACACTGCTTGATTAAAATCCTGTTTATAGAACTTAGATTGTGTGCTTATTTTTATTTTCTTTGGTAACCCTCTATCCTTTATGCCTACAACTTATAATCACTTAAAACCTATCTTGCTGTAGTTAATAAACTTGTTTATGTTTTACCTAAAACTGTGTTTTGCTTGAAGAGCTTGGGAAATCTGCTCAGGAACAAAAACTGGAGCATATCCTCTCCACATTGAGTGAGGGGCGGACTGGGTAAAACTTACACTGGGCAGGTGTCTGACCATGGCAAGACAGTACAGCTCTGGAGTCCTAGGCTGGAGAGCTGGGGGGAATTGGCTGCAGCCTCTCTATTGTTAGTTCATGAGTGGCTGGCAAAAGCATTAATGAAACTCAGTTGGTGTGTCCCTGACTATGGATGTCTGTGTAAGTGCAGTATCTGCCAAAGGTTTGTGGCTTATCACAGCATCACAATGTGAGAGGGAGCCAAGGTTAGTGGCACAGAGTCCTCAGCAGTTCCAGATTGCACCCAAGGGAATCCCATCACACATACCTATACAACTCTAATTTAAATTCAATACTTTTACTGAACTTAAATAAAACCAATAGACATAACAACATGATAGTCACCATTCATTATTATTACAGAATATACCAATTTATTATTGACAAATAATTATTAGGATTAACTTAATATTTTTTTCATAAGCAATGTGAACCTTTGAAAATAGCACTCTTCACCGAGCTTTGTAAAGGCATATCTATTTAATGTGTCTTTGTGTACCACATATTTCTGCTAACTTTATCCCTTTTAATCCTTCTTTCCATGTTTTCTGAATGACTATTGGATCAAATTATATGGACACAAAGGAAGCTTGGCAGATTCCAGATGTCAAGTAAATTATTTTTGACAGAAAAATTGGGGCATTTAGTTAGTCTCATAGATCTTGCAACATCTTTTGTTTTAAAGATTCCCCAGCCCTTTCTTCTTGTTGATTACAGAGCTGTCCTGCTCACCAGAAAGATTCTTTTGAATATTCTCAGACTGTAAGTAATCTGATCCATGACATTAAAATAAGACTCTAATTCGTCATCAAATCTAATTGAAATATTCTTTGTTTGAAAGCAGTAGCTCTCCAGTCCCATACATGAATTATGTGTATTATATAGCACAAAACATTTATGGGTTTACACACATCCCATTACCAGTCTTTATGGAACAAATAACTAATGCACTGAGATGCTAGCAACCTCCATATCCTCCACCACGTATTACTTTATCAAGAGAGGGGCATTCCCCCTTCCCCAAGATTTTTGCTCTGTATATTTGCCCCACATTGTTTCTATTAGTCTATGTACCATAGTTTGCATAATGACATCCTACCTTCTTGCTCAAACTGCCTCTTATATGAGGTTCTCCTGATGAAGCCATATGTCACATAGCATGAAAATATCACTAAGCCACATTTTTTCAATTAATGCTTTCATCACTATTTTCTCTTCATTATTCCAGCGTCTCTAGCCACTTCTGGCTACAATAATTAAAGAAAGCTGATTCTCCCATAATTAAACTTCTGTAATAGTAGCTAGTGCAACTGGTATGTTAGACCTTAATAGGATACTCAAACTGCTCTTCCAAAATGTGTCTGACTGTCTGGGGAACTATTACAGATAATGGCCCCTTGCTTGCTATTCAGTGTATTTGCTACATCAAGTGCAACCAAGAAATGAGCCACAGAGCTCCGGGGCAATACGCTGCATATACTGTAATCAATTTTAGTGTGTTCGTTTAGTTTGTTGAATAAAGCTAGGACAAATTTGTATTCAAGAATGATGTTTTCGTTCTCCCTTTAAATCACAGTAATCTGAAGCATGTCAGATTGCCCTAAGGTTTTATTGACAAACACACATAAATGCTTTTGTTTGATTCACCAGCTGTAACGAGTTGGGAAAAAAAAACCTCTTTAGAAATTATAGGGAGTTTAATAATAGATATGAAACACAGAGCAATGGACAAACCTGTTTGGAAATACAGAGCCAACCTGGACCTTCTTTCGTAGCAAATATATACATATAAGGGTTGCGTAAAGGTTTGGGTAAGGACCTTACTTCTTCCTCTTATGTGACCATCACTGTGACTCACTACTTCTCCATTACTCCCCTGCTTTGCCTTTCCCAAAAGCCTCCTGTTTCCCCACAACCTTTTAATGGGGGGAGGAGCTTGAGGTTGGATACTAATTTAATAGAAATTAAAACAGGCTGGGGGAAGACAATAAGGGCCAATTTGTGAACCTTTCACTCACATTGGTAAGGAGGATTTATTCACCTGAGTTGTCCCACTGAAGACAGTGGGAGTGCTCAGGTGAGTAAGGGTACATCTACACTGGAATAAAAGACCCACAACTGGCCAAGGTCTGCTGACTTGGGCTTGCGGGGCTCACGTTATGGGACTGTTTAATTGCCATGTAGATGTTTGGACTCAGGCTGGAGCCTGGACTCTGGGATCCTAGAGCGGGGGAGCCCGAGCCCAAATGATCCAGCCCGAGCCCAAATGTCTACACACCAATTTTTAGCCCTACAGCCTGAGCCCCGTGAGCCCGAGTCAGCTGAGCTGGACCAGCTGTGGCCATGCCATGGGTCTTTTATTCAAATGTAGACATATCCTAAAGGTCTGATCCATAAGAACATAAGAACGGCCGTACTGGATCAGACCAAAGGTCCATCTAGCCCAGTATTCTGTCTACCGACAGTGGCCAATGCCAGGTGCCCTAGAGGGAGTGGACCTAACAGGTAATGATCAAGTGATCTCTCTCCTGCCATCCATCTCCACCCTCTGACAAACAGAGGCTAGGGACACCATTCCTTACCCATCCTGGCTAATAGCCATTAATGGACTTAACCTCCATGAATTTATCCAGTTCTCTTTTAAACACTGTTATAGTCCTAGCCTTCACAACCTCCTCAGACAAGGAGTTCCACAAGTTGACTGTGCGCTGTGTGAAGAAGAACTTCCTTTTATTTGTTTTAAACCTGCTGCCCATTCATTTCATTTGGATCCAAAGTCCAATTAAATCAATGAGAGGCCTTCCATTGACTTCAATTGGATTAGGCCTTAGTTCCTCATCAGTCTAAGTGAGGGGTTCTAACTTGATAAATATGGGACCCAAATCTAAAAGACTGAAAGGTGGAAAACCATTACTTTAAAAAAGTTCAACATTATAATAATAAGGTAGAAAGTGACAGGAGAAGGAGATAACAAATATATGCCTAAAAATATACTTGGTATTTTTCCATTCTAAGATTGTATCGAAGTCAGTGAAAAAGTAATACAATATGTGTAGGTATGAATCACTCACCAGCACAGTACTAAATACACCTCTACCCCGATATAACGCGACCCGATATAACACAAATTTGGATATAATGCGGTAAAGCAGTGCTCCAGGGGGATGGGGGCTGCACACTCTGGTGGATCAAAGCAAGTTCGATATAACGCGGTTTCACCTATAATGCGGTAAGACTTTTTGGCTCCCGAGGACAGCGTTATATCGAGGTAGAGGTGTATGACTATTAATATTCTAGGAAAGCAATGTTAGATGGTCCTAGCATTTTCTCTGGCTTCTAAAAATGATGCACAGTTATCTTCTATCCAGTGTCTTCAGACTCTCTAAGTTACATTTAGTTAGGTTTTATTGTGAAAGTTTAGAACTTATTTTTCAATGAGTTTAGTGTCACTTAATTTGGTATTGCTGTTATTCCCTCTGCCCTATTAACCACTGTTGTTTGCTGGATTATATTTTCTTCAGGAATTAGTATAAATTTAATTTCTTAAATCAGCCACAAGAAAAATATGACAATACCTTGTGCAATGGAATTGGCATGTGGCAAAGTAAAATAATTATTTACTGTGGGCTTTCCCTTTGCCCCATCCCCCACCCCATTTTGGAAGCAAGATTAAAGTTCAGATTATTTGATATTGTAGCCCTTGAGGGCATGGCTGTAAACTCCCTCAAATTTTATTCTTACTGTGTTAGTGATATAAATGTCAATTTACTTCAGTTGAAGCAAACGTTTGAGATCAATAGCAAGGATTACTGTCAGAAAAAAGGTACATCTTGCCAGTTCTCACAAATAAGTGGTCAGTGGCAGAAAGTATTACATGAATCTAATACACCATTCTAGAAATGTTATCAGTGAAATTTTATAATTTCCTATTGACCATATTCCAGTCGGAGCACCTGATATAAAATTATAAAATATTGAGTCTGTTCTGCACTCTAGTTATATGTGATTATATATCTACAGCACATAACCTCAATTTTCTTGGCTTTCCTTTGCTTAAATGTTTCACTCAAGTTGCAGCAGCAACAGACGTAAACAGAGCAGATTTAGGAGGCATTCCATCAAGGACTATGTGCGTATGGAGGAGTGTGTGAATGCACATGTATAAAAGAGACCATGTATTTCTGAATTGCAAGAGAGACTGAACAAACCCTATAAAGACCCAAAATGCTAAAATCAGTAAATAATTTACATTTCAGACAGAAGAATGGTGCAGGAAAAAATGAAAATGCAATTGGCCAAGGACTCCTTTACATTAGATTATAAACTCGTTGGGGCAAGAAATGAGTCTTCCATTGTGTTTGGACAACACTTAACTTAGTTTGTGAACTACTGCAATATAAAATGATAGCAACAACATCAGCCAATCAGATAAACATGATTCATACAAAAGAGTGAAGATGGTCAAAACTAGTGATACTGCAGCAGATCTCATCAAGATACATTCCAAAGTGGCACTTTGTACAGAAAAAAAACAAAACAGGAATCCTACTATGACTCACTGTCTCAGGGTGACTGGCCCCTTTAAGAGGGAGTCAGTTTAGTGAGCATGGACTGATTACTTGCTGCCCAGCTGGGATTAAGAGAAGGCCCCTGAGCCTTATAAGAGTGAGATGGCTTCAGGTAAGTCTTGGCAGATGCTTGCAGACACTACGGAGAGTAAGGAGGATCCTGCAGGGCCCTAAATGAAGAGGGGAAAGACACCAGTGGAGAAGGCTGAACTGCAGGCAAGAGGTGCTGAGAGAACAGGAAGGAAGCGATGTGCTCAGCTTACAACTGAAGCAGAAGAGTTTTGGAACCCTGCAGGGAAGACAGACCTCAGAAAGGAGGAGCTGTGCCCAGCTGGGGACTGGGGCAAAAGACATGAACTTTAAAGAGAGGCCATCACCAGGATGTACCTTTTATACAGCAAGCAGGAAAACCAGAGTACAAATAACTTTTGAAAAGTTATACAGTAGAGCCCCCTTAACAAATACCAATTATAGATCTATAAAATGGTATATTTTATGTACAACAAAGCATACAGAGAAACACAGTAACCACGATTGCGTGAAATTGATGTGCCATTTTTTTCACTCCGTACTGGAGTTAATATATGACTCATAACATCAAGTGATGACTAAAGATCTGTATAGGAGAAAGAGAAACTGAGTAAATATATACATTATTTCCCCAAGATTCCACAGAATCATTGACTTAGTGGTTTTGTATGGGGGGGGGGTGGTTGTCATTTTTTGGATGATCTGACAGTTTCTTCCCCTTGTTTTGTTCTTTTTTCCCCTCCATCATTCACTTGCCATAATTCACTGTCTTGCTTTTTCTGCTCCACTGTGTTACTCGCTCTGATGCTATTTTACCATTATCAGAAGAATGGCTATTTATTTGAACATACAGCTCATAGGTCTCCACCTTCATCTCCCTCTTCTGCATTATTCTATGTATCGGATCCATGTTCATTTGATGAGTAGATTGGATACCTTAGAGGTAGGAGATGTGGTTTCAAATTGTCTCTCTGTCTGATTCAGAGGAGGGATTTGAATCCACATCTCTTATCTCCCAGGTGAGTTTCAGAATTGCTGGGCTAGTGAATCATTCTCTGTGTCTCTCTCTGGTCCAATGAATATTTAAGGAGTACTTATGGCACCCAGGATGGCCACTATGGACGTAGAAGCCTACATGCCTCCAGCTTCCATCCAGGACACACCACACGAGCCATTGTCTACAGCCAAGCTCTAAGATATAACCGCATTTGCTCCAATCCCTCAGATAGAGACAAGCACCTACAAGATCTCTATCAAGCATTCTTAAAACTACAATACCCACCTGCTGAAGTGAAAAAACAGATTGACAGAGCCAGACGAGTACCCAATAGTCACCTCCTACAAGACAGGGCCAACAAAGAAAATAACAGAACACCATTAGCTGTCACCTTCAGCCCCCAACTAAAACCTCTCCAGCGCATCATCAGAGATCTACAACCTATCCTGAAAGATGATCCTTTACTCTCACAGATCTTGGGAGACAGACCTGTCCTCGCTTACAGACAACCCCCCAACCTAAAGCAAATACTCACCAGCAACCACACATCACTGAACAAAAACACTGACCCAGGAACCTATCCTTGTAACAAAGCCCGATGCCAACTCTGTCCACATATCTATTCAAGTGACATCATCATAGGGCCTAATCACATCAGCCATACCATCAGGGGCTCGTTCACCTGCACATCTACCAATGTGATATATGCCATCATGTGCCAGCAATGCCCCTCTGCCATGTACATTGGCCAAACCAGACAGTCTCTACGCAAAAGAATTAATGGACACAAATCTGACATCAGGAATCATAATACTCAAAAACCAGTGGGAGAACACTTTAACCTGTCTGGCCATTCTATGACAGACCTGCGGGTGGCTATCTTAAAACAGAAAAACTTCAAAAACAGACTCCAACGAGAGACTGCTGAGCTGGAATTGATATGCAAACTAGACACAATCAACTCAGGATTAAATAAAGATTGGGAATGGCTGAGCCATTACAAACATTGAATCTATCTCCCCTTGTAAGTATTTTCACACTTGCTTCTTATCAAACTGTCTGTACTGAGCTATCTTGATTATCACTTCAAAAGTTTTTTTTCTCTTACTTAATTGGCCTCTCAGAGTTGGTAAGACAACTCCCACCTGTTCATGCTCTCTGTATGTGTGTATATATATCTCCTCAATATATGTTTCACTCTATATGCATCCGAAGAAGTGGGTTGTAGCCCACGAAAGCTTATGCTCTAATAAATTTGTTAGTCTCTAAGGTGCCATAAGTACTCCTGTTCTTTTTGCGGATACAGACTAACACGGCTGCTACTCTGAAACCAATGAATATTTAAGTATTTTACAAAGTGAAACAGCTTCAGTAAGAGATGGTGAGAGTATAATAGTCTATAGCCTGGTGGTAAAGGGCACTCACCGGGTATGGGGAAATTCATTTCCATTTCCTGCTCCAATGAGTTTTTAAGTATTTAAAAACTATTTTGGGATGGCTTCAGCTGGAGAGATTGAGAGCAGCCCCTCAGAATAGCCTATTGCCAGGTATTTAGGATGCTTGCCTGGAAGTGGGAGCACTGGTTTAAAGTCCTTGCTCCAGACATAGCAGAGATTCAAACCTGTGTCTCCCACATCTCAAGCAAGTGCCCTAACCAGTGGAATAAAAGTTATAAGGGACATGGACACAGACAGTTTTCTGAAGCTGACTGTATTTTTCTGGTTTGCTTACAAATGGAAACATTTTCAGAACTGAACCAAATATTTGCTCTGATTTCTTGGTATGGTATGGTAGGATTTATGCAGCTTTTTTTAAGGATTATGTGACCTCATCTTCTGAAGCTGCAGCGAGTAAGACTTGAATTGGACATATGAGGAAAATTATTCTGGGAAATTCTCTATTGGTGTAACTTTACTGAAGTTATATGATCCTCTTGTTCTCCCTTGCTAATTCTAATATCTAATTCCTTCAAATTCTTCTTTCTTGTCACCACTAAATTTACTACTTCACTTTTTCATAGAAAGAGATTGTCCCAGCCTCACAGGAAGAAAGACCAGGTATGAGGGATATGATTTCATTGGGCTCTAACTTTTTAAACTTAACTCATCTGGGAACTGTCCGTCAACAACTAGTACAGTAGTTTCATATGAGGGCTAAAGGACTGAGAAAGGGAATTGTCTCCTTGCAGTACCAGACATTAGGAACCCCAGCCACATTCCCCAGCTTTCTTAGGCGAAGTCTTCCACTAAATACACTTCCAATTCTGGAATATTAAAGAACTGGACCCCTAATAAGTACCTGCACTGGACACCTGCCACCTGCTAAATTGCACAACTTCAGCCACACCTCCTGACTCCACCAGGCTCCCAAGCTGTTGTGGAGAAGGTGAAAAAAAACTCACCCCACCTCAGCTGACCTGGTGCTGAGGGAAAAATCCTTCCCAGTCCCCAAAAAGGCAACTACTACAATGCCCACAGAAGACCAAAAAACCTGGTGCTATGTTAATCCTGGGAGTAGGGGGACTTGTTAAACTGTGTGTGTGGGGAGGGGGGAGGGAAGGGGTAGCTCAGGCTGGAGGGATAAGGTTTATATAACCTACCAGGGGTGCACAGTGGCCAATGGCTTACCTGAACCCCACTGGCTCACCCATCAGCTGAAGTGATGCCTCCCTCTCTTATCCTTCCCTCCCTCGCTGGCCACCTCCCTCCCAATCCCAAAGTGAAGATGGATCCTTGAAAGGCCACTAACCATTTTTTCCCCACCAGACAGACGAAGCTCCTCCGCCCCTCCCTTCCCCTCCCCTCCCCCCATACACAAATACTGCCTTTGAGATTGCAGGGGTTGCATTTTGTGCAACTGCAATGATCACCACTTCCAATTCACTTGGATTTATTGTGGGCAGCAGCACATCTAGGGCTGATCACACAGCCATGCCTTGCTTCCTCTTGCTGCTATAGTCTTGAATGAACAATCAACGTTTTAACAGTGAAATCGATTAATTTTACAAATGGAATTGTCTCTATAGAACAGCAAAAGTTGCTTTCTGAAAACTAACTGCAGCCAACAATGGGCCTACTTTTCCAAAAGCAAGAAAGCAGGTTTAGAATTTTTCTATTAATGCACATGATTTGTAGTCAGATAGGGATTAACAAATGTAGATGCCTTTGAAGTGAGATAATTTTCTTTTCTAAAGAAGGTGGGTGGATAACAAATATAGAATGGGCTTTGACATATGGTAGTTTCACTATTTATTGAAGATGATCTGGGGCTGCAAACCTCAGATCAGGATTTTAAACCCTCCAAAAGTTGGCTGTTCTGAACTGTAGGATTGGTTTGGCAGCCACAAAATTAGGAACTGGATCCAGGTTCTGGGTTCCCCAAATTCAGTGATGGTTCAGGGTTATCTCTATCGCTTTCTATATGTTTGTAGAACACTCAGTACAATGGTGCCCTGATCGTGTTTCTCTTTTCTAATTGCTGTGACACAAATAATTTAAAAAAACAAAGAAAGCACAATCTATAAGTGTGACACAATGCATTTGGACAGTGGGTTACCTGGTTTTATGGATTGATCTTTAAATGTAGTTTTCTACAGACTTTCATTAATACTTTTTAGATCCTAGAATTTCTGGTGTCATTCTAATACTAGGCTATGCTTGCAATACAATTGGGGTCCTTGGTTGCTGCCATAGATTGGAAGCTATACTTTCTATATTATTATTCTGCAGGGTTTAAAAAAATATTAAACGGTACAAATACATTTGTTCCAGGCTAGTGATTCTGCTCCAGAGCCTACAGCTTTACATAGAATAGGGTAAGAGTGATAACAGAAACCTATCTGGCTGGTTGCCTATACCTGGTTAGCTTACACCAATTTTTTTTTGTACAGATATTATTCCTACACCTTTCTCTCAGTCTCCATCATGTCTATAACCCTTTTCCATCCCTATGATTACAGCACCTTGGTAAATGAAGCAGGGAAGTATGCTTTCAAATTTTACCAACCTGACTGTGCATGATTTTATTTTATATTGCTAGGGAGTGTAGATAATTATTTTAGGTCATCTACCCTACTGTAGTCAGAGGAAATAAAACCCAGTTGCCAATATACTAGTGATGAGTCGAACTTCAAAAGTCTTGCTTTGAGTAATCACTGAAAAGTTAAAAGAGGACTTGCAAAGAAAAAAACAATGCATTTGTGCCCTTTTTATGTGCTTTATGACACCTGGAGAAAGTTAAAAAATTGTTTACATTTTTTTTTCTGCTTATTGTTTTAGAAATTCAGGTATTTTCTACTCTGTTTCCTGGAAAATTATATAGACTGCTGGAAAACAAGTAGGATTAAATCATGAGATATACCTTAAAGAGAAATGTGATTAATTGGAAGGGGAAATTATTTTTATTCAGACTATTTAAAACCCTCCTCTGGTTTTGTTTTGGGGTTTTTTTGCTTGCTTTTTGTTATTGCCTACTTAACTCAAATTGCTTGAGAAACATTTGGGAGAAGAGAGAATTTCAAACAAGAAGATTCAACTGATTGGCTCTTCAATGAAGGGCTGAGAAAGCTCACAATTTACATCTCCAGGGCCTCCTCCAGTAAAGCCATAGAAGACTAGATTAAATATTCCTGATACAGATAAATTAAAATACTTAGAACTGATTAAAAAAACAGAAATTCTATCCCGTGGGAAATTTCAATATTTTGACATTTTTTCCACCCTAAATTGGTATGAACATCAAAATATTGAAACTTTAAATGGAACAAAAAGTTAAGAAATAAATCTATTTGGAAATGTCAATACATTTTCATGGGACTTCCATGATGCCATGCAGCAAAGCGGCCACAGAAAGCAAGACTATAGTGCATCATTGGAGAGAGGTTCCATAAGGAAGAATGGGGGTATGAGGGACCCGGAACTACAACTCCCATGAGGGACTACAGTGACTCAGGAGGACACAGAGATTAAGGTCATCTTCACCTGAAATGCAATGTTCCCTTTTAATTTCCCTTATGGAAAATTCCGCTAAAAGTGATATTTTCCCACAGACAATATCAGTTTTGACAAAACCCTTTTTTCCAGTGGGAAAATGTTTCATACACTTTTTTCTCCTCCAGCCCTAAAACACCCCAAAACTTCAACCCTGATTTATACATCATAAATGAAAAAAAAAACACCTTTTTCATTTGAATGTCACCTTGAATGTCTGCCTGATGCTTAATCAATTAGAATCTGTGGCTAGAAAGGAATCAGGCTGGAGGTAGCAAAGGACTATCTGGGCAGCTCTCTCTATGACATCTACCCTCTTCATTTGGAATCTCTCAGTTTCCTGCCCCCTATGTGGAGTGGTCTGATAAGTAGACAACATGACACAAATTAAACCTACATATAACTGTGATACAAATGATTAACAAGAACAATACCCTGCTTCTTGTTTTTGCAGCCATTTACAACTGTGTACAACGAATGCAATGCGGGTATAAAATGTTACCAAATCAGAATAAAATCATCACTGACAAAGTTTGTAGATGACACAAAAAATGGGGGAGTGGTAAGTACTGTAGAGGAAAGGTCACTGATTCAGAGTGATCTGGATCACTTGGTAAACTGGGTGCAAGCAAACAATGTTTGTTTTACATGGCTAAATGTAAATGTATACATATAGGAACAAAAAATGTAGGCCATACTTACAGGATGAGGGACTCTATCCTGGGAAGCAGTGACTGAAAATGATTTAGGGATTATGGTGGCTAATCAGCTGAGCATGCACTTCCAGTGCAAAACTGTGGCCAAAAGGGCTAATGTGATCCTGGAATGCATAACCTGGGAAATCTCGAGGAGAAGTTGAGAGATTATTTTACTTCTGTATTTGGCTGCTGCTGCGGCAATACCAGGGCCAGTTCTGGAGCCCACAATTCAAAAAGAATGTTGATAAATTGGAGAGAGACAAGCCTTATTGTGATATACCCAAGGAGATGAATCTATTCAGTTCAACAAAGAGAATGTAAAGGGGTGACTTGAGCACAGTATATGAATACATTCATGGGGGATAAATATTTAATAATGGGCTCAATCAATCTAGCAGAGAAAGGTATAACACAATCCACTAGCTGGAAGTTGAAGTTAGACAAATTCAGACTGGAAATAAGTAGTAGATTTTTAACAGTGAGGATAATTAACCATTGATATAATCTACCAAGGGTTGTGATAGAATTTATATCACTGGCAATTTTAAAATCAAGATTGGATGTTTTTCTAAAAACTGGCTAGGAATTATTATAGGGAAGTTCTATGGCCTGTGTTATACAGGAGGTCAGACTAGGTGATCTCAATGGTCCCTTCTGGTCTTGGAATCTGTGACTCTAGAATGGTGCAGATGGCTCCACAAGGAGCAGAACAGTAAGAATCAGCCCCCCAAACTAAATAATTGACGTAAATGGCAACGCATCCTCAGGATTACCAAAACTGTTTGTCCCATAGCAATTCACTTGGAAATATAATAGCCTAGATCATCCCCTCCTATAGACATAGCATGGGTGGGGCTCAGGAGGAGGAAGTATCTAAAAAATACATTGCAAAGATTCACCCTATTGTTCTACCAAAGGACTACACAGTAAGCCAGAGGGTAGACCACAGAATCCACCCCCAAACCTGGCAGATTCTGGGTGATCCATAGGGGATCAAGACATCTGCACAGAGGCACTGTGACTCTGCACTAGCTCTGGCCTCAGTGACCCCTTAAGTCCTTGTCAACATGGCTCCCCAGACTATGGGAAAGGGTCACGAGGATCATAAGCAGTGAGCTTCATTCAAAAGATACTGGAGACCGAGGTGGCATTATATTTTCTGTTTAATCTTTGAAGGCACTGGAAGAGGATCAGTGTGCATCCCCCAGCCTATCCAGTCCTCCCACATGGCCTGCTTAGTCTCCTCCTCCTCCTCTCACTGTTTGAACATCAGATCTACAAAGTGTGAGGCTCAGAGAAGGAAAGGACAGAGCTACAGACAGTATAGGAAGGAGACAATGCAAATGTGGAGAGTCTCCTCCTTGTGTGGATTTGAGAGCGATGATCTAGGACTATATGAGCATCCAATGTTTCACTGGTGGGGAAATGATCTAACGAAGAAAGTGGATGAGGAAGATGTCCTTTAACCCAGAAGCCATTCAGACACACCAGCTACAGGATATGGGGATAAGTAAATTGTGTTCACCTCAGTATAACCACTGCCACATAGCAGAAGATCCTTTCAAGAAAACAAAGTGGCCACAGGGAACAGAAACACAATTGAAAAGTGAAGCTTAAATAAACAACAGGAAATAGGCTTTTAATTAATCTAAGCTTTCTTTTCTTTTCTTTTCTTTCTTTTTTTTTTTTTTTTTTTTTACATTTTGAACAGAATTCAAAATTTAAAATGAGCCTGGAAGCACTAGAGACTCAAATCCTCTGTTTACTTAGGGCAGCACAGTGTTGGCATGCATAATGCATGGCCCTCAAACTGGTGTGCCAAGTCACCTCATTTCTGCCAGGAACCACCCATTTCTTTAGTGAGAGAATAGCTGGCTTTCAAATCTCCATACTGAGCTCAAAGGATATTTTGAAGAGAGAGCCAGTATTGTTAAAATCTGTGTGTTGTTTAACAATATGGTAAACTAAAGGCAAAGCTAGCTCCCTCAAACATGACACTCCTGCAATTTAGATTTTAACCCAAAACCTAGATATACATATAAAGAATTTCACAATCACCATTTAGCACACAAGGTATACTCTAGCTTCTGTCTTTTACTCCAAAAGAAATGTAGCACAAATCTATATAACTATTTACCTGAAGTGACTAATATTTGTTACTTCTGCTGATTTTCATTCAATACAATTTCATTTTATTTTTCATGTCTTTAGTTGTATTTACTTGAATTATGATGTGTGTGGTTCAACTGAACTCAGATAAATCTTTGACAGATAATTTTTACTGTACACGTCTCTTCTCTTCCAATCTATTCTATTTTTCCTTTGCACTCTTGTTAGATTCATTTCTCTCCTGAAATAACACTTCATCTAAAAGACATACAAATCTATTCCTCTCCTCTAAACAGCAATAACAAGTAAAAATATTACTACAAAAACAACAAAATATAACAAGGTACTAACAAGATGTGTTTAAGACATCACTGCTTTATCTTTTTTCTTGTTGTTGCTGCTTCTTATTTTCCATTGTTTCTTCATTGTCTTTTAAAATCCAGATTCATTGGGACAATACATGTGCTTAAATTTACACACATATTTAAGCACTTTGCTAAATTGGGGCCTTACATAGTAAGGTCTTTGGGCAGAGGCTTCCTACCTGTTTCAATATAAATAACAAACAGCAGTTAGTGCTATGTACTTAGACTGTGATCTTCACTTTAAACAGTAATGGATTATAATGACTGCTAATCTGTTTATATTATTGACTAGCAGACTAGATTTATCTTTATATGTAAACATTGGTGTTCAGTACCCTTTAAAAATGCTCTACCTGGTCTCGTCTTGAGGCTTTGAAAG
This sequence comes from Emys orbicularis, assembly GCF_028017835.1. Lineage (NCBI taxonomy): Eukaryota > Metazoa > Chordata > Testudines > Emydidae > Emys > Emys orbicularis. The sequence goes on along the minus strand of NC_088688.1, from coordinate 63,298,467 downwards.
GCTTTCATGCCTCACCTCTTTGCTAAAGATAATCCACACACCGCACTCTCAATAAGAAGTTCAGTTCATTATCACAGAAGAACAGAAATGTGCACAAAGTAGTCAGGCTGAGAACCAGTGAATAATGGGGGACTAGGAATTATCCTCAGGATTTTTCAATCTCTTTGGTACTCTTGATAACCAGAGCTCCCTCTGAAATGAAAATTAGGACTTCTGGATGCAAGACAGAGTGTAAGGGACAGGCTTTAAAGTTAGCACTGCTCAGGGACCCCATTATCTCAGAGGGGCTGAGATACTAAACCTCACTATGATAGGTAAGGATATCTGGGAATGTTTTATTGTTGGTTAATTTGATTTTTGGTGTGTTTTCACTCTGTTTGCTCACTTGTAAGAGCTAGGCCACTGCGTGAATCGTTACAATCACAGTATTGGTAAGTTTAATTTTATGTCTTACGCCTCCTGTCATAAATATTGTATTATATATGCAATTAAAGTGCCTAGCTGCATATCAATAAAGGTCAGTCCTGCAAGGTGCTGAAAGCTATTAACACCCACTAACATCAATGGTCGTCAATGGCACACAGGACCTTTCAGGAGGTACTAGGCACCTTATAGATTCAGTCCCTATGTGCTACAGAAAAATTACGATACATTTTAAAAGATAAAGATAGGAAGTGTGAGGTATGCTCATCACAAGTGGACAAGAGTTGCAATGTACTGGGCTGTGTCAAAAAGATTCAAGGTATTCTGTTTCTCTGATTGAAACAAATAAAAATCATTCATTTGTGAACAGCAGAAATTTTGATTTGTGCACCACACATAATACTAAAAAGAACCCTTAGCAAGTAATTTGCAAACTAATTAGGAAATCACTTGTAGGTTATCCCCATACTCCGAGATCTGTATTTATATTCTAATAAACAATTACTCGTATTAAAATCTCAACAAATTAAATGAAATGTAGGTGTCATCTATTAATTCTACTAGTATGGACTAAAAACACAAAACAACTTGTTCAAAAAAGTTGCTGTTAGAAAGACAAAGATTTCAGAACACAGTTTCCCATTTGAGCAAAATACCTAATATTTTGCATTTACACACTTATTGACTGTATTTTATTATGAATAAATTAATTTCTTGGTTCAGCAGTGGGGACATGAAGTCAACAAAATTACTCATGTGCTTAAGGTTAGGAATATGCTTAAGTGCCTTGCTAAATCAGGACATCAGTCCCTAGGGTCCATTATCAAACAGCAGTCATTGCTTTAGCCATAATTAACTTTTCTGGATGCCCTTCTTGGCAGACCATAAAATAGTTTAAAGACTGCATTTTATCATTTTAGTAATATATGACTACTGGAACCCATCTACTATAATAAATTCAGCGTGACCTTTTCTGGGTTTGTTTTGTAGACAAATAGGAAAATCTGACTTTGTTAGCATGTATTGAAATCATTAGGCTTTCCACTGAATTAATGGAAGTCTTGCCTTGCATGAATGTTGATTTCAGCAGATTATCAAACTGAGTTACTGCAAACTCTTATTAAAAATTCAAAATCAAATGTCAACATGGTAGAAGTTGCATGAAAGGACACAAATCTCTCTGAACACAGGACTCCCATGGTGGCTTTAACAAATGAAAATGTGAGCAATAACAGCTCAGGAATAAGTACTTTTTTTAGGAGAGGTGGAGGAGGGAAGACGTTAATGTTTTCCAAAGTTTAGACACTAATTAGTAGTGACCACAATGTTAAGCTGGGATAAATCCATTGAGAGTCATCACAAAATGTATTATTTTATGCATTGCCATGAGAAAAATGACAATGAAAATATTGATACTTTTGGTTATTATTTCCCCCCCCTCATATACTGCCCTGTTATAATACGTAAGGGCACAATAAAGAATGCTTCAATAACTGTTTGTGGAGTTTGCCTGATGTGCACTACAGACTAATCTCTTTTTAGCATTTAAATTTGAAGATTGGCATACACTTTCTGCCTTAGTGATTCTGAAAAGTGGCTGTACCAGCCTGTCAAACTCAGTGCTGTGGGTTTCTTTGTGGATGATCACACTTGTTGAAAAGACACTACCCTTTCCAAAAAAAAAAAAAAAATCTGTCAGTCATGGATTCTCTCATGATTTAATGCCTAGGTAGTAGGAGAACTTGTCAGTTTTTATGCCTGCTAAGCCTAAATCACATGGAGCAGCAGCAATAGCAGAATGTAAGTGAGTTTTTATTTTATGTAGGTAAAAAGGCCATTTTGTTTCCAATTAATGTGCATTTTCCCCCACCTGCTGCCTTTCAATTGCTAATTAGAATCTGTTCCAAGATAGGGATGAAAGCTAATAAATATGGTAGGTTTGCTTTTGCATGGAACTTTATGCTCCAAGGTGCCAAGCATTCTCTGATACCATTAACTTCAGTGGGAATAGAGCTCATTAGAAACTGGGAGAAAAAGAAGTCACTAATGCTCTCAGCTACATTTTTCCTCAAGGTGTGATCTGCACAAAAATTTTCTGACCAGAGTCTGTCTGGAACTTGAGGGGTGTGTGTGTGTCCTGTCTATTGAAATTATTAAAATCTTTTAGTTAACAGGGAAATATATTTAATCTCTGTAGGTTTTTGAGACTCCGTATAGAATTGTAGAGCAGGGATATAATTTTCTGTAATATTCAAAGGACTTGTCCATAGGATGTCCATTCCAGAGTAGATCAATCCTTGCCTTCCCTCAACAGAATAATCACAGGGGAACTCTGCAAGGAAAACTGAGAAATTTTCCTTTTCTTATCTCCACCCACTCCTTCCTCCCGTAGCTCAGTGGGCCAGCTTACCTCTATTATATTCACTGCTTTGCATTATATTCTGCTTTATTATATTCAGCAGTAATGCAAGGACCCTACAGGCTTGTATCCTGTAAAACACTGGCTTCAGCAATTAGCATGAGGTTTGAGGCCTATGAACTTTGGCTTAGATAAACTTAGGTAACTCATAAGTTTTGGGGAACTGGAAGCAGAGTGGGGAATTTTGTCCATAATGACATCAGCCAACCACAACCACAGAACATGAGTTGACACCAGCTTCTGGAAGGTTTTGGACGGAACATCCGACCACCAGAGTGCCATGGCAACGAATTGATGTATATGATAATAGGGTGAAATCATAAATACACTAACCTCTAAAAGAAGAGCACCTTAACATTGGTAAGGGGAGGAAATACAAATAAGGAAGAGGGAAGAAACCCCTATTGAATGTGCGTTAGACATCGTAACGCCAGCATAACATAGTATAAAAGTAGCATCCCAGGGCAGTAGAAGAAAGAGATGTAGCCCTTGGGAGGGGTTGGAATGATGTCCACTGGTGAAGATGAGGAAGGTGACGGTCATGAGGAAGATGATGACTAACATTTCAGATTGTTCTGCAAGGGATGGTGTGAGTATAGATGTTCAGATGTAGTTTTTGTATTATCTCTATCTACCTTACTGAGTTAGAGTGTGTGTGACTTTGCTAAATGTATTAATAAATTATTTATTTGTAAATATAAAACAGTTCCTATAGAGTGAGTGTTGCACCTGAACACATTGGGGTTCCCAGCTACATAATAATTTTAATAATACTGGGCCTGATCTTGGGACAAGAACCTCTCAACCCTCAAAGTTATAACTGGGAATTTGTATTCATAATCTATAGATCAGGCTACATTCCCTCAGTCTTTTCCAAAGAAGGGGTGATCAGGCCTAGTTTTTTAATCTATCTTCCCTCATCCAAAATTGCCATTGACTTCACCAACTAAGGAGTGAGTGAAAACAGAGTACAGTCATCAAAGTTTGGTCCATTATGTACACCTGTAGCAATTGGCAATGGCTAGCAGAGTGGGAAAATCCTAAACTCTTGCAGCTGTAGTTGCCAATAATTTCTGTCTCCATCAATAGGTGTCTTTAAATCACAGCCATTTGATCACAGATCTGACTATGATGTATATAAATGCCTTTCTCTAGCCTTCTTATTAAAAGACATTTTATCCTAAAAGATACTTCATGAATAATAGTGGTGTTTTAATTTGGGTATATTAGAGCTTTACCGCACCCCATTTGTTCTTCCCACCACTTTAGACACTTTTTTGTATTATTTTTTAATCTTGCAAAATTTCCCTTTTGAAAAGATTGCTTTTGATATTACTCTTCTAATGCATTTTACATGTGTAATATGCATGCCCATTATAAACCTTTTTTAAAATAATGTTCCTACTGATGCATAATTGCAGTTCCATTTTAGAATTTCAGATATCTTCTACTATTTGACCTAATTAAATGGCATCAACTAAAGCTACAATTAGAGAGAAAGTCTATGACACAATTAAGAAGCTGTATTTTATTTTATTTTAGTTCTTTTTTTTCTACCTCTTCTTTTGTGAGTCTTACTGCCCTAATAATATCTCTAGAAATATTACTACTATATATTATTAAGAGAACTGTAGCACTCAACCATTTGAATTAATTACTGGACTCAAAGTTAGTGATTGCCTAGAGACCAGAGATCATGATCTGAGTACATTCAATATGGTCAAACAGAGTAGAGTGCCAACCAGTAATATATATATATATATATATATTGCTCTGCCAGGTTAATTTCCTAAAGCTGAGGAAAATTATGAACAATATCAGAAGGAAGAATTTAGATAGAAATATGAAACTGAAAATTGGGTGTTCATGAAAAAGAGCCCCAAAGCCACCATTCCACAATCAAGAAAGAGGACAACTTTGGCTAAAAGTCCATCCTGAGTCAGTGATGTAGTGAAGGCAGCAATTAGAAATAAAAGAGCAACATATCAAAATGGGAAAGAGACAAAAGCAATATAAATTAGAAGTAACACAGTGAAGAAAATTGATAAAGGAAGCTAAAGAACGTCAGGGAAAAACCCAGGGCTGCAAGTGCTAAGGTCAATAAAGGATTTTTGAAAGTACATTAGGAACAAAAGGCCCATTACTAGATGAAGAAAGCAAAAAAAAAAAATTTTCAGAAAAGGGAGAAGTGTTCAATAAATATCTATTTTCTGTATATGTAAAGGAGGAGGATATATGCATATTAAAAGGATGAAGTATTACTTTCCAGTCCACTAATAGCGAAGGATGATGTTAAACATCTACTAGGGATAAACATGTTTAAGTTAGCAGGCCTGGAGAACTTGCTCCCAAGAGCGATAAAACAATTAGCAAAGGAGATCTCACTGATGCTAATTTTCAATAAATCATAGAATACCAGAAAAAAATCCAGAAGACAGGAAGCATGCTAAAGATATGCCAATATTCAAAAAGGGCAAGCAGGATGACCCAGGTAAGTACAAGCCAATCAGCCTGACACCAATCCTGGGCAAAATAATGGAAAAGCTGATGTAGGATTCAATTAATACAAAATTAAAAGGACAGAAATATACCAAGTCAACATGGCTTATGAAAAATAGAGCTTGTCAAACAAGCCTGATTTCATTCTTTGATGAGATTACGAGTTTGGTTGATAAAGTTAACTGCATAGATATAATATATTTAGACTTTTGTAAGTCATTTAATGTGGTGTCACATAACTGCCAGATAAAAATATTAGCAATAAACTCTATTAATAATATTCACATTAAATTAATTACAAACTAACTGACAGATCTCAAAAAGTAGTCGTCAATAGGGAATCATCATGGAATAGGGTTATTTCTAAGAGGGTTCTTCAGAGTTTGGTAGGCGGCACAACACTATTCAACATTTTCATCAATGATCTGGAAGTAAATATAAAATCACTGCTGATAAAATCTGCAATGACGCAAAGATTGGCAAAGTAGTAGATAATGAAAAGGACAGGGCTGTCATACAGAGCAATCTGTATCACTTGGTAAGCTGAGTCCATACAAACAAAATGTATTTGGCTGTATTAAAATGCAAAATTAAACATCTAGGAACAAGAAATACAGGTTGTTCCTATAGAATGGGGGAGGGGGGGCGGGGTAGACTATATCCAGGAAAGCACTGAGTCTGAAAAGGATTTAAGGGTCACAGTTGATAAGTAACTCAACATGAGCTTCCAGTGTGTTGTTGTGACAAAAAAGGCGAATGTTCTTGGACATTTAAAATGTGAGTAGGAGTAAGGAAGGTGGTTTTACCTCTGTATACAGCACTGGCGAGTCCAGTACTGGACTACTGCATCCAGTTCTGGTGTCCAATTTTTAAAAAGATGCTGGAAAATTGGAGAGGGTGGCAGAAAATAGCCACAAAAATTATTCAAGGGCTGGAGAAAATGCCTTGTAATGAGACACTTCAAGATCTCATCCTGTTTAGCTTATCAAGAAGACTGAGAAGTGACTTGATTATATTGTAAGTACCTTGGTGCGGAGAAAATACTGGGTACTAAAGGGCTCTTTATTTTAGTGGAGAAAGACTGAACAAAAACCAGTGACCGGGAGCTGAAGCCAGACAAATTCAAATTAGAAATAAGTCACACATTTTTAGCAGTAAAGTTTATTAACTACTGAATAGGTAAGATAGTCTTCAGTCAGACACAACTTATGCTTCAGAGACCAGAGGAACTTTTTCAGCCTTAAACTCTATGAATCTATGAACAAGTAGAGAAAAGGAAAATCCAAATCTAAACCACCCAAGCAGCATTAATTGAAAATGATCCATCATAAATCACATATGCTTAAATCATCAAAAAAGTGTATCTTGATTTACAATAAAATAAAATACACAAAAAGGGCACCAAATGTCCATGATTTTCTTCTGCCAAGATTTATATGAAAAGCTGAAGTGAAGCATCCCAAGGAAGCAATGTCCTGCTTATAAAGCTTCTAAGGACAGTTGTACAAGTTTAGGGTTCTTTAATGGTCAGCATATTGTGGTGAGACTACACCACAAAATTATGCAATGCAAGTAACACTCATTACAAATGAAGCTCCATTTTCTGTTCATGAAATTTGTGAGCCACTCCTGACTTTTGCAAGTTGATTCATTATTGGTAAGCTTTCAGCTATTAGCTTATGTAAACAATTTTCGCCTATGGATTTTTTGCTATCTGCTCATTTTGACTGTTTCCTGTTTGCTGTAGTGACCAGTCACCTAAGACAAACAGTACTGTGTCTGCTCCCTGATTGGATGACTGAAACTTTGTACACATTTTTTGGAGGAACTGTTAATTATTGTGCTAAAATTCATGAAACTTTCAGGAGTCTCAAACATGTTATGAAGGCAGTTGTTGAATGCTTACAACAATGAATAATATGATTCTCACAAATAACAGCAAACCAACCCAACTGTTTTTATTAAAAATATCCCCACTTCCCCAATTCACTTTGCTTTATTTGACCTAGTTCAATGGATCAAAGAAGTTTGAGGAGCCTATTTCTGCTAAGATGACCATAAGAAATTCAGTGTAAGATAGATGGAATCTAGCATTCAGTTGTGCTGTGGGAAATGCAAGAGAAAAAAGTGCATTTGTACGTTTAGAATTACCTAGAGAAGAGAAAGGCATAAAATTGTTGTGATAGCTCTCTGTCATAAACATACAGCTAAGGGTAGCATAAAATCCCTCTTTACCCTGTAAAGGGTTAATTCCTCTTTTATCTGTAAAGGGTTAAGAAGCTCAGATAACCTGGTTGGCACCTGACCAAAAGGACCAATAAGGGGAGAAGATACTTTCAAATCTGTGGGAGAAGGTTCTTGTTTGTGTCTTTGTTTTGGTCTCTTCGAGTCAGCAAGGAACCAGGGCAGGAAAAATACATCTCCTTAAGCATATCTGGACTAAGCATCTAGTATTGCAGAAATAGTAAGTAATAGCAAAGAAATGTGTTAGATTACACTGGTCTACAATTTTTGAGAAGTCGTCTGCTTCAGAGATAAAATGTGCTATTTATTATGTATTTTGATGTGCTGAATTCAAATATGACAATTAAAACAACTGATTGGCTACTGTTTCTAAGATATTTAAGTTTTTACATTTTATGTCTATGTATATTGTGTAGATAGTAGAGTTTTAATCATAAATTGTAAACCTAGGTCTTTTCATGTGTTTATGGTTGCTTTACATGATAATATTTCACCTGTCCTGTTTATGTAACACTTTAAAAATCAGCAAAAGAGTTATATAAATAAAATTTATTATGAAACAAAAGGCAAAAAACTATTCTGTACATAGTTTAGTCCTATTCAGTGTCTACTCGGCGCTTCTTGGCTTGTCTCTTGTATTCATTAAATGGAGCATCTCTTGTCACTGTCCAGCAATAGTCTGCAAGCATTGATGGGCTCCATTTGCCCTGATAGCGTTTCTCCATTGTTGCAATGTCCTGGTGAAATCGCTCGCCGTGCTCGTCGCTCACTGCTCCACAGTTCGGTGGAAAAAAATCTAGATGAGAGTGCAAAAAATGTATCTTTAGTGACATGTTGCAACCAAGGCTTTTGTATGCCTTGAGGAGGTTTTCCACCAACAACCTGTAGTTGTCTGCCTTGTTGTTTCCGAGAAAATTTATTGCCACTAACTGGAAGGCTTTCCATGCCGTCTTTTCCTTGCCACGCAGTGCATGGTCAAATGCATCATCTCAAAGAAGTTCACGAATCTGAGGACCAACAAAGACACCTTCCTTTATCTTAGCTTCACTTAACCTTGGAAATTTTCCACGGAGGTACTTGAAAGCTGCTTGTGTTTTGTCAATGGCCTTGACAAAGTTCTTCATCAGACCCAGCTTGATGTGTAAGGGTGGTAACAAAATCTTCCTTGATTCAACAAGTGGTGGATGCTGAACACTTTTCCTCCCAGGCTCCAATGACTGTCGGAGTGGCCAATCTTTCTTGATGTAGTGGGAATCTCTTGCACAACTATCCCATTCGCAGAAAAAACAGCACTACTTTGTGTATCCAGTCTGCAGACCAAGCAAGAGAACAACAACCTTCAAATCGCCACAAAGCTGCCACTGATGTTGGTCATAGTTTATGCACCTCAAAAGTTGTTTCATGTTGTCATAGGTTTCCTTCATATGGACTGCATGACCAACTGGAATTGATGGCAAAACATTGCCATTATGCAGTAAAACAGCTTTAAGACTCGTCTTCGATGAATCAATGAACAGTCTCCACTCATCTGGATCGTGAACGATGTTGAGGGCTGCCATCACACCATCCATGTTGTTGCAGGCTACAAGATCACCTTCCATGAAGAAGAATGGGACAAGATCCTTTTGACGGTCACAGAACATGGAAACCCTAACATCACCTGCCAGGAGATTCCACTGCTGTAGTCTGGAGCCCAACAGCTCTGCCTTACTCTTGGGTAGTTCCAAATCCCTGACAAGGTCATTCAGTTCACCTTGTGTTATGAGGTGTGGTTCAGAGGAGGAGGATGGGAGAAAATGTGGGTCCTGTGACATTGATGGTTCAGGACCAGAAGTTTCATCCTCTTCCTCTTCCTCGTCTGACTCAAGTGAGAATGATTCTGGTGCATCAGGAACCGGCAGTCCTTCTCCGTGGGGTACTTGGCGTATAGCTGATGGAATGTTTGGATAATGCACAGTCCACTTTTTCTTCTTTGACACACATTTCCCAACTGGAGGCACCAAGCAGAAGTAACAATTGCTGGTATGAGCTGTTGGCTCTCTCCAAAACATTGGCACTGCAAAAGGCATAGATTTCCTTTTCCTGTTCAACCACTGGCGAAGATTTGTTGCACAAGTGTTGCAGCATATGTGTGGGGCCCACCTCTTCTCCTGATCTCCAATTTTGCAGCCAAAATAAAGGTGATAGGCTTTCTTAACCATAGTGGTTATACTGCGCTTTTGTGATGCAAAAGTCACTTCACCACAAACATAGCAGAAGTTATCTGCACTGTTCACACAAGTACGAGGCATCTCTGCTCACTTTGGCTAAACAGAAATGTGTCCCTTTGCAAAATCAAACACTGACAAATAAGAGAGCACGACACTGTATGATTTCTAGAGCTGATATAGGGCAATTTGTTCAGCAGAGTGATGTAAGCTTCGTTATGATTGTATCATCCATGACTTCTAGGAATAACATGATGCAATTCATATAATGTATGACGCAATACCAGCTTCAGATTGCATCATTCATTGTTTTGCCTAAAAAGCAAGTACTGTCCAAACCCAGTCATAGATTTATTCATAGATCCAGTCAAAGATGTATTTAAGTCATTTCTGGTTTAAATTGAGATCCCTTCCCTTTATAACTCACTTATCCTCCGCCATTCCCAAGTCAAGGGTCGTATATACTGACCCAATAGCATATCTTGAAAACTAGAGCCAATCAACAATTTTAAGCATCATTTTCGTTCTCAGTGACCCAGAATTAGTAAAGTTTGACTACATTTATTTCAGAAGCATTTTGGCTGTAGAGCAGTGTTATCTTTTGTTTTAGCTTGTGAATTTTCCCTGTGCTAAGAGGGAGGTTTATCCCTGCTTTTGTAACTTTAAAGTTTTGCCTAGAGGGGAAATCCTCTTTGTTTTTGAATCTTTTGTTATTCTGTAAAGTACTTACCATCCTGATTTTACAGAGGTGATTCTTTTACTTTTTCTTTCTTTATAATAAAGTCTGCTTTTTTTAGAATCTGATTGGGTTTTAGTGTCCTAAAACCCAAGGATCTGGTCTGTGCTCACCTTGTTATCTATCTGGTTGGTAGAGTTTTCTCAAGCCTCCCCAGGAAAGGAGGTGAAGGGCTTGGGGGGATATTTTGGGGAAACAGGAACTCCAAGTGGTCCTTTTCCTGAATCTTTGTCTATCTCACTTGGTGATGGCACATACTGTTCAAGGACAAGGTGGAATTTGTGCCTTGGGAAAGTTTTTAACCTAAGCTGGTAAAAATAAGCTTAGGGGGCCTTTCATGCGGGTCCCCACATCTGTACCCTAGAGTTTAGAGTGGGGAAGGAACCCTGACACTCTCTATTAAGGGCTAATTTACAACGGTAAAATAAACTATTCCTACAGGAAGAAAAGTTCTTCTCAAGTTCATTTTCTGTCTGGACGTCTTGACCTGTTGTGCCCTATTGGTACCAACAAGACAAGATGAACTACTCTGTTTGAATGTCTAATATATACTCCTTCTCTGACTGGTTTGCAGTAGTACTAGCAAGCAAAGAAGTCCTAGATAGATCATAAAACTGGGATTAAAACAGTAGTCAGGGAGAGGAGAGAAGATGTTCTTTCAAAGCCTTTTGAAAGGCATTCAAATGGTGCTGCTTTAACATTTGAAGTCACTGAATTAAATATTGTTTTCTTCTATCCCTTAATGACAACACCACAATTTCAAACAGAAATTGAGAGATACCCTAGGTTCAAATGCCAACAATGTGCAAATGACACTCAACTTTTTTGACTTCACATCATACACAAACTCCATTGTCACCCAGCTATGCCGGCATCTGGGAAGGGTGGGCTGAAGCTGAGAGTACAAATGTAGGACTTAAAAAGGTGCACTGGTCTTGTTCTGGCTCTCCGCACAGGGGTGAGTTTCTCCTAGAGGTTTTCTGGACAGGGAAAACATCCAAGCTAAGAACAAAAAAACCTGCAAAGAGCCCAGGGCTCAGGGGGTGATCTTTCTGTTTTAAAGTTAATAGGAAAACAATCTAATTGATTTAACCAGGAGTAAGACTGGATCCAATAGTTCACTTTTAGAACAGTCAGTAATGATGAGGCATCAGCAGTCCTTTCTCAGAGCTGAATTAGTATATTACAGTGGGCATCCTCAAAAACTTTCCAGTTTTCTCATCGCAATTAGAAGCACCCATCATAGGTTTGTGAAGCACCCACTACAGGTTTGGGCACTGTGGCTGGAATTTTCAAAGACCTGTAGCTAAATGTCTAGGTTGTCATAGGTGCACACGGATGGTTTTCCATAGTTTTACAAAAATATATATATGTATATTTTATACACTTAAATAAAAATCACAGCCAAATTTTACACTCATGGCCCAACCGTGTGGATGCTGAATTTTCACAGTGTCTAGAGACAGGATTTTCAAATGCATCTTGTGCAATACCCTCCTAACCATCCCAAATTACAAACATGAAAGTACAGCCTCTGAATTGCCATTGAAGTGAATGAAAGGGGAAACTGATTAAGAGGTGAGAGGGGGGATGAGAGTAGTTGCATGAGCAAAGCTATGCTGGCATACAAGTTTATTTGAGTACTGTCTACTTGCATATAACCAACCTCTTGCCTTTAACTGTGGCAAACTGCTACAAATCTCCCAAATTCTTGATATTCTTCTATGCGTTTACATCATCTGGCTCTGATTTGTGTACCTCTGAAACTAGTAGGTATGTACTCGGCACAACTCAGCCATGCCTCTGCTACCCGTGATACCATGCTACACTGCTTCTAATACTCAAAATAGTGTGAGTACGTGTACATGAGCAGGGTAATCACAGCCCTAGATTATAGGTTAGACATAGCCAAAGGGACAGTTCATCTGAGTTAGTGTTCACCAGCATAAGGGCAGACAGTGAAACCCTCACTAGGAGATTCACAGGAAAGTTCTACATTGGAGTGTGTGTGTTCTGGCTTTAGAAGTGTTTGATAGCTGCAGTGCAGACATAAAAACATAACTGGTTTTTTTTAAATAGTTGAATGCTGTCTGATAAGCTTGTGAGTTTCAGAGCATTTCCTGGATGGTTATTCTAGAGTTAGTGCACAATATTACAAGCAATTATCAACGTTATCTCAAAAGTTGTTAGCAAACTAACAAAAGTGAAACTGGGATGATTAGGTGAGCAATAGCACACAGAATTGGGAATAAAGTACTAGTTGCTCTTAAGCAGTAAGCAAAGAGAAGTAATTTAAAACTGTTGCTTATTAGTTCAAGCCATATACTGAATTTTATGCATTCTTGTCTGATTCACAATAAATTATCACTGCATTTTTTCCTTTCATTCCCTACATTTATATATATATATATATATATATATATATATATATATATATATATATATATATATATCATGCTGCCCATTAGTATAATTTTTAGGGCGGAACTACTCCTGTGGCATCTCTCAGAATCATAGCATACACATCAGATATAGTACCATTTTACTGTTGTTATGCATTTTACTGATATTATATAGCAATGTCGGATCACTTTATATTATCCTTCTGCAATTACATTCCATTCATTTCAATGGGTCATTCCTAAGTAAATATAATTTTACATTAATAAATATGTAAATACAAAGTAATATTTCATAGTGAATAAAATATACTTAATCTATATTTATAAAAAAATATTTGCCAAGAGGCATGTTCCATTGTCCAGAGTTATGTAATCTTACAGAGTAATTAGCATCAGTATGTATTATTTGTACAGCACCAGTGCTGTGTGATACAGAACAGACACACAAAGAAACCTAAAGGTTGAGATTTTCAAAGTCAACTAGGGGATTTAGCACACAGCTCATATAAATCCTCTTGTTGGCTTTGAAAAACAAGAGCCCCTTCTCCAAGGAGTTTACAGTTCAGAGTAGAATGCTACCATTAATGTCATTAAACCACAGGGCTAGGGAGGCAATAGACAGATGAGAAAGAGATGATCTGGGGAGATCAACTACCTTATTGTTTGTTTGTTTATTTTCCATCCAATCAGTGCTGGACACAATAGCAGCACTGGCAAGCTGTGAGCAGAGATAGTTGGCAAAGTGCCAGATGGATGCAAAGAGTTCTGTGGAATGACTTGGCGTAGGGGTCTGCAATTTCCAAAGTCCCCCATCATGATTATTCTGTGCACTAGTAACTTACATAAAACTTGTATTCATCAAACTGAATTATTCATTATCCAGCGGGATGCCTGTCAGGTTTTACTAATAGGTGTAAATGCCTGAAAGGTGTCCAAGAATGTTGAAAAAGTGGGAAACATATCAGAGAAAATCATGCTAGCCTGTGGAGATAAAAGAGAATCTTCCCCGAAATAGCTGGAAACAATTCTAGCTCTCCTCAGACAACTGTAACTTACAAAACCTGACTGGCACTTACAAGGCAGATGATAATAACCCATGTAGACACGGACTTTGACAATATTATGGGTATAATATTTCCACATGGATGACTATTCTTGCTCTTGAAGAGTTTCTTCAGTGTTTTATGCAAATAAGGGCTTTGTTTGAACATCAGACACAAATGTTATCTTGCTCCATATTTTGTGGCCATCGCATTGGCATACGGGGCTCTCTCGACTGAATTCCCAGTGTAGCATCATATAGTATTTATGGAATGTTGGATCTTTCATACTTATCTCTTTTGGACTCTGTATGTCACAGAGCATCTGTCAAAGTTCAGTGATCATCTAAATAATTAGGTTCCTATCTTGGTAGCTGCTCCGCATCGGCAGACACTTGTACCCATGCAGGTCCCCACTGAAATAAATAGCGGATTCTGTGTGAGTAGCAGCTTTTATTTCTTTTTGTAGGGTCATAACATCATTTGTTTCTTCAGCAACTTCTCTACTAAAATAAAGTTCTCAGAATAAAGCCCTAGCTGTAGCAGGCCCTAGCAGTTTTAAATATACTTTTTGTACAATATATTTTTGAACAATACACTAATTAATGTAATTAATAGAAATCCTTTCCCTAAAATTACACTATTATAAGTGTTTAAGTGATTTTGCACTGTGAATGTGTGAATTGTTTTACAACATTTAATAATAGATGATGATGATACAAAAAACCATAAACACTAAATAAGAATGAACCATAAGCAATGTTATGCATAACAGTGAAGTCAATGGAATCATGCCAGATTTACTGCAGAAATAACTGAAAATACATCTACTATTCATTCACCCTATACAAGTGTTGTAATTATGAGTGAGGAGGAAACTATGCCTAAAGCCAAAAAGCAGAGGGGGGAGGTTCTGTTCATAATTCAAATTTTTGTCCAAGTTAACATTACAAATACTCTACAAATGGTGTTCAGATAACATTTTTGTTTGTCTCTTATACTGAAATACCAGTGCTATAGTGACTACTGTGCATCACAAGCAATTGTTTTGTAGAAAAATTGTGTAAAATAAAGCTACATCTATGCCTCAAGACGAGCTCATGGAGGTCCAAAAAACTGATTACAAAACAGACATCTGATATCTTACTCTTACAGAGAAAACAGAAAAGAATTATACTTTCACTAAATGATTGCTGTTTTGTTTATCTATTTTCTCAGAGCTCAAGATTACCTCTAAAGTTGAATGTTTCAATGGTTTGACATGACCAAACCCAAACTTTTTTGGAGTTTTTGATTAATCAAAAAAGTTTACAAAAGTTTCATACCACGTTGAACAAGGTGT
Organism: Emys orbicularis; assembly: GCF_028017835.1. Classification (NCBI taxonomy): domain Eukaryota; kingdom Metazoa; phylum Chordata; order Testudines; family Emydidae; genus Emys; species Emys orbicularis. The sequence goes on along the minus strand of NC_088688.1, from coordinate 63,283,155 downwards.
TTTGTTTGACCTCAAACAAAATGTTTAATTTCCTGGTATTTTTAAAAGTTTAATAAAAGCAAAGGAAATTAAGGACTAAAATCACAAAACAGGAGGAGGAGGACGTAGAAGATGTTCTTCCCCTTATACCAAGCGCAACACAGGGATTCAAATCTAAGTGTATGGCTACACCAGAGCTGGAAAGTGTAATTTCCAGCTTGAGGAGATGTACCCACACAAGTGGTGGTTGAGCTACTGCACTAGAAATTGAAGTGTAGCCGTGGCAGCATGAGCAGCAGAAGGCGCTAGCTGCTCCAAATATGTACCTTGGGTTCCAGACAGGATCAGGCATGGTGCAGTTATCCCCTCCCACTGCTATACTTCTATTTTAAACATGCTAGCTCATTCAGACCTAGTGCAGGTATGGCTACTTGAGCTGGAAATTACCCCTTACAGTGCATTAGAGAGACAAGGTGGGTAAGGCGATATCTTTTATTGGACCAACACCTCTTGGTGAGAGACACAAGCTTTCGAGATTACACAGACCTCTTCTTGTAGACATTACCTGAGTCTCCCACCTCTCAAGTGAATACCCTAACCACCAGACTATTGGGTATTCTGAGGTGTGTCTCTCTCTATCCCTATTTAATTAATTAGGGCTGGATCCCTGTGAGGTCTGAATGCCTCCTAACAAATTGCAGCATGTTCTCAACTCCCTCTGGAGACAATGAGAGTTGAGGATGTCCAATATGACTGGGCCTTTAGAATTATAAACAGCACAAGGAGACCAGTCCTGTTAGGTTCTGCTCACTAAAGTTAAAGGAAGCTGATGGCACACAGCACAGCACAGAATTGACCCAAAGTGTGTGTGTGTGTGTGGGGGGAGGGGGGGAATCTTATTTTCAGGTCTTTCCAAATTTCACTCCATTCCTAGGTTAGAGATCATCCTTACCTAACGAATACAATTTTGAATCAAGCTCTCTCACCTTTTTCTTCTATCTCTTATTGTCAACTCGGTCACTTGAAATAATCAGTCAATTTTCTAGTGCAGCTCCCAGATCCAAATAAAACCCTCCAAGCAGTTTTATTCCAGCCAAGTGATGCTAAAACGTTCATCCTTAAATTACCTTGAAAATCCCATGTGTACTCTATTTAAATTCTAATCCATGTGGCAGAACATGCATACATTCCACCAAGTAGGTGAGTTACTTCATAGGTACCCTGCATGTCTGCATTAAATATTACATCTCTCACAAGTAAGTAGCTTGATTTCTGCAAACAGTACTATAGAGATACTTTGCTATTGTCCATTTTACTGGACAATGGGTCAGTGTGCGATTAATACAAGTCAAATGGTATGTTTTCCACTTTATATTGATGTGCTTCCAACTTAGTGGCTTTGCAATCAGCATTTTAAAATGTCTGAAAAAACTCTTGCTATAGTCACACTTAGAAGAAATTGAGCTGAATTTAAGAATATCAGTTTAGAGAGGGGGAAAAAAGACCTCTGCTGTTATTCTTACTGTGTGGCTGAATCTTTGAGGTGCATTCAATGAACGTGATTAATCCTCAAGTTAATTGAGAGCTACATTGAATTAACTCCCACTGAGCTGTGCCAGGAAGAGGAAAAAGAGACTGAAGGCTTAAGTTTTAGCTTGATTTAACTGGACTTCCAGGTGAAAAATCAGAAGGCAAATAATTTCTGGCACAATTTTGCAGTTACTTATGCCCATAATTTAGGTTGTGTCCTTAATTGTGCCTTTATTTATTTGTACCTGTGAAACTGGTGGCCACTGCTTGAAGATCTGCCTGAACAGGAAGCACTTGGTGCTATAAGGACTCAAGCTTACTCCCACTGAAGTCAGTGGCAAAAGAACTATTTATGGCAATGGGAATAGAAATGGGCACTAAGGGTGAAATTCACCCCTTACAGCTTTGGGACTTAAGTGGTGACTTAGGCCCTAGATAGACCTTCTGCACAGGGGTGATTTTCACCCTTAATTAATACACTTTAAAATACCTATTAGGTCATCTCCCATGGTGACTTTACATCAGGGTTTACTTCAAAGGTGGAGGGTACAATTACACCAAACCAGGACACCAATTGTATATATTAATTGTAAATCATACCCATTTTGTTTTGCAGACTTTGCATTTCCTTGTTGTACAGTTTTTCTAACCTTATTAGCCAAACAGGAATCCTTAATGTTCTGACATTTGCACAAAATATAATGTAGTAAAGCAGGAATCTGCCCCTTTTGTTGAACATAGGAATGGGTAGCATCCCTTTAAAGAGTTTGTGAGCCCTCCAGTGGTGCTCACTGGATTCTATGTTTTAAAAGCTATCAGAAAACAGTCAGAGCAGCAGTAGCATGTAGCTAGGCCATGCATTGTTTCCGTATAGTTAGTAAATATGGTAATTTGGGGACCCAACTGTGCCTGTGCAGTTTCTTCGTAAAGAGCAAAAAACACAACACTCTCCCACAGGAGGGCAATTTGGTCCATATATGAACAAATAGAATCAGTCCCTGCACTCCCCTTTCAAAAGTCCCTGGCCTTTGGGGGGAGGAGGGCATGTGCGGGAGGGGAAGAAGGCAAGCTCCAAGAATCCTCCAGCTGCACTCTGCATGCCAAGGCAAGGGGCAGGGAGAATCTTTTTCTCTGAAAAGAAAGACATACTTTGGACATGTCTAAAATATTTTATCCTTATATATTCTTAAGGCATATAATACTGACAACTGAAACAGGCAAAAAAAAATGATAAGACTTTAAAGCAGTCCATTTTCCTTGTCTCTGAAGGCTGTCAAGGTTGAAGTTAAAGAATTCATAGTACTCTTTAAAGACACTTGGAGATAACCCCAGTTTCTTGACATTTCCCCTTTTCAGTAAAACAGGTTCTATTTTCCAAGGCTGTGTGTGAGCTGCCACTTTTCCCTACAGTCACTGTTAGTTTGTAACTTATTCCTTTGTAAAGCACTGTGGGAGAGCAAGAAAGGCACTGATTCAGAAAATAGAAAGTGGCAAGGATTTCTTCAGAAGACCTCCGCATTGTATTGGAATTACTGAAGAATTTCAAGGGAGCTGAGAGTAGATTTTGCTTTTGCCTGTGCATGCATAGTACCTTTCCACTGTGTTTTCAGTTGCTCCTCGTTATAAATACAAAGTAAACCTTTGGCCCTATTGAAATCTTTCAGAGATTATTCTTGTTCACTTATAAGTATATATCAGCGGCTCTCAAACTGTGAGTTGGGACCGCAAAGTGGATTGCAACCCCATTTTAATGGGGTCACCAAGACTGACGTTAGACTGGCTGGGTCCTGGGGCTGGCGCCAAAGCCTGAGCCCCACCGCCCGCAGTTGGCACCGAAGCTCAAGGGCTTCAGTCCTGGACAGTGAGACTCAAGTTACAGGCCCCCTACCTGGGGCTGAAAACCCTGGGCTTTGGATTTCCTTGTCGCTCCCCCCTGGCCATGGGATAGTGGGGCTCGGGCTTCGGCCTCCAGCCTGGAGTGGCAGGGATTGGGTGACTCAGGCTTTGGTCCCTCTCCTGGGGTCATGTAGTAATTTTTATTGTCAGAAGGGGATTGCAGTGCAATGAAGTTTGAGAACCGCTGGGATATATGATATTGACATTTACTGCAAAGGTTTATTCCATAGAAATTGTAAAAGATAAATGGGCCAAAATTTGAACCATCTATCTACACATCCCTTGACCCCCAACCTCTGTCAGGTAGAATTGTAACCTGGATTTGTGCCACCTCTGGCTTTAGTTTTACAAAATGAAATCATCCTTGTTTTGTTCAAGTTCTGTACAAGAGAGAGATGGGCAAACTTCTAAAGCTCTCTCATGAGAGATAAGAAAGAGAAGAAATGAGAAATAGAAGCTTCAGGAGTGTGTGTGTGTGTGTGTGTGTGTGTGTGTGTGGGTGTGTGTGTGTGTGTGTGTGTGTGTGTGTGTGTGTGTGTGTGTGTGTGTGTGTTGGGGGGGAGATCTAGAGGAAACACCTACAATAATTTAAAAAGTAATAAAATTCCACTCCATTTTTTTTCCATTGCCAGGCCAAAGGGGTATGGAGATTTCACCTACTAGCAAATCCTTCACTTACATTCATGAGTACGGAGCCCCCCTGTTAGTGGAATTAATATTGTCCAATTTCACACAAGGATCTAGGACTCAGGTGAAGATTTGTGCAGGGGATACATATGTGGAGTACAGTCACATTTGATGGGGGTTTGCTGTGCAACTGCTCAGAGGTGAGGCTCAAAAAAGTTGTTAGAGGCAATTAGAGTGGCCTCCTCAGATCAATTTTGCTACAATTCAGGCCTCAGAAGGGAAAACCCCTCATTGTTTTCTCCCATAGATTTCCTCAGTACCCAGCTGAAATACTTGGGCTGGGTCCCACAGTTTGGATTTCTCATTATGGGCCACGTACTGGTTCCTTGAAATCAATGCAACTTGCCATTGACTTCAACGGGATTAGGTTATGTCCTAAATATATATGTTGGTCTATCAGAGTTGATTGACCTGGCTAATATAGAGAGGTACATTTTTAGACCCCAACTTCTATGTGTGCAAACACAAATTTATGCACACACACTCATAAACCTGCGAACGCCTATGCATTCACTTATTATTCTATGCATTACAGTAATACTTTGAGATCTCAACTGAGATTTGAGCCCCATTGTGCTAGGCATTGCACAATCCATACAGTAAAAGACAGTTCTTGCACCAAAAGCTTACAACTGAATAGATAAGGCAGTCAGAGGAAGGGAGAAAGGAAGTATTATCCCGCTTTTATGGATGGAGAACTGAGGCATAATGATCAAGGGTAAAATTTTCTAAAGCACTTAATCTATTTAGAAGCTTTAATCCCACTGGCCTTTAATGGGATTTAGGCTCCTAAATCACGTAGATGTTTTTGAAATGTTTATCCTGGCACAGGAAAACATTGGAGGTCTATGGCAGAGCTAGGAATTCCTTAACTTTCAATAGATTAACATGTGCATTAGCATTTGCACCCAGAAAAACCACTGGCTGCAGGGGTGCGAATGCTATTCTTTGGGGACAGTTAAAGCGTGCACAAATGTGTTGCATTATTAAAAACACATGTCCTGTAATTTGCCCAAGTATTCACACAAGCAAAAACAAATATTTATCCCACTTTATGTTTCAAAACCAGATTTTGATAAAACAGAAGTAATGCTGAAGTCTCAGATTTTGCTAAAGTTTTCCACTGGTTTCCATTTCTTTTCAGCAAACAAATAAAAAACCAAGAGAATTAGATGAGTAAATCCTGCTTCACAAACTCAGGCTGGGATTTAAATTATTTAGAGGTTTTCCCCAGATACATTTCATGTGCTGAGATGTTGGGAAGAGTGCTGTGAATTATAATGTGCAAGAGATAGGCTATAGCCTTAGAGGACTGTACACGTTGCCATTGTAAATTGGCCCAATTACACATGCAAAGATTAATCACTGTCTTAAGGGTTTAAAAAAAAAAAATTAAGGCAAAGTTACAATTAATAGTTAACATACTACATCTAACATTACTTATTCAGGATCAGGTTTATATTCAAAGAAACTGGCTAAAGATTCCTGCTTGCTGGCTAGGGAGCCGTCCTCCCCTGAGTACACTAAAAAGAGTGATCAAATTTCTGAATACCTATCCTCTTTTTTTTTGGCGCTTCTCTTATGTAAGTACTTGGTCTGAAAGCTTTTCCATTACAAGAACAGTCTCTATTTTACTCGACCACAATTTCATAGGAGGAGAAATCAAATTTTTCCAATAATGTGTAATAGAAAGTCTTTCTGCTAACATTAAAAAGTAATTAATTTGTCATTCTGTAGATCCTTTTCTGGAACATTAAATAAGTGGGTCAGGGGATCTCTGAGAACCTGGGATTTTGTCATAAAATCAATCTCTTTAATAATTTCCTCCCAAAACCGTCTACCACAACTACCAAAAGTACAAGTATGTTCCCCTTTTTTGCAACCCATCCAACAGAGCACCTCCCTAGTACCAAAAACACGATGGATCTTAACTGGAGTCAAATGCCATCTATACAGTAATTTATAAAAAAAATTACTTATGATCTACACAAATTGAAGATGGTAATCCTTTTCCCTCTAATCCAGATCAATTTCTTTCTCCAAATCCCATTTTTCTTATGTCTTTTTCAATCAAAATTATGTGTGTGTGTATCTATCTTAGAAATTAAACATTTTTGTTCCAGCTTGCTCCTGGATCAACTCCTCAAACATGGTTAAAGGTCTAGATAGAGCTGTTTTATATCCTGATTTCACAATAAAATGTTTGACTTATAAATATGGAAAACATAGGGTCTTTATATTATTGAAATTATTATATTTCTCTTGGTATGATTTCATATTAGGACCCAGGAACAGCTGTCTGAATTGAGTAATCTTAGCTATTACCTACAATTAATAGTCACTTTGATATTTCGTAGGGATAAATGCCTGATTATTAATGAAAGAAGGTAAACAAGAGGGCCTCAGCAACAGAAATTTAAAAAAAGGTCCAAAGTAGTCTGGATGAATGGTGGATTTTTTTTTTGTGTGCCCTAAAATACTTTTTAACCCAACAATTAATATAAATAGCTTTATTTGGGCTCCAGTCTTGTTCGAGTTTTACTCAGAGTTTGGATGATCTATTGTTAACTCAACTGAGCATATCTTTTAATTGTGATGCATAATAGTAACAAACCAAAATAGAGAAAACTAGTCCACCCCACTTTGTAGGCTTACACAGAACTGTAGAACTCACCCTTTGTGTTTTATGTTTCCATAGGAATTTTTATGGTACCTCCTGCTGTGTTTTTAATGTCATGTCAGAGATACCAACAGGGATGCACTGAAACAAAAACAACAACATTGGAAAGACATACATCTTTAATGAGGTTACCCTACCTAGCCAAGAAATTTCATATTTGTTCCATTCCTCCAAGTCTTAATATTTTATTCCAGTGTGGAGAATAATTTGCTTTAAAAAGATGTTTATGTTTCTCCACAATATTTATTCCCAAATAATTTAAAAATTTCTTTACCAGTTACATTTATGTAGCCAACAATAATTTGTTTTTACCTTTTCGGGAATATTAATGCCTAACGTTTCAAATTTATTTCAGGTTCTTTTGAAGTCCAATACTTGGCCAAATTCCAATATCCTTTTTTCTACATTTTTTAATCAACTTCTGGATCCAGACAGATTTTGGTAATGTTTGTTTTTGATAAATCAGTTTTCTATGGACATATTGGCCCTATCTGTTCATCCTCAAGAGCCTGTTTTGATTAATGGTTGTTAATCCTCTCCTTTTAATTTGTCTAGGGGTCTGAGACAATTTTTCCACTTGCCCCCTGCTTTCCCCACAACCACCGCCCGTGTTCACTTAGGCAATGGAGCTATTTGCAATAAATGTGAGAAAAAGCACTTTGGTAAACAGCATCAAAATGACTTCTGGATTAAAACACAAAATAGATTTGTATGCTGACGATGTCTCATTTTACGGCTTTTTTACAATGTTGTTAGAGATTTTAAAACTCGATATAAACACCCTTATTTCAGCCTTCACAGAAGCTCAGTTGGGGCATATCAATCAGTTAAGCAAATAAAAATAGAAAATAAACACATCATCCACCCTAACACAGTTATAAACACACACTTAATATATGAATTCTCAGACAAAAGAAACCTTTATTTTGTCGAGGCTAAGACTCAAAATACAGGCCCACAGCATTATTTCTGACTCTTCTGGATTTCCAAGAATTGGTTATTTTAGAACTACAGCATTCTTAGAAGTTTGTCTTTACCCTGCTAAAATGGCCTCTTAACTTTAACTTTAGTCTCAACAAAGCGCTACAGTTCATTTGGACCAGGGTAGTTGGGAAACTCTGCAGAGTATTGGCACCAAGAAGGGCATGGGGAGGGAAGTGCATGGAACCATGTGGAACTCAGGCCCCACTGTGCTTGGCATAGGAACCACATCAACATAACAAAATGATGGTTCCTGCCCCAAAGAACTCAAATATTTGCATTTTCCTGGCCCCTGGCCTCTGCAAGTCAGCTCTCTGCAGCCCCCCAGATTCCAGGCACTGATTCCTACTCTCCACTTCCAGTTTTGCTTCCCTCCAGACCTTACAACTTCAACAGCACTTTCAGTGGTCCTTAGTAGGTCAGCAAGAACCAAGGAGCTTCAGAAGATTTTAAAAATCTGAAGGAGGCTCATGTGGGATTGGGAAAAAGTATCAATATATGAAATCTGTGGAAGTGAGGAGATAGTGGATAATCTGGAGAAGCAGCCTTTCTGCCTTCACAGCTAGCAAGGTCTGCCTAGGCCAGAGAAAGCCCATAGACAGGATTTATGCAGGCATTATGATATAGGAAGTAACAAAGAAGCCCCGACAAGAGTCTAGGATCTCTGAGGTTTGTATTAGGAGTGGTCAAAAATTTTCCATTAAGACTTTTTTTATTTAAAAAGATTGACCCAATTTTTCATGAAAAGTAACTTTTCTGCTTAAAAAATTGACTTTTCATCTAAAAACACCCAAAATCTGAAAAGTTTTCAGTTTTCACCCAAAACCCAGAAAAAAATTATTCAAAAATGCTATGGTGCATCATGGCCCCATTTTTCTGTATGAACTGTGTTCCCCAGACAGACTACATCTCCCATTACACACTGGAGCAAGAGAGAGTCCTACGATGCACCCTGATGGGTCAGCAAAAGGGGAAACCATGGTGCATCATGGGTGATGCAGTTTGACCTGGGAACCAATCCTATAGAGTAAAAAGAGATTTGAGGCACCCAAACTACAACTCCCATGAGACACTTAGTGGTATTTATGAATCAAAGTTTTCAGCTCAAAATGTTTCATGTTTGATTTTTTGTCAAAAAGTCAAAATTTTCCATGGAAAATTCAACAACCCCCCCACCCCCATTTCCCCCCATGTTTATGGAAAATTTCTGCTGGGAGAAAAATGTTTTCCAACCAGCTCTAGTTTGAATGAATACATACTCTACTGTGTGTGTGGTGACAACTGTAACATTGATATACACCTGGAATTGTAATGAAGAGTGGAGAATGTCTGCTTTCAGTATGCTATTGTTTGTAAATCAAAAATTCATAGAGGACCGGTTTTCATGTGGATTGTTTATAGTCATTAAAAATTAATTAAAAGTTTTGGGGTAGAGCTGTTGAAAATACAGGACTTTTTGTGAATTTTTTCAGGAAAAAATGGTCCCTTTTTTTCCCCATTCGAAAATTCCAAATTTAGATAGGTTTTGATCACTTCTACTTTGTGGAAGTTTTTGATAAGATGTAGTACACCCCTGTGATTGTTCTTGGGAAACCCAAGACTATGAGTCACCTTGTTACCCCCTACCTCCAGCATGATGGAGTCTTGCGTGTGCCTGTCTGGGTGTCACTCCCTACCACCACCAGCCTTTCAGTCACTCAAACACTCTCCTCTGGGCTATGCCAGCCCTAACTTTGCCTTGCAGGTTAACAGTAGATTCACACCAATCCTGGAGTCCCTTTGAATCATTTTGCCTGTGATAGCCAGCCTCTGATATGGCTACTCACAGAAATCCCAGATCCTCTGCTCCTTAAGGTGCAGTGTACCCCAGTTTACTAATTTTACTTTAAACCAATGTTCCCGTAAATCACACCACATTTGTGAGCACTTATAATAAAATAAAAGTAGATTTAAGAAAGGGTAAAGATGTAACTAGAAATAAGAGAAAGTGATGGAAACAAATGAATACAAAACAAAATCATTAAATGAGAACCTGGGTCTAACATATATCTGTCATTTCCTTTCCTATCTAATAAACTAAGTCCCTGCTCCCAAAGTTCAGCGTGTTTCAGAGATGAGTAGTTTCACAGGAACCAGGAGCCAAACATTCATGAAAACACCCCCGCTCCACAATGGGTTTTCTCAGAGAATGGTTACAGAGTGCTTCTCCCTCCTCTCTGTTAAACTGAAAACAGCCTTTTGTTTCTATTTACAGACAGGATGAACCTCTGTTTTGTTGCAGAGTTCCTTTTTTAATGTTTCTATTTACAGATGGGATGAACCTCTGTTTTGTTGCAGAGTTCCTTTTTTATTGTCAAGTGGGTTTGATTGTTTGCAGTTGCCTCTGTTGGTTTTCCAGTGAAAGTACTAGTATTGTGCAAGACTAACAATTGAGCCTGCATCACCAGCTATACAGGATGGAGTGATAATTCCCTCCTGCCTGAATGGGCCATCACCAATACACTATCTCTTGGTGACTAATTTTTACTTCAAAGTCATAAAGCATACTTTCAATATAAATGCACTATTCCTTAAAGATTTCATGTATACACATCTCACAATGATTATGAATCTTGACAAGTTAATGAGCTCTCTGAAGATACCTTACATCAGGGATCGGCAACCTTTGGCATGTGGCCCGCCAGGGTAAGCACCCTAGTGGGCCAGGCCGGTTTGTTTACCTGCCACGTCCGCAGGTTCGGCCGATCGCGGCTTCCACTGGCCACGGTTCGCTGCTCCAGGCCAATGGGGGCTGCGGGAAGTAGCGGCCAGCACATCCATCGGCCCGCGCCGCTTCCCGCAGCCCCCATTGGCCTGGGACGGCGAACCGCGGCCAGTGGGAGCCGTGATCGGCCGAACCTGCGGATGCGGGAGGTAAACAAACCGGCCCAGCCTGCCAGGGTGCTTACCCTGGCGGGCCACGTGCCAAAGATTGCCGATCCCTGCCTTACGTGTTACTTTTCTTGGATAAATATCCTGTAAGACATGTGTTTTGTGTAAGTGAGTGTGCCAGGTCTGAGGTGAGAGTTGTTTGCAAAGAACAACGAACGCTTTGCCAAGGGCCTTAATGTCACAACCCCTTCACTCCAAAAAAAGGTTGATAACATTTACATCTATTGCCAAATTCGTTCAAATGACCTCAAATTTAGGGAAAACAAAACAAAAACAGACATACTTAACACATTTAAAATCTGCAGTGGAGAGGGGGGTGTTTGGGGTGTTTTGTTTGTTTGTTTAGAATTTTAGAGTGGTCAAAAATTAGGCTTAAAAGTAATTTTTATCTGTAACTGTGGAGAGGTTACCACATCAGCAGTAGGGCTAGCTGGACACTAAGAATTCCATTTTATGAAAAATGTCATTGTATCAGCATTTGGTTTCATACTGCATGGGGACAAAACCAAGGCCTTTTGAAAATTTTCACAAAAAGCCAGAGAAGGATTGAAGCAATAGTCTGGTGGTTATGGCAATTCCCTGGGATATGCGAGACTCAACTTCAAGTCCCTGGTTTGAATCAGGTGGGGTAGAGACTTAAACCTCCTCTCCCATGTTGTGAGTGAGTGCCCTAACCAACTGACTATTGTTGGCTGGTTGGTCTCTTGTTTTAACCAGAACTTCCATCCTGGACCCAAGAAACCTTCAACAGGAGTTTTGCTGAAACTGATATGGCTCTGTGAAAAGTTTTGGTTTCAACATATCAGCATCTTCCGACATGAAAAAAATCAAGAATTCCTGACCAGCTCTAATGAGCTCTACTCCAGTCTAATCTAATAACTAAGGAACTAGGAAGGGTTGTTGCTAGCGTTTGCTGGAACACTAATTGTGGAGTTACACAATGGAAATACTTGATATTCAATTATTGTGTAATTACTAGTGCTAATTAATGTTTTGAAGATATTATGAGTGATATTTGTTGGGGCCATTTAAACAAAAAAACACCACCAGAGTTTAAAAGAGTGCATTCAAATATATAAAAGCAAATGCTCAGTAGGTAAGCCATAAGAGTAAGATTTCAGAAAAGGTAATTATAATAATTATTCATTGCACCTCATGTACATTGCATGACACTATTGAAGGTCAGGGTGTTACAGTATAGCAAGTGTTCGAGTAAAATGAAATGCTTATTACTACATGGGAGTTTATAATCACTTCAGTAGAGTGTGGAGCAAGACTATTAGCCTCTTTTTAGAAGTGGCCTGATAGAGTAATGGTGAAGGAGGGTTTTTGTTTGTCTGTTTGTTTTAAGTGGCCCTTTAAAATAGTAACTTTTTCTGTACACTGGAGCAAAATAGATTAATTAGAAATGTGCACCTGTCCAGAAACCTGCTACCTGCTGTTATTTTGGTGTGATGAACTAACATTGTTTGGTCCTAGTCCCAACGTGATTTCAGGCTGAATAAAATTTCTAGAAGGTGGATTACCAAGATTGACATTTCACGAACATCCAGTCAGTATTTCCAACCCTGCAATATCATTCCTGATATGTAAGGGTAGCATTTCATAACTGTATGAAAACAGGGTAGCATTAACTGTATTTGGATAATGGAATGAGTACTAGAGCTGTGCAAATGATCAATTTGTCTGTTCACTGGCCAAACAAAATGTTTAATTTGGGGGGATTTTGGAAATGCCATTAACAAAACCACAGGCAGGATGGTGCCTGACCCTCTAGGCCAGTGGTTAGCGCACTCCTCTGGGATGTGGGAGACCCACATTCAAGTCCCCCTTCTGACTGATTAAGAGCAGGGATTTCAATTTGGGTATCCCAAATTAAAAGTGAGGGCCTAACCATGGGTCTATAGGGTATTCTGGGGTGGGGCTCTTTCAGTCTCTCGCTTAAAACTGTTACACTCCTGAGTGGTACAATTTGCACATCATCCCTGGCTCAGGCCTGTGTCTAAAGTCACAGTCTAGACCTCTGTTAGCACATACTGAAGGATACACAATATGTATATAAAATAGCTATTTTTATTTTATTTGGTTTTGTTTGTTCTTTCGTTTTGTGTGTGTGTGTGTGTGTGTGTGTGAGAGAGAGAGAGAGAGAGAGAGAGAGAAATTGGAATACAAATAATTAAAAACCCAAGGAAGTTCACTGATAAGGCTGACCTCCAATATTTATGCTCCACAGAATGTATTAAAGGCTAAATCCACTTATCAGATCTGCAGGGCAGGTCTCAGATAAGTGGCAGAAATAATTTATGATCTTGGCTGCAATGCAGAAAAATTGCTCCTTTGAACATTAACATACTCCAAATGGTATTTTATGCCAGACCTCCATTGCCACTTATGCGTCATAGAAACTAAATTTATATATTCATTTATTTAGATTAATTATGTCAGCAATCATTACAAAAAGCACAAAGCCATTTTATACCATTTCATTACAGGCAAGCAAAATGGAAGATTTTCATCTGAGTCTCAACTACAGAAGACTTAACACAGTGGCAAAACAATAAAGAAGACCCACTTTGGCGGTTGGGGGGAGGAATCACTGTGGGATGTATACATTTTTATATGAAGTTCTTCATAGATTTGTAGATTCTAAGGCCAGAAGGAATTTTTAGGATCATCTAGTCTGACCTCCTGTATAACACAGGCCATAGAACTTCCCCAATATAATTCCTAGAGCAGATCTTTTAGAACAACATCCAATCTTCATTTAAATATTGTCAGTGATGGAGACTCCACCATGACCCATTGTAAATTGTTCCAATTGTTAATTACTCTCAGTTAAAAATTTACACCTTAATTCCAGTCTGGATTTATCTAGCCCAGTCTGAATATGTCTTGCACATACTACTTTGAGTAACAGCTCATTTTGGTGCCACAAATTGGTGATACTTGGGAAAGAAGCACCATGCATTTTTTCTCCAATCAATAGATTATTTGCTATATTTGTTACATTTGAGAATGAACTTGTTTCATATTTGGCATCTCACAGTGAGTTGCTTTGTGCCCTCAGTTCCTTTTGTCATCAGTGGAAACTGAAAAGAACTGGGCACCTTACAGGGCTGGGCATAGTATTGTTCACCCTCAACTCACACTATTTTCAGCCAGAATTAGGGCCACTATTCCTTGCAAGAGGCAATCAGCTCCCCCCAGGATCGAAGCCTAAGTAACTAAATAGGGATGAGAGGAGTTTAATTCAACCACCCTTGAGACACACTACATCAGCATGAGAGAGGGGTCAGGGATATAACCATTGGTTCACATTTTGAACACCTGCACGATCTAGGTAAGTGGTTTCTTATTTTGGCATTTTAAGTGGGCAGAGCTTATTTGTGGGCCGACCTTGGTTTGGGAGCAGACCTTGGAAGAATATCTCAGACTTTCCCTGCCACTCCCAGTTGAATCCATGAGTAATCTGTAGGTAAATTGAAAGCTTGGAGTTCTTAGTTCTTACATTGTGTCATGAGAAGAACTGGATGAAATAACTGATTTTTCAGTTCACTGGCAGTTCCAAGAATTTGAAAAAAATTAATTCAGGTCAGACAAATCAATTTTTTCAGAATTTTTGGCAAATCAAAAAAAGAAAAAAAATATTTTGGATAAAAAAATCTCTGGCATTTTTAACAAAAGCAAAGGACACGATGCTCCAGATTCACAAAAGCCAAGGAGGAGGGGGCAGAAGCAGACCCCTGGCACCAAACAGTCCAGTGATTAGGACACTCACTGGGATGTAGGAGATGCAAGTTTGAGTTCCCTCTCTGGAGCAGGGACCTGACTCTAGATCTCCCACATCCAGGGAGAGTACCCTATGTACTGGGCTATAGGGTACTCAGATGTGTTTCTCTTAAACTCTGCTGTTGAAGCAGTTACACTTTGTATAAAATACTTGAATAGCCATCTTATAATATCAAGATGCAGTTTAACAGTAGTAATTGAGCACAAAGTTATAAGATTCTCAGCGTAGGGGCTTACAATGAAAGAAACTGAATAACAGTGTCACAAACATTTCACTATAATAATACCATAAATACCCCTAAATGAACACCAGTTAGAAATACATCTAATCTTATTTGGATAAGGAATACATTTTCTGGATATACAGCCAACATCTCTTATGATTACACATTTTGTAACTGAAGCATGCAGCAAATCTGCTCAAGGATGCACAGCAAAAATATTGAATCTATTGATCAGTTTGCTCTTATTTCATACATTTCTTGCAGTACTTTTCTTTTATGTGCACACAGTCATAGGAATTTAAACTTCATCTTCGTTTAAAATTCAAATGTTGCCAAGCCAAAGCAGGAGAAAAATTGAAGCAGTGTCCTTTCGTTTACTCTTTAAACAATGTTTTAAAGACTAGCAAATACTTTGTTGTTAACATATTGTAATAGACAGGTTATCCTCAGAGGCTGATTACTTTTATTGATTAACACTACAGTTGATTTACTGGCCAGAGCCTTCCTCAAAGAATGCGTGATTTCTGAAGGAATAAGGTCAAGCTTGTTGAAAAACACTTGCCAAAGTGTGTCCATTAGAGCAGATCGGACAGAAAGTAGCTTCAGTTGTGGCTGAGCAGAGGTGAATGCACTTGACAGGGACCAAACAAAAGAAGACACACATAGGGTGGAAAAGGATTGTTTTGGGGGGTGGGAGAGGGACCACAATCAGAGTTCAAATATAACTTCTAAACAAATTACAATGTCTAAACAATTGGTTTCTACTGAAGTAATACCCTTTCAAAGGACTTCATCATTTATTTGCAATTGTCACAAAAATATATATGGTAGCATAGTAAGGCTTTGGATACTTAAAGATGACTGAAATAACCAAGGATTTTCATATTTTTTGCAGTTTGAACATATGAACAGTGTGCTATTTATTTCAAGAAATTATACAGTAATATACAACTCAGGTGAGACAATTAATATAACACTTGTCACCTCCAAAATTGTGGTTTCATCCCACTCAAGTTGCTCATTAAAAGTAGTTTCATTTGTCAGTTCTGTCCCCAAGGGTTTCAACTTACATAATAAATCCAATTTACTAAATCTAGTGCATCTATTAATCTTTGATTATGCATGATTCACTTTGAGAAGCAGGGCATGCTGTGTTTGTCGTGCTTATTCTGGGTATAACAGCTTTTGCAAAGGGAAGTCATGCCTTACTAATCTATTATAATTCTTTGAGGTGTCAACATGCATGTGAACAAGGATGATCCAGTCAATATAGTGTACTTGGACTTTCAGAAAGCTTTTGCCAAGTTGCATCACCAAAGGCTCTTAAGCAAACTAAGCAATTATAGAATAAGAGGAAAGATCCTTTCCTGGGTCAGATGGTCAAAAGATAGGGAACAAAGGATAAGAATAAATGGTCAGTATTCATAATGGAGACTGAAATATAGTGGAGTATCCCAACGGTGGGACCTGTGCTGTTCAACATATACATAAATGATCTAGAAAGGGGAGTAAACAGCAAGGTGGCAAAAATTGCAGACAATACTTAATTACTGAAGACAATTAAGTCAAAAGCTGACTGTGAAGAATTACAAAGGGATCTAACAAAACTGGGTGACAAAATGGCAGATGAAATTCAATGTTGATAATCTCAAAATAATGCACCCTGGAAAAAATAATCCCATCTATACATAGAAAATGATTTGGTCTAAAATCAGCTGTTACCACTCAAGAAAGAAATCTTGAAGTAATTGTGGATAGGTCTCTCGAAAGAGCTACTCAATGTGCAGTGGCAGTCAAAGATGGTAACAATGTTAGGAACCATTAGACAAGGGATAGATAATGCCACTATATAAATCCATGATATGCCCACATCTTGAATATTGTGTTCTGGTTGCCCGATCTCAAAAAAAGATATATTAGAATTGGAAAAGGTACAGAGAAGGGCAACAAAAATTATTAGGGGTATGGAACAGCTTCCATATGAGGTTTGATTAAAAAGACTGGGACTGTTCAGCATAGGGGATATGACAGTGGTCTATAAATTCATGAATGTGTGGAGAAAGTGAACAGGGAAGTGTTATTACCCCTTTGCATAGAAACACATGAACTATCAGATCACCTGATGAAATTAATAGGCAGGAGGTTTAAAAAAAAAAAAAAAGGAAGTACTTCTTCACACAACACACAGTAACCACCATACTTTAGTGCTTCAAAATGACTAAAATAAATAAATAGTTGTTTGGTTTTATGGGTCAATTATTTTTTTCTTTGTTCAAAACAATATACATAACTGTAAATTTCCTTTCCAATATTGATACACCACCACAACAAAAACACAGATTTCTACTGAGTGCACTGGGACTGCAGCGGGCCTCTATTTTACATTACTATAATTACAGACCACACACTGGAACTATGCACTACAGCAGTCTGACACAGATGCACTGAATAGCATGGGGTGGATGGGAGACTACAGGGGAGCTTATTGTAAATAAATACCTCTGAAAAGATTACAGTGCCTGAACAAAAAGGTTCTTTCTCTCTGCAGCAAGTCATATCTTAGTGAACAATACAATGGGGCCCTCTTAAGGAAATACCAGCTAAATGAATAAATCTTAAAAGAAAAAAAACACTTCCTGTGCACTAAGGTTAAGGAGCTTACAGGAAATCCTGTATCTTTATTTTACCAAAAGGACCCAATCCTCTATCAAACTGGATTAGATTAATCAGTGTCATTAATATGCTTTCTGTTTCAAGTATAGGATGTAACTGAGGTCTCATTGCTCAGATTCTGTAATACTTTATCCTGTGAGATTTTTATTGGGCTAAAGTGTAATGTATTTTAAATTACTTTAATTCTCACTGAACCTTTTTCTTTTTCTTAAGGACCAGAGCATAGTTTTTGTTTTAATTTTCCCCCTTGCCCCCAGATTAGCTCTTCTTTTCTTTATTCATTTGCCCCTGGAACAAGTGTTTATCAGAGCATTATAAGCCTATTTGATAGAAAATAGTGTGACAGGAGGCTAAAGCCTTGTCTAGAGAACTAAATTGCACTATATTAACCAAAGATGTGATTTTAAACCAATTTAGTCAAATTGATACAAATTTATTTAACACTCTTATTTCAGTTTAAACCAGCATTATTTTGGTTTTGCTTAAGTCAGTTAGGAGTCGGGTTAAACTGAATTGACATAATATTCTTTTTCACCAAAATAGTTCCCTATCAGGGATTTGTACTGATGTAACTAAAGCAGATTAAAAAAAAAAACTATTTAAATTAAGCCACTGTAACATAATCTTTTGTGGGATTATGAGAGCAGCATGCTATACCCAGCAGCTGCTGCAGAGTTTCTCCAATCTTGGGTTTGACGTTTCCCAAAAAATCCACAGAGCCTTAATGACACAGAAGAAAGCACAAGCCTCAAGGTAATAGGCAGGGCGCATGCAATATTTCGGTCCCACCTTTGAAAAAAAAGTATTATTTGTATTGTAGTAGTGCCTAGAGACTCTAGCAGGGGCCCGTAGTACTAGGTTTCATACAAGCACACAGCAAAAAGACAGCCCCTGCCTAGACGAGATTAAAAACTAAGTATCAAATAAGAGACAATATGTAGAGTGGAGACGAACAACTGTTTCATTAATTTTTATCTTCACATTTCTCTTTCCCAAGTGTATTATTTTTCATACACATTTATTTAAAAGGATTTCACTGCATTTCTGAAAAATGTATTCTACAATCTGCTCATGACTATATTAGAAAGGAATTTTGTCCACCGTTACCACTGTTATATATTTCACAGTCTAAGTATAGGTGGGAAATGATGTATCAGATATCACTTTTCCTTGTATGTTCTTTTATTTTAAGGCACAAATCCTCCCACCCTGCTCACAGCTGAAATACTGGGCTGTGAAATTGGAGCTGGATCCTACAATGCGAGTTGAGGGCACTCAGTATTACTCAGAAGTGCTTGGTACGTTGCAGGAATGGCCCTTAAATGTCTCACCTGGAGCCTGAGGAAAATGAATTTTCCTACCAGGCTATAGAGTAGCCACTGCTGCTGGTGTGAAGCTGCTCACATCCTGGCTGGCTTTGCAGTTGTGCCTAGTTAAAACTATCTGCTAAGAAGTCTTCCACCATGGGCCAAATTCTCCTCTCACTCTCTATTTAAGTCTGTGGACTTGAACTGGTGTAATCAGGAGGACAATTTGAGCCTTGCTTTATTAGATCCAACTCTCTCATTCTCTAATATCCCACCACTTCCTCCTAAGGCCTGGTCTACACTAGGAGTTTATGTCGAATTTAGCACCGTTACATCGAATTAACTCTGCACCCGTCCACACAACGAAGCTATTTAGTTCGACATAGAGGTCTCTTAAATTCGATTTCTGTACTCCTCCCCAACGAGGGGAGTAGCGCTAAATTCGACATGGCCATGTCGAATTAGGCTAGGTGTGGATGGAATTCGACGGTAATAGCTCCAGGAGCTATCCCACAGTGCACCACTCTGTTGACGCTCTGGACAGCAGTCCGAGCTCGGATGCTCTGACCAGCCACACAGGAAAAGCCCCGGGAAAATTTGAATTCCTTTTCCTGTCTGGCCAGTTTGAATCTCATTTCCTGTTTGGACATCGTGGCGAGCTCAGCAGCACTGGCAACGATGCAGAGCTCTCCAGCAGAGATGGCCATGCAATCTCAGAATAGAAAGAGGGCCCCAGCATGGACTGATCGGGAAGTCTTGGATCTGATCACTGTGTGGGGCGATGAGTCCGTGCTTTCCGAGCTGCGATCGAAAAAACGGAATGCAAAGATCTGCGAGAAGATCTCGAAAGCCATGGCAGAGAGAGGATACAGCCGGGATGCAACGCAGTGCCACGTGAAAATCAAGGAGCTGAGACAAGGCTACCAGAAGACCAAAGAGGCAAACGGATGCTCCGGATCCCAGCCCCAGACATCCCGTTTCTACGAGGCACTGCATTCCATCCTAGGTGCGGCCGCCACCACTACCCCACCACTGACCGTGGACTCTGAGGATGGGATATTGTCGACGGCCGGTTCCTCTGAGATGTTAGCGGACGGGGAAGATGAGGAAAGAGATGAGGAGGACGAGGCAGTCGACTGCGCTTACAACGCTGATTTCCACGACAGCCAGGATCTCTTCATCACCCTTACAGAGATCCCCTACCAACCGTCCCCAGGCGTTAACCCGGACACAGAATCAGGGGAAGGATCAGTCGGTAAGTGTTTTAAACATGTAAACATTTATTTTGAACAGAACAGGAATATTAACAATATTAACAATGGGTTTTTCATGATTAGTTTGCCCTAGGCGCTTAACGTTTCAGTCCTTGGCAGTGCAACTACTGAAAAAAAATCTAACAATGTCCGGTTTAGCATGATTGGTTTTCCCTAGGCGCTCTACTGTTTAGTCCCTGCCAGTGCAGCTACAGTAAAATCCGGTCTATATGTCCGGGGATAGAGCAGAAATCCTCCTGGGACATCTCCACGAAGCTCTCCTGGAGGTAATTGGAAAGCCTTTGCATCAGGTTCCTGGGGAGAGCGGCCTTATTGGGTCCTCCGTGGTAGGAAACGTTTCCGCGCCAGGAGACAAGCAAGTACTCGGGGATCATTGCCTTGCAGAGCATGGCGGCATACGGCCCTGGTCTTTGCAGGCTTTCCCGAAGCATCCTTTCTTTCTCGGTCTCTGAAATCCTCATCAGAGTGATGTCGCTCATGGTGACCTGCTTTGAATTAGGTAGGGGAATGTTAGTATTGGGACTGCTTGCCTGTTCCTTTACAGAACTGTAACCGGTGGTTTACAGCCACGCGGTGGAGGCGGGAGAGGAGCAGCATACAGGGATCTTTCCCTGGGACAGCCGCGAGGGGGTGGGACAGGGGCAGAGTTCATGCTTGCCGGATTGCTGGCAGCAGGGACTGGCATTGCTTTGAACGTGAAAGGAGGCCAGTGCTATTATTAAAGTTTTAAGCAGCCACAAGTCTACGGCTTACCATGTCAGCCTGCTACCCAAATTCCGCTGTCCTGCCCCGCTTGTCTGATCTGCACTGCAAGACCCCAGGCACTGAATGCGAAGGCCGAAAATTCGACCTTGTCCTGAGTGCGCATGTGATAGGTGCTGTGCATGGTCTTGTTCACAGAGAAAGACTGTTCTTTGTTCACAAAAAAATTTATCTTTCTGAGGAATTCACTCCCTTTTTCCCATCCCACAGCTGCGACTGTCTCCCGACCTAGCCTGGCATCATACTCCCAGAGGCTAGCGCAGATTAGGCGTAGGAAGAAGAGGACACGGGAGGACATGTTCTCGGAACTTATGGGCTGCTCCCGAGCCCAGGCAGCCCAGCAGACCCAGTGGAGGGAGAACTTGTCCCAAATGCACCGATCACACATGGAACGGGAGGAGAGGTGGCGGCAGGAAGACCAGCAGGCGACTCAAACGCTGCTTGGACTAATGAGGGAGCAAACGGACACGCTCCGGCGCCTTGTGGATGTTCTGCAGGACCGGAGGCAGGAGGACAGAGCCCCGCTGCAGTCTATCTCTAACCACCCTCCCCCGCCACAAAGTCCCATCCCCCCCTCACCCAAAGTCCCAAGAAGGAGGGGCGGCAGAATCCGTGAAAACTCTCACTCCACCCCTGCAGACTGCTCAAGTGCCAGAAGGCTCTCATTCCCCAAAATTTGATAAGTCCTTTCCTTCCCGTCTCACCCAAGCCCCCGTCCCAGTTTCATCCCCCAGTTTCATGTGTAGTTGCTAATAAAAAATACGTTTCTGTTAATTACTGTTTCCATCATGTTCTTTTAGAGGAGAGTCTGTTTGAAGGGGGGGAAGGGGG